>NC_058133.1:165592616-165723671 GCF_016433145.1 Gracilinanus agilis | reverse complement strand
GGAAAGAAGGAAATAGAAAGAAAGAAAGGAAGAAAGAAAGAAACTAAGAAAGAAAGAAAGGAGGAAGGAAGGAAAGAAGGAAGAGAGGAAGGGAGGGAGGAAGGAAGAGAGGAAGGGAGGAAGGAAGGAAGGAAGTAGAAAGGAAGGAAGAAAGAAAAAAAGGAGGAAGGAAAGAAGGAAGGGAGGAAGGAAGGAAGAAAGAAAAGAGGGAAAGAGGGAGGGAGAAAGGAAACAACTGTATGACTTTAGGAAACAACAGTTAATGTTTCTCAGCCTGATTCTGCTAATCTGTTGGGAGGGTAGGCAAGATAACCTCAGTGATTCATCTTCATCTGTAAGCACTGTAGGAATTCAGAGGGACAATGTGGGTCTGTGGTTTGAACTGGTCAGACACGAATTGATGAAGGAGAGATTTGCCCTGGTCTCTGAAAGATGGGGTGGGGGGGCAAGTAAGAGAGGGAGGCAAAGGTCCCAGAAGTCTGCTGGGATGAGAGCTGTCTCTGAACCAAATCAGTGGACACTTGAGGGATAGCAGGTGTCTGACTTCCCACTACCATCCATGTCAAAATATTGCCTGAAGCAGGAAGATGGGGTGGGTGGGGGTGGGAGGCGGAGCAGAGAGGACAGAAGGCTCTAGGAAGGGGGATATATTTCTCTCCCCAACTGCAGCCCCTGACCTTCTACTGTTTCTCCCTAGCCTGCCAGCCTGGTCGATATGGCAAGCGTTGTGCTCCCTGCAAATGTGCCAATCACTCCTCCTGCAACCCTGTAGATGGAAGCTGTCGCTGCCATGCTGGGTGGATTGGCCCTGATTGTTCTCAGCGTGAGTTATAGTCAAGAGTGGGGGAGGAACAGAGGGGAGGCCACACAGAAAGAGCAACCCTCTGGGCTCAGGAGGTCCCAAATTCAATGGGGGATCCAATGGAGGAGAGTAGTATGACTCAGATTCCTGCTCTTGGCCTTTATTGGACTGGTTTCCTTTCTTCCCCTTTAGCATGCCCACTGGGGTATTGGGGCATCAACTGTGCTCTTCCCTGCCAGTGCCACAATGGTGGGCACTGCCAACCCCAGGAGGGAAACTGCATCTGCCCACCAGGCTGGACTGGACGCCTCTGCTCTGAAGGTACCAACAGAATGAATCAAATGTGTTTAAGGCATTTTGTAAACCTTTAAGTACTATGAACATGCTAGCTTTGATGATGACGATGATGATGATGGAAGGGCAGGGTAGGTTGTCATTTTGGAGAGAACATCTCATTTACTTTCTGTCTTGGAATTGATACTAAAAAGCAGAAGAGCAGTTAGAGGCTAGGCAATTGAGGTTAAGTGACTTGCCCAGGGTCACACAGCTAGGAAGTGCCTGAGGCTATATTTTAGCTTGGAAAAGCTAAACTCCTGATCCAATCTAGGGGAGACTCTGCACTGAACCAGTAGAGGAGATCCCTGATATGACAGTGCAAAACTAATGCATGTAGATACATAGTCATCAATATCATGTTAAACCAAAGATTATTAAGGTACAGAATATGGCCAAGGGCCAATGGATCAAATGGCCCACAGAGGGAGCAAGAAATGATAGCAATAAACTGAGAGTTAAGAGCCCTGAGTGTGAGACCTGCCTTTGCCACAAACTTGCTGCATGACCTCTGGCAAGGCAAGTCACTTATCTTCTCTAGCTTTCATTTTCCTCACCCATAAAATGAAGAGTCAAGATTACATGATCTCTGTGTCCCATCCCAATCTGAAATACCCTTTGTTTGCCCTGTTTGCCTCAAAAGATGGTTGTGGTGGTCAAATGATTGTGGCTCTTTTGTCCCCCCTCTTAAACAAAATTTAAATTGATATCTTACAAAATTCTTTTTAAAAATTTCAAGTTCCAAATTCTCCAGCCACTCCTGTGCACATTGAGAAGGCAAGCAATGATAACTGATCTTTTCTTTAGCATTTCTCACATTTGCCTCAATATCTGTCCCCTCTGCCTCCCAGAGAACCATCCCCATAACAAATAATCTTCTTAAGGAAAAAGAGGGGGCAGGGAATGACAAAACTGATGAATACATTAAAAACTATGTGGAAGGACCTCCCACCTCTGCAAAGACATAGAGTGGGGCGTCTTCTCCTTGCTGTTCTCTGGAGCCATGTTTGTTTTTTATATTTCGCATTATTCGCTTCTAATTTTGTTGCGGTTGTTCTTTGTGTGCTCACTGTTGGGATTGTTGTGCAGCTGTTTTCTCTTCTCTGCTTCACTCTGAATAAGTTCATGCAGAACCTTCCGGACTTCTCTTTCTTCAGCACATTCACCATTTCTTAGGGCACACTCATCTTCCATTACATTCCCAGACCACAATTTGCTTGGCCATTCATTTCTTTGCTTATCCTCTAGGTTGCCCTCCAGGTACGTTTGGTGCCAACTGCTCCCAACTGTGCCAGTGTGGGCCTGAAGGACAGTGCCAGGCTGAAACAGGGGCTTGTATATGTCCACCAGGTCACAGTGGTGCCCCCTGCAAAATTGGTGAGTGTCCCTGATTTCTCCCAGGGCAAAGTTGGGGGGCTAGGGGTGGTTTCTCCTATTCAATTCAAAACCTAATTGTATGACACTTACTTGTTAAGTACTGAGGATACAAAGACAAAAAAATGATGGCAGTCCCTGCCCTCAAGGAACATACATTCTTCTACTCTCTCTGTTCTTAGCAGTACAAGGGAATGCCCACTTACTGCTTCTTGTCTCCTTTCTTGTCCAGGGAACCAGGATCAGCCCTTCACCATGGTGCCCACCCTGCCAGTGACATATGACTCTCTGGGAGCCGTGATTGGCATTGCAGTGCTGGGGGCCCTGGTGGTGGCCCTGATAGCACTATTCATTGGGTACCGACAGTGGCAGAAAGGCAAAGCACACCAGCATCTGGCTGTAGCCTACAGCAGTGGACGTCTGGATGGCTCTGAATATGTCATCCCAGGTGAGGGTTAGGAATCAGGGGCACAGGAAGACATGGGACATTCTGAGTGTAGAGAAGGCCCAAGAAGAGGGCACAAAAGCCAGTCTCTGTACTTAGGAGACCTGAGATCAAATCCTGCTTGGCCACTCTCTTCCTTGGTGACTTTGGCTGGATTACTTCCATTCTCTGAGTCTGTTCCCTCATGTGCAAATGGAGACAGGGTCTGTGCCAGTGTTTAAAGATCCCCTCCTGCCCTCACATTCTCTGACTCATTCCCACTCTGTACTGAGACATTCTTTACCTGTGAAACGTAAAGGCAGAGTGAACAGAATGGGTAAGAGAGGCTGGGCAATGGGATCTTGGATTTGGGTCCCTCTGGTTGCTTCTCTTCCATCCTAATAGCCATGGATCATAAGCTTTCCCTCTGCCCCCTACCCAGGGAAAGAGGTTGCTCTCTATCCTAGAGACTGCCTCATTCCTGAATTTGGATTCTGACTCTGTCCCTCCTCTGATTCTTCTGTCTTGCCCAGATGTCCCACCAAGCTACAGTCACTATTACTCCAACCCCAGCTACCACACACTGTCCCAGTGCTCTCCCACTCCCCCACCCCCCAACAAGGTCAGTGCCTCGGGAAAGGGAGTTGGGGGTGGGAGGAAGGCATCATTGGGTTTAGGATTTGGGGAAAGCTGGAGAAGAGGAGCAGGTTGAGAGGAGGAGGGGGGCAAGGGTGGTGAGAGAACTGGAGACCTTGTAGGAGGATCAGTCAAAGCAACTGGGCATGATTAGCCTGGAAAAGACTGAGAGGGAAGAAGATTATAGTCTAGCTGTTTCTGAAGACCTGTCATGTAGAAGAAGGGCTATATTCTTGTTCTTCTTGTCCCCAGAGGGTAGATCTAGGAGCATTGGCTAGAAGTTTGTGGTCGGCTCTGGCTGCCCCATGTTTTTCTCATAATTGGAGCCCCAGAGGGAAATGGGCCATGGGCATCTTGAGTAGAGACCGAATGGTCTCTTGTACCGGATGTTACAGGAATTCCATTAATATATAGGTTGGACCAGGGGACCTTTTCTTCTCTCTGGTTGTCTTGTTATTCTTATAATGCTGGGTTCACTGCCTTCCCAGGTGCCAGGCACTCAGCTCTTTGCTAGCCTCCAGGCCCCAGAACGCCCTGGGGCTTATGGGCAAGACAGCCATGCCACTCTGCCTGCTGACTGGAAGCACCACAAGGAGCTCCCTCCTGGGCACCGGGGTATGGGATTTTATATACCTGGGGATTAAGTAGGGCTGAAGGAAGGGTAGATATGGGAGAAACATCCTATTATGAGTCCATGGGATTCCTCTCAGCCTGAGTGAGGGAGAAGGGCATCTGTATATCTGGGAGCCTCTGAAGGAGAAGAGTGGGGATGTCCTTTCCCATTGTGGCAGCATGGGTGGAGGTGAAGATCTGAGTCAGGTAGAAGATCCTAGCTTTCTTCCATACTAATGGGAAAGTCCCTTCCTTTGGGCCTCAGTTTTTTCCTCGGTAAAAGGTAAAGAGTTGGACAGCAATGATCTCTAAGATCCCTTCCAGTTTTCAAACCAATGGCTGTCTAAGCTGGGCCCTGACAGGGGTCCGTCCCTTTCCTTAGGGCGAGGTCTATTGGATCGTTATAGCTACAGCTCTGGCAACGGATTGGCACACCTGTATGGTAAAGGTAGGCTCAATGGGAAGAGGGCAGAAGTGGGTGGGTAGCAGGGATTCACTTACCAGATGGACAAAAAGACATTGAGAGAAGGCAGCCCTACTGGACACCCCGGGGTCCCTCCTTCTGCTCAGCCCAGATCTTCCTCCTCCTCAGGGCCCATCCCAGAGGAGGGGCTGGGGGCCAGCATAAGCTCCCTGTGCAGCGAGAATCCCTACGCCACCATTCGGGATTTACCCAGCCTTCTGGGGCCTCCCAATGAGGGCAGCTACATGGAGATGAAAGGTCCTTCGTGCGCTGCCGCTGAGACATCTGGGGAGCCCAGTCCACCCCGCAGGCACGTGCTCCAGCCCCGGCAGAGTCAAAGACTTCGAAGGCCAGACAGCCAGAGGGACAGTGGCACCTACGAACAGCCCAACCCGCCAGCCCCGGGTGAGAAGAAGGATCACTGTCCCAGCCAGACAACGACTACCATGGGGTGGGGGTGGGGAGGGACCGTAAAGGAAAGGCCTGGAGAATTTACTGGGAAGTTTTTATGGGTCGGGGTTGTGGGTCCTTAGGGCAGGATTAGCTCTCTGGAAGGAAGTAGACAGAGAGGGGGGGAGGAGAGAGATTAGGAGGAGGGGAGGGTAGAAAGAAGGAGGAAGAGTGAAGGAATGATGGAAATCGATTAGGAAGACCCAGAGTGGAGGGCTGGGATACAGGCCTCTCATAGCTCCCCTGGCCCTCTTCTTGTCTCCAGACTTCATCGCTGGGGGTACGCTGCCTCCCATCCCGCCAGGTCTTCCTCCCGGCCACTACGACTCACCTAAGAACAGCCACATCCCGGGACACTATGACTTGCCCCCTGTTCGACACCCTCCCTCGCCCCCGAGGAGGCGACAGGATCGTTGAAGAGACTGGGTGGGGGGGCATTCCATTTGGCTAGTCCCCCTTCCCCCCATGACCAGGCCCAGAAACTGAGGAAAGACTCAAAGAGTCACACATCTTCCCCTCCCTTCCCCTTGGGTTATTAGGGAGAGAGCCATTCCTGGAGGGGAAGAGGTCCGGGGATGCCCGGGTTCTGAAACCCTTCCCCGGTGCCCCCTCCTTGGAGGCAGCCCTCGGATGGCTGAAGAGAAGAGGATCTGGAAGCCAGGATTTCTGGGTCCCAGGAGAGTAAGCGGAATCACTATGAAGCGTGGGGGACTGGAGGGCAGGTCCTCCTCCTGTTCTGCTAACTGTTCCCCAAGCCTTTACAGCTCCAGCCTGGGATTCCTCGGTGGGGAACTCTGTCCCGTGTCTGTAAATAAAGTTGTTGGATTTCTCGTGGTCCTGAGCATCTTTGATTCGGAGGAGATTCTAGGCTCTGGCGGGAGGGAGGACTTCGGGGCTTCTTTTTTATGAAAAATTAGGTAAACTGGGTTAAGTAACGAGCCCAGGGTCACACAGCTAGTAAATGTCCGAGCCCAGATTTGCACTCAGTTGAGTCTTCCTGAGCCGGCTCCCTGGAGTTAACTCATTAGCTGTTTAATTAACTGAGTCTCCAAGCCCCTTCACAGATAAATCGATCTGAGGTCGATCGATACTCAGAGCATCTCACGGGCTGGACAGTTCTCCGCTGCCCAACTCCCTGCTTCTCAGCAACACCCCTGCCTTGGGGACCCAGAAGAACCTAGTGGTCAGCTCCACTGGGTCCGGGAGCTCAGCGGAATAGACACGCATGCGCTCTGAGGCAGAGGCTCGCCTGGCGCTTCTGGCTCCGGAGCGCCCTCTGCAGACCACGCGAGCGACCTGCAGTTGTCTCCAGGCCTTCCCGCCCTCCCTAGCCCAAGCCCCGTTGTCTTGGAGAGAAAAGGACGCTCAGAAGCCTGAGGTGCAGGTCGAGAAGGCAAAGGGTGGATCTCTTCCAAATTCCGATTTCCAGAAAGAGCTCCGTCCCCTTTTCTCCAGTTTCCCCGACTTCATCCCGGTCCCCTCCTCGCTCTGACCCCCCATCCAGACTAATCCAGCCCCCAGCCCGCCTGCCCCCAGTTTTACGGCGCCTCTCCTCCAGCGTCCCCCAGGCCCGAGTCCTCCCGCCTCTCCCAGACGCTACCCCTTCAGGCTTTCCCCCTTCCTCACTAACCTCCCAACTATCTATTCGCTTCCACTCCAAAGCCTAGGCCCCCTACTCTTCGGAGACTACCCAAGTGCGGCTATCTAGGGTGAGTCTCGATTGAGTTCCCCAGCTCGGATGGGCATCGATCGGGCTGTCGGGCTGCCACCCAGAGACAGTGGGGGAGATGAGAGAGAGTGTGGAGGGACCCAGGGTGGGGAGAGAGGGAATGTTCGGCTCTCTTGGAGGGAAGTGAAATTTAATTTTTATGAGGGTGGGGTCAGCCGGGTCGCCCCTCCCCCACATTTTCCCAGGGTCCAAAAACACCGACAACCTGAAGCGACTACCGAAAAAGGGGGAGAGGGTAGTGAAGGAGAAACCACCGCCTGTCTTACCCCCTGTGGGGGAGGAGGAGCCCAAAAATCCAGGTATGACTCCAAGGGGAAAAGAGGGAAACAATGTGCACGCAGTGAATTTGGAATCAGAGGACCTGGGTTCAAATCCTAATTATACCGAGGAGCTAGCTGTGTAACTTCTCTACTCCTTCATCCATCTTTGGGGGAAAGGGCTGTTTATAAAGAAACAGAAGGGACAAGGGTAGGGAATGAAGAGACAAGATAGGAGCGTGGGGTGTGGGGGGAGGTAGGTAGATGGTTCAATAGATAGCCGTGGAGGAAAGACAGGCGGTCCTGGGTTCAAATTTGACCTCAGACACTTCCTAGCTGTGTGACCCTGGGCAAGTCACTGAACTCCCACTGCCTAGACTCTTCTGCCTTGGATCCAATACACAGCATTGATTCTAAGACGGAAAGGAAGGGTAAAAAAAAAAAAAAATTAGCGAGGCAGGGGTAAGGAAGCTCTAGACTCTGAGAGGATGGGATTGGGCAGGGGAACGAAGAAACAATGGGACAGGGAGGAAATGGGAAGCCAAATCTGAGCTCCCCAGTTTATTCGGGAACTGAAATCGGGATTCCCCGGGCTTTGTCGTCTCCTGGTGGACGCGCGGCGCCATCGCAGGGGGTCCCGGCTGATCCCCATCCCCCCTGCCCTCCTCCCTTCGTCCCTCAGAGGAGTACCAATGCGTGGGCATCTTGGAACAGGACTTTCTCGAACTCTGCACTCGTTCGGGATTCACCGACTTCCCCAAAGTCGTTGTCCGCAATCACGGCCGCTCCGCCTCCGCCACTGCCACCGAAAAGCCCCCGGGCAAGTGACCCCCACCCCCACCCCCACCCCCGCGCGTTCCCAAGGGTCTCTCGCCGCCATCCGATCTCCCTCGGACTCTGACCCAGGCTCTCTATCCCACCGGTCCTGGAGGCCCGGGGTGTGCCGGGAGCGAGCCCCTAGAGGGAGAAGCGAGGATTGCAGGCGCTATGGAAATCTCAGTGATGGTGAAGACGACGAGGGGGAGAACTTTCTTTAGTATTTACCCATCTTTCTTGCCCATGCAGCAGTTTGGGAAGACAGGTCCCCCTAGGCTCCTTCCTCAACTTTTTTTTTTAATTAACTCTCACCCTTCCACCCCCAACTCTTACTTTCTATTTTAGAATCAATCTAAGAGATTCTGGGTGAAGCGACTTGCCCAGAGTCACCCAGCTAGGAAGTGCCTGAAGTCAAATTTGAACCCAGGACCTCCCAACTCCAGGCGAGGCTCTCCATCTACTGTGCTCCCACTGTGCTCCCTTATTCGCCCCTTTCAACTTTCTTCTAAGTTTTCTTCTTTACATCCTCAAATGCTTTTTAAAAAAAATTAAACCCTTCCCTTCCCTCTTAGAATCAATACTGTGTATTGGTTCCAAAGCAGAAGAGAGGTAAGGGCTAGGCAAGGGGGGTTAAATGACTTGCCCAGGGTCCCAAACGTTCTGCATCCTGGGGTTACCCCAAATTCTTAGAGATTTGGTGCTTGCCACTTTTAGGAGCCTGGCACAGTGAGGCAGGGGCCTCTGCCCTTCTTTGATCCTCTTCACTGACAGATGTGTAGAAGAGGTGATGGCACTCCACTGTCTCTCTGGTCCCTCGCTGCCTCAGTCTAGGAACCTGGGAGCCTCAGATAGACTCATCTCCTTCAGGCATCCCTGAAAAGGCTGAGGGTGAGACCGGGTGGAGGCCGAGTGGGGGAGGGAGGTCCGATTGAGACCCCCTCCCCACATGTCCTCAGGGGAGGAACAGCGGCCCTCTGCCACCTGTAGCCAAAACAGCCTCCTCCAGATCGAGACCAAGTATGCCTTCTTCCGGCCCACCATCCAGGTGGACCTGGAGCAAGAGGACCCCAAGTTGGTTCGGGAAATCTTCATTCGAGGTGAGCCTCTCTTCTGGGTCCCCTGCCCCAGCACTCGGGACTCTGCCTCCAAGGGCTTCAGCCTCCTTTCTTCCTGCAGGTTGGAAACTGGCAGATCCACTTCTGGGCATTCTCTGCAAGTGTCTGCCCAGTCTCACCCAGCTGCAGGCCATCAAGTGAGGAGGGGGCCCTCCGGGAGAAGGGAGCAACTGAGGGAGAAGAGGGTTGGGGAATATGGGGGAGTGGGGAAGTTCTAATCCTGCTCTTACTATTTATAGGCCTCTGGGCAAGTCTGTTAATCTCTGTTAGCCTCAGATTCCTTACCTGTAAAATGGGGACACCTACCACCCCCCCAGGTTGTTGTGAGGACCAAAAGAGATGGTTTCTAAAGTGCTTTGGAAACTTTTAAGGGCTCTATAAGTGCTGCCTAGTTATTTTGTGAAGCAATGGGACTCCCAGGCAACAGAGGAGATGGAGAGAGAGGTGCTGGGGGACAAGGAGGGACACCTCGAGAGGGTGGGCCTGGTGTACTTTCTGGGAATATGGGACCCTGGGGAGATGCTGAGGGGGGAGGAGAGGAGGAAAAAAAGAGGGACTTGGAGGGAATATCTAGAGGGGATTTGGGAAGGAAATTCTGTGCCTATAGTGAGTAGGGAAGGGACTATCATGCTTGGGTTCTAGGTTGCTGGGTGTCTGAACTGACAGTCTTCATCTGTCCCCCCCCTTGTACCCCAGCCTGTGGAAAGTGGGGCTGACTGATGAGACCTTGACCGTCTTAATTACCCTCATCCCAGCTTGCTCCTCCAGTCTCAAGTAAGCACAAGAGGACTGGGAGAAGTCCTGTCCTCCAAGGCTCTGGGTAGATTTGGGGTGGGGCAAGGGAGAGGGGCTGGGAACTGTGGGCAGGTGAGGGGAGGGCTGCTAGCACTTTTCCTTCACACATCTTCTCTAAGAAGACCTGGGTTCAAAGCCTTACTTTTCTCTGAGCTTCAGTTTCCTGATGATTGGACCAAATGACCTCTGATGCTCTGCTCTGTAGGCTCTGAAAGAAACAAGCTCCTTCCTTGATCGTCCCTTCTCTTTTCCCCAACACATACCTGACTACTGGGTAGGAAATCTCTTCCTTCACACAGGAAAACCTCAAGTCCAGTTTACTTTTTTTTTTTTTTTAATTTTAAACCCTTAACTTCTGTGTATTGACTTATAGGTGGAAGAGTGGTAAGGGTAGGCAATGGGGGTCAAGTGACTTGCCCAGGGTCACACAGCTGGGAAGTGTCTGAGGCCGGATTTGAACCCAAGACCTCTTGTCTCTAGGCCTGACTCTCAATCCACTGAGCTACCCAATTGCCCCCTTCAGTTTACTTTTACAGAGAAGGAAAATGAGGCCTGGGGGCGGGGGTTAGATGTTAGAGGTTTTTAATTTGGTTTTATCTTAAAGAATTTTTCCTAAAAAGGTGAGATGAAACAGAAAATACCCTTGTGGGAGAGTTTACAGAAGACAGTCACACAGATCCCTCCTAGATCCTTGCCTCCTTGCTTGTCCTATTCCCTGTAGGGGGGTGGATCTCTGGGCTTTACCCTTGACTCCTGACCCAATTATCCTTCCTTCAGCTTGAGGATTTTCCAGGTTGGAATCTCAGGGAGTTTTGCCTTCTCTTGCTCCCAGTTCATTTCACATTTCCGCCTGAAGCCTAAAGGCTGGTTCTTCTCAGACAAGACTGTTAAATCATAAAACATAAAGACATGTTAAGTCATGAAAAGCACTCTGGACCTCCCTGGGTCTCAGTTTCTTCATTTGTAAAATGAAGGTTTTGGGTTAGATGTTTTCAGCTCTAAATTGATGATCTTAAAAAATTCATCAGAGATAATGAAATCTAAAAGAGTCTAGAACAGGGGATTCTTAAACCTTTTTTATATCCTGAATCCCTCTGGCATCTGGTGAAATCTCTGGACCCATTCTTAGAATGATTTTTAAAAAATCACAAGGGTACATGTAAAACCCAGTGGAATTATTAATCAGCTCCAGGAAGTGGGTGGGGAGGAGGGGAGGGAAAGAACATGAATCATGGGAAAATATTCTAAATTAATTAATTAATTGAAAAAAAATAATAAAAATAAATCAAGAAACCCATAAGGGAAGGAAATCCTAAATTTCAGTTAGATCAGTGAAAAAGATTATGTAATTTTCTTAACAATCAAAGTTTCTCAGACCTCCTAAAATCTATCCAAAAACTGGTCACTTGAGTGTTCATGGACCCCAGCTTAAGAACCCTAGGATGGGAGGACAATGAGAGTACCAGGCCTGGTTTGGGGAAGACCAGGGTTCAAATCTAGCCTCAGACCCTTCCTAGCTCTGTGACCCTGAGCAAGTCACAACTCTGTTGGCTTAGCACTTGCCCTTCTGTCTTAGAGTTGTTACTCAGACAGAAAGTAAGAATTTTATTTTAAAAACTAACTCCCAGATCTAAGAGAGAGAAGAGAAGAGAGCCCAGAACATTGTTACTGTGGTGTTAAGTCAAGAGATTTAGGTTCTAGTCCCCACTCTGGCATAAAGTAAGCTGTGTGACAGGTCTTTTGGCCTTAGTTTTCTCATCTGTAACATGGGAATAATAACACATTGTCTTGTGCCTAGTGAGAGAATGAATGAGGAAATTCATTCACAGTAAATAAAACATAAAAAATGGTTTTAAATGAAAAAATGCAAGAGAAAGATTAGTTTTAATACTTTGGCAGTCTTTTTATTCTCATTTTCTATTGATTCAACTTCATTTGCCTATGAGAAATTCAGTGACGTGTCCTGAGCCTATAAATGGGCACTACTAGTCCTGGCTCACGCTCCCTTGCCAAAGGCCTTTGGTGTAGGTGGCTCACTCCCTGCAAAGGCCTTTTCCTCCAATCTCTCCGCCTTGGGACATAAAGATGAGCTGCCTGACTTTGGAGCTCTCCCAGAGAATTACTGTCCCTGGGACCAGCCTCATCTAGGGAAGGGGGATGGACAGCAGCCTAGAGGGGAAGATGGACACGCTAGTGTGCCACAAGTGCATCCCTGGAACATGCAGTGATGTGGGAGCCTCTAAAACTTTCTTTTTCTTTTTTTTTTAAACCCTTACCTTTGGTCTTAGAATTGATACTCTATATTGGTTCTAAGGCAGAAGAGTGGTAAGGGGTTAGGCAATGGAGGGTTAAGTGACTTGCCCAGGGTCACACAACTAGGAAGTGTCTGAGACCAGATTTGAACCCAAGACTTCTTGTCTCTAGGCCTGACTCTCCATCCACTGAACCACCCAGCTGCTTCCTCAGATATACTTTAACAGGGTCTCAGTAAAGTCTGAGAGTCAGGCTAACTGGGTTCAAATCCCATCTGGTGACCCTGGAAGAACCCACTTAATCTTCCTGGGCCTTAGTTTCCTCCTATGGAAAATAAAGTGTTGGCCTAGATGGCCTCAAAGGTCCCTTCTTAGTTCTAGAATGATGGTCTTAAAGTGTCTAGGCAGGGGGAAGAATTTGAGTCCTGCCAGTCTCTGGTAGCCAAGGAATTCCAGGGGCTAGAAGGGAGCTCCCGGCTCTGACACTAGAGCTCCACTCCCATCCCACCTCCAATCATTTGTAGTACAGTATAGTCAGAGGAGCTGGGTTCAGATTCCGAGAATGTGACCTCAAGCTTCTCCCTAGGTCTGTTTCTTCATCTGTGAAATGGGAGCTTTGGGTTAGGTGACTTCTTTTGGCTGGAGATCCGCGACCCACTGAAGTACAAACCAGACTCGACTTTTCTTGAAATTTCACCTCCTGTTAGGCCGTTCTTAGCCCTCCTCGGTTGTCCCTTCTTGACTCCTGGCCTCTCCCACTTTGCCTCTCCCACAACACTCACCTTCCCCCGGCAGGAAAATGCGCCGGGCTTCTGGGGGTTTGCCAGGACCCCAGTCCAGGGCTGCCTGGCTTAGGGGCTCCCTTTCCCTCCTCCACTTTGGCTGATCTCCCCAATCCCTATCAGGAAGGTGTCTCTGGAGGGAAACCCCATTGTGGAGCAGTCTTACCACAGGCTCATGGTCCCGGAAAGCACGTGAGCCTCCGCCCTTCTCCCACGCCCCATCGGGGCTCCCATTTTGGGAGAACTCTGCCTTTTCCTCCCTCCTGCCTCACCCACCCAGCTCGTGTCCCACACCTCGGCCTGGGCCCCTTCCAGTCCCGCCCCCTGGGCCCCCCTGCCGCCCTCTGAGGCCCGTCTCCGAGGCCTTCCCTCGCCCATCTCCTTCTACCAGCATCATGCACTTGTCCCTGCGGAACAACAAGATCGACGATCACGGGGCCCGGCTCCTGGGCCAGGCGCTGTCCACGCTGCGCACCAGCAACCGCACTCTGGTCTCTCTCAACCTGGGCTACAACCACATCGGAGACGAGGGTGCCAGCCACATCGCCCAAGTGAGGGAGCAGCGCACAGCCGGGATCCGGGGAATGGGGACGGGAGGGGGTGCCCGGACTGGGCAGAAGAGCCCCGGCTAGGGGCCAGGGGAAGGGATCCAGGGGCTGAAGGGGATGACCCTGGGGCTAGAAGGGAAGGCTTGGGGGCAGCCTAGAAGAGGCCGGGAAAGGGTTCGGTGGGTAGGGAGGGAGCGAGTGGGGTAGGGCAGAGCTGGAGTGTCCCGGGGACCAGAGGGAGTGTGTGGGAGATGGGGCTCTTGGAGACAGGAGGGAGGGGCCGGGAAAGCAGAGGAGAACCCCGCCCCCCATCCGGGGAGGGGGTCTGTCTCAAGTCCCCATCGGTTCCTCTCTCCCTACCTCAGGGCCTGAGGCTGAACCGCTCCCTGCTCTGGCTGTCCCTGGCCCACAATCGAATCCAGGACCAGGGCGCAATGAAGCTAGCCGAGGTGGGTGGGAGCGGGGGTCCATCCTGGGGGAGGGTGTTTGTTGGGTGCCAGAAGAACCCTGACCTTCTCCCCGACGGCCTTAGGTCCTGCAGCCTTTCGAACTAACACACATTGAGGTGGTGGAACGCAGGCGACTAATGCTCGAAAAGGGGACTCAGGGATCCAGAATCCTAAGGGGATCGGTGAGGGATCCAGCCGGGCCCAGCCTTCGCTAAATCAGTGGCAGGCCCTCGGGGCGGGATGGCCTGCAGCGGACCGCCTCATTCTCCCTCCCACGCCTACGTGGCTAGTTTCCGATGCCCTGCCGCACGCCTGCATTCTTCTTTCATCCCATCAAAACGTCCCCGTCGTCCCTTTCTCCTCGAAGCCTTTAGAACTGGCTTTGGACGCCTCTCGTACCCCGTGCCCTCCGCGTGCCGGTTTGTGCCCTCTCCCCGGCCCATTCCTTCCTCTGTGTAACAAGGCACCCGGCCATCTCCTCTAACCCACGCTGAGACCGGGGCCTGAGCCCGGGGCGCTGGGGAGCCTGCTTGGTCCTCTCCTCTTCCCGAGCGGACGGAGCGGGGCGCTAACGGCCTCGGGGCCCTTCCCACAGCCCACTTCCTCCCGCCACGGAGAACGCGACCGAGACAAGGGTCAGCTGACGCAGGGGACTGGCAGCGCTGTGGCCATCGACAAGCTGCAGCCACCCAAGACCGCCAAAGGTGCAGCGGGCAAGAAGAAGGAGAAGGTCTCTCGAGCTGGGTAGAACGGCGGAGGCCGGGAGCGGAGAGGCTCGGAGCGCGCCTCTGCGGGTGTGGCTGGTCCAGGGGAGGGAATGCCGGGAGGGAGCAGCAGCAGTCAGGGGAGGCCCAGGAGGAAGGAGCTTGTCCAGGGGTCGCAGGGAATACTTCTCATTGGTTACAGCCCCTGGGCAATAAGCTTATTTTGTTTTTTTAGGTGCACAAACATGGTAAGCCCCAAAACTTCATTCCTTTCATACTGAATAGAAAGTGCTACTACATTTAATTTTTTTTTTTAACCCTTACCTTCCGTCTTGGAGTCAATACTGTGTAGTGGCTCCTAGGTGGAAGAGTAGTAAGGGTGGGCAATGGGGGTCATGTGACTTGCTCAGGGTCACACAGCTGGGAAGTGGCTGAGGCCAGATTTGAACCTAGGACCTCCTGTCTCTAGGCCTGGCTCTCAATCCACTGAGCTACCCAGCCGCCCCCTGCTACATTTACTAAAAGCTAAGGAATTCAAGAGTAAAAAAGGTGGGAGCCCCTGGCCTAGGTGGAAAGACAGTTGGACTAGTCCTGGAGACCTGGGTTTGAATCTAGCATTTTTTAGCTTCCAAGGCCCCATTTCTGGTTTCTTAGATGGGGAGGACGGCACTTCTGCTGCCTACTTTGCAGGGTTGTCCTATGTGCTTTCTAAGTTTCAAGGGTGAGTCCTTAGGATCACCTTCTTCCCCAACTGCAGCAAGAAGCAGCCAAGAAAGAGGAGAAGTCGGGGTCGGGGACATCTCCCACACAGACTACCCCAAAGAAGGAGGATACCAGCAAGGCTGGTAAAGGCAGTGAGTATCTTCCCCGGGAGGCAGGACGCCCAGGGTCTGGTCTCCTGGAGTAAGGAGAGGGCTGTTCTCCGGTGGGGCCTCCCCCACAACTCAATCAGCTCCCCGTCTCTGAGCCTCTGGTATCACCCCCTTCGGGAGCCCAGAGAGGATTTAGCAGCGGTCACACCTACTGCCCTCATCCTCGCCCAGACTCCTCTGGACTCGCCTTCTAAGGGCCCAGAGAGCGGCCTCTGTCCCTTCATCTTCTCAAAGGGGCGGAGGCAGCGCTCGCACATCTAGGACTTCACTTCTGACCACTCTCCCCATCCGTCAGAGGTGACCATCCCAGAACAGAAGCCTGGTCGGGGAAAGGGAGCCAAATTGGGGCCCAAAGAGAAGCGGAGTACACTCGCCGAGTCTGAGGTGATTCAGGAAAAGGTTGGGAACATGATTGCTCCTGATGGGGAGGGGTGTAAGTAAGCACCCATCACCTCCCTGGGCTACTAACAGCAGGAACCCCAAGGTTCTGCCGCAGCTCTCCTCCCTCCCTTTCTTGTCCTCTCTCGACCACTAGCTAAGTTCCTGCACCCCATCCTCGGCCTTCTGCAGGGAACTAGCAGCTTTCCTACACACCCTCTCCTTCAGCCTATTTCAGTTTCAATCTTCCTCCCCTTTCACCAAGATCCACATTCCACCATTGGGTACATCTCTCTGGCCCGGCTCCGTGGCTGGAGGGAACAACCATGGTCTTCGCCTTTCCACTAATTCCACTTCAAGATGGGGAGGCCCATCCCTTCCCCCTCCTCCGCTACCCTAGGTTAGGGGGACAAGGAGCACTATTATTTGTGTCTGGCTAGCCACAGAGATGTGAAGACCGTCGAATGAGCCCCCAAACCTTCCCTTTTTCCTAATTCCCATCCACATCATCTGCCAATTTTAGGAACATTTTCTGGACTGACTTCCTTTATCACCTCTGCTTCTCCCCCCCTCATCTTCCCATGCCTGATAGCCAAAGGTATCCTGCTCTTACCGCCTTCTGGATCCTGGGGTGCACCTTGTCTGTCACATCAGAATCTGAACTTCCCAAGAACTGAGCCCCATCATTTGCCTTTCCCTAGTTCTCTCCAGAAGCACCAAGGAGGCCATCCTGCCCAGAGGAGGCAGTTCAAATGGGCCAAAATGACCGCTTGATAATCCTATCTCTTGCTCCTTGTTCTGACCAGGTAACTCCGGAGCCTACCGAGATCCTCAATCCCCTTCTAGAGCAGACGGAGCATCGAAATGGGAAGGTTTACTTGCCAGGAAACAAAGTTCTTATGCACCTCAATCTTATCCGTAAGTACAAAAACCTCCCCCGACTTCCTAAGGAAGAGGTTCCGTATCCATTTCTGGCACCTCCGAAGCCAGTCGCCACCAAGAGGGACAAAAGAAGTCTTTCTTCCTTACTCCCCGCCTGGAATTATCCATGAATAAACTATGCAGAGAGCCATGCACGCAGGGTGTGGGGGATCAAAGCTTGAGGCTGGAAGAGCATGGAAATGGAGAGCTAGAAGGAGACTTGGGAACAAGGTACACAAGCAGCCAGCAGTAGTTCTTTGGGATTAAAGATGACCAAAAGGGTGAATGAGGTGTGAGAAGTGGACCTAAATTGGGAATAACTGGGGAGTAGGGAAGCCCTGAGAAGTACCTTCCCTTTTCCTTTATGTCTTCAGGGAATCGAATCACAGAAATGGGTCTGAAAGGCTTCCTCGCTGCTGTCCAATATCAAGTGAAGTTTACCAAACCCAAAATTCCAACTAAAGGACCCACCGGGTTGCTCACACTGATGCTGTGGGTGAGCCTGAATCCATTCCCAGCCCTGGAATACTGCCACTCTTGGTCTTATTCTAACCTCAAGAAAGGAAATGCTATTCGTGGTTCAGGGACTCCCGATTTATGTTGAAACCCTTCCTGTCACCAATCTCCATTGCTCTTGCTGTGGGGTCAGCTCCTTTCTACTCACTTTTTAAAACTCTATCTTCCATAATCCTATTTCGTTATACTCCCATCACAAGGCTTCACTCCTGGGAAATACGTTGAACTTAGATTTAACCAAACATCTTTCTCCTCCCCTTTCTGTATTAGAAAAATTCCTTTCCTCCACAATGTGAGACCTACAACATGATCCAGGACATGATGCTTCCTCGAGACCCCATTTCCAAGAATAAAAATGAAGAAGGCTTATCCACTCAGGGGTGAAGAACTAACAACCCGAATCATCTGTGGGGCAATAATAAACTTCTCTTTGTATCTTTGTTTCTGAGGATCTCCAAACACTTTTTATTAGAGCCTTGCCTGTTGCTTTGGGGCCAGTGAAGCAGTATTAGCACAGTAGGACTTGGGATAGCCTAGACATGTCTGGGCTATGTGAGAGAAGCAAACCATGCCATAGGAGGATTAGTGGAAGGCTTTGGGGATGTGTAGCTTGGAAGAGAAAATTGTAGGAGAACATGATAGTTGTGTTCAAGTATTTGAAAGAATGTCATATATTCTGCTGGGCTCCAGAGTACCGAAAGAAAAGCTCTCTAACCATTAGAAATTCCAAAACCATGAGAGCTGTCCCAGAGCGGAATAGGCTGCTTCATAAAGGAGCAAGGATCTTCAGAGCAGAGGCTGGCTGGGACCGTGCAGGGGTTCCAGTTCAGGTCCTGGCTGGACTAGACCTCTGAGATTCTTTGGACAGATGATCCCTAGGGATCCTGCCAGCTCCAAACTGACTCTGAACACAGCCCACACTATCTGCTGCTCTCCCCGAGGGTGCATATATTAACCTCTGCTTACACAATAAGCCAAGGTGCCTTCACCCCACGAGCCCCTCTCCGGCTGCAGAGGGGCAGAAGCTCTGGCACCTTTGTCTGGGGAGGCTCTGCTGACGGTATTCACGATAAAGGAGTTCAAGAGCCTGAATACCCTCCTCAAGGAGACATGGTCATTCAGAAGGAGGAAAGGTTGGGGGCAGCTGGGTAGCTCAGTACATCGAGAGCCAGGACTAGAG
The DNA here is from genome assembly GCF_016433145.1 of Gracilinanus agilis. Lineage (NCBI taxonomy): Eukaryota > Metazoa > Chordata > Mammalia > Didelphimorphia > Didelphidae > Gracilinanus > Gracilinanus agilis. The sequence goes on along the minus strand of NC_058133.1, from coordinate 165,705,263 downwards.
ACAGGAGGTCCTGGGTTCAAATCTGACCTCAGACACTTCCTGTCTGGGCAAGTCACTTGACCCCCATTGCCCACCCTTACCACTCTTCTGCCTTGGCGCCAATACGTAGCATTGATTCTAAGACGGAAGGTGAGGGTTTTAAAAAAAAAAAAAAGGAAAGGCTCCGGCTCAAAGCCACTTTCTGCCCTACTTGGTAATCCAGCTAGGACTTTCTGAGCACCTACTGTGTGCCAGGCATTGTTCCAGGGCTAGAAAAACAAAACTGACCCTGCTCTTGGGGAGGGCATCCTACAGGGCAAGACAACGGGTGCACAGGTAAGAACATCTGAAAGGATGCTCGTGCTTGGGGGCTTGGCGTATCTATAAAAGGTGAGAAGATGCAGACCGTGCCAGAGGAGCATTCGCTGAAGGAGCAGCTTGGAAGAGAAGACTTAAGGTGGATGTGACAGAGGACACCAACAGAATAGTCTGCAAGACCTGAATGAGACACATTCTGGAGGGGAAGACTAAAGTGTGCTGAGGAAGAAGAGCACGTCGGACAAGAGGGACAGCCCGTGCCAAGGGGAGGGAGGAAGGGAGAGGGGAAGGAACGGAGAAGTCAGAGCTGGACTATGGAGGGTCCCCTCTTGCCATCTTGATTCTATGCCACGATAGACGGGATCCAACAGAACTATGGCCCTCGCCCTCCTTTGTAACTCTTCCGATCTTCTCCCTCGCTCGCCCGTGTCTCCTCCCATCTTTCCCAGCACCGACATCCAGAACTGTCCAGGGGGACGTCGCAGTGTCTGGTGTGGCATCTCCAGGGATCCCCAGGGTACGGCCAGGCCTAGGATGCCTGCCTGGCAAGCCCCGGGAGAGCTGCGCTTGCCTGCAGACTTATAGAATAACGCAAGTCCTGCTTATTTAAGGTCCCTCTACTCTGCGGGACCTCGTCCCCGCTCTGTGCCAGTCATTCTGAAGACTCCGCAGACTTCCCTGGAGTTCTGGCGGTTCCCCAGCGTCGCTCCTGTTCCATTCTGGGCAAGCACGCTTGTTCCTAAACAGACTCCGGCAGGCCTTTAGTCCTGAGCCCCCCCCAACCTTTTCTGCGGCTCCCCAACGTGCTTCAGGGCTGACCAGGCCAGACGCAGTCCCACAACTCTGCTTCTGCTTACGGTGTGCGATGCTTCCCTGCCCCCTTCACCCTCTTTGGACAGCCTCTCCTCTCCCCATTTTAACGTGCCTGGAACAGTAGATCTTGAGAGGCGGGAGGGACAGCAGGGCTCACTCACAACAACTCCCTTTCAAAGGTCCAACGAGAAAAAGCAGAAAAGGGTGGAACTAGGAGTAAAACAAGTGCAGGCCTTTTTACAGGCATGTGAATTTACTTTACACGCCATTTCCCATTCCCCACTGCCTGCAAATCACACGTCAAACTCCCAAGTTTGACATGACATTCAAGGCTACTCACCTCTCTGACCCCCTGCCCTGGAAGCAAGACTGAGTCCCTGTTCCAAGGCACAAGAGTTAGGTTATGGGAGTTAAGTGACTTTCCAGGAAATCTGAGGCCAGATTTGAACCCAGGACCATCTGTCTCCAGACCTGGCTCTCTAGCCCGTCCAATCCTATCTTTAGCATGATTTAAAGGGCGCTGGGCCGGGGGCGACCTGGACAAACCCCCCCCCCCAATCTCCAAGTTTCCGTTTTGTCCTCTTTAAGTGGGATTCCCAGCTGTACGAGCTGAGGCTCAGATGAAATGATGTATGTAAGATGTTTTAGGAATTTTAATGTGCCACATACATTTCAGTTCCCTTTCAGGGAGCCTTCCAGCGGCTCTTCCAGCCCCAGCGAATCCTTCGTCTCTCCCAACTCCTGCCACGTGGCTCAGCTTTCCGAGCGCCTCTGAGAGCAGGATCCTCCCTACGGGAGCCGGGAAGCTCGGCCCGGGCCGCTCTCAGCCTCCTGGTCCCATCTAGAAGTCTAGAGGCTGCGAGCTGAGTTTTTGGAGGCACTTGCCAAATTTAGACCTTCTTTAAGGCTTGAAACTGCCCGTGCACGTGAAGGGCTGCGTCTGTGAGAGCCACCTGGATGAGAAGGGTGATGTAAGAGCAGGCCTTCGGGCAGGAGGTCCTCCCCACTACTCTCCCAGGAAAAGCCTACTCCAAGAATCACACACCACAACTGGAGAATATTTAAGTTTTCTTAAAAAAAAAAAATCTTAACCATAAAAGGAAAATAAAAGATTATACATCATTTTAAACAGCAGTCATTTCCATATCTATTTTATATATTATATATTTATATATTTTATATATATATATATTATATATATATATATACACCTAGCACAGTGTGTATATTCTATTAATTTTTAAAGGAAGGACAGATATTATGGGAGCTCACGGGAAGATGCCCTCTGGGGGTGGGCCCCGTCCCTAATGCTCGGCTGACTTCCTTTGTGGGTGTCGGGGCGCCGGCCTCTCCTCTGCTGGGAGAGCGGTAAGGAGCTCCGGGAGTGGATCCCCGGGCGGCGTTTCCCCGAGGAAGGTGGGCCAACCTGCCTGGCTCTTCCTGGGAGGCTGAGCGGAGCCGGCACTCCCATTCCGAGCCCCTTCCAGCCTTCCCCCGGCCCCATCTCAGGAGCAGAGGCCTAAGAGAAGTTATTTACAAGAGCAAAGACGCACATACAATACATACATATTTATAGAAAACCGAAATGGCGAGGGGGAGGGAGCGGCCTTGGGGGTCCTAGGAGAGGGGATGGGGGGGAGAAAGTGCATTTATACAGACGACTCCATCTCTCGCTCAAACGTACAGATGTGATAGTCAAGCCTGCGAGGTGCGCACACATATACACATATGTGTACAGACACATGTTCAGGGAAGGAGAGGGGCCTCTCAGATGCAATCAGCATGCAGAGACTTGAGGCTCGAGTGAGGGGTAGAAGACAGCAAACTTGACTGAGATTTGAATGGAAGAAGCAACATGCGTGGAGCCAGGTATCCGGCTCCCTCTCAGACCTGGCTTAGATTCTAGTTCTCCCCGCAGGACTGAGGTTTGGGGTCTTCCCTCCTGTGCCCCCTGCCCTGGGGCAGTCCCTGAGGAGGCGGGGAGCCAGAAAGCCTTGGGGGTGTCCATGATTAAAGTCCCAGTGAAATGGCTATATCCGCTGGACTGTCTTCTAGAAGGCTGTCAGGGTCTGTAGAAACAGGGAGAGGGAACGGAAAGAAGAGCTGAGATGGGGACAAGAGGACAGGAGGACGTCTGTCCACACAGACGCCTCCCATGTATTTGGCCCAGCAACTCCCACTGTAAAGTTCGATCCCTGCAGCCCTCCCCACTCTGCCTCCTTCTCTGGACAGCCAGTGTCCTTTCAGAGAAGAGGCTGTGAATCTAACTTTTTTCAGGCTTATCTCCATGGCAAAGAGGCCTGGGTACCTCCAGAGAAAAAATGAGGAGCTACTCCCCTTTATATTCCTGTTGTTCTTCATGCACCCCCCACGTGTTGTCTTTTGAGCCAGGGCTAGACCTTGGGAAAGACACGGAAGCCCGCGGTACTCACCAGCCGCAGGGCCTGGTCCCTGCTCGTGCCTATCCTTGGAGTATGAAGAGACGGACTCGTTGGCTGGCGGTGAAGGGGGGCTCTCAGTCCACTTAGCTGCCTCTGAGCAGAGGCCACCCACAGGTGTCGTGCCACCAGATGACTCTGCCCCCAAGGACTTTAGCAGCTCCCGGTGGGCAGTCTCCATGTCCTAGAAGAATGTTTGGGGTAGAGTGGGATAAATGAATACTGCTCAAACCCCTTCCATCCACAAGCCCCTTAGAGAAGAGGGTGGTTGGAAGTGTGGGTCTGCTGGGGCCCAGAAGGAAAAGCCTTATGGTGGCACCCAAGCACTCCCTCTCACCTTAAGCCTGTTGAGTTTGAGTGTGAGCTGCTCGATGGTCCGGAAGATCATGCCCACATCCCTGAGGGCTAGGCTGGGAGCCGAACTCTGACCCCTTCTCTCATTTCCACCACCTCCCTGGTGCTCAGGCTCTGTTGGGGAGGAATGGGGGACATCTTGCTGGGAGGAGCTCCTGGCTATGTCTGATGGGTCCGTGCTTGATTCTGGGGGTCCAGTTGGCATACTGACATAAAAACAGTTTCCTGTTTCCCATGGCAAGAGGCAGAGGGATAGAGATTACTAGTCAGGAGTACACAGTGAGTGGAAAGACATGCTTCCCCTCCCTATTTCCTCTGTTCGAATAAGCCTAGAGAAGCAAAAGAACATCTCTAACCAATATTCCCTCTCCTATAGCCAAATAACTGGGGCTTTATACAGCTCCCCAAGGTGTAGCTCTTTGAAAGGAAAGGACCAGACACAGTAGAGTAGGGACGGGACAGCTTGTCCCCTTCTTGTACAAAGTCTTTCAAATACCCTTCTTGGAGTAACTCATGCCTTGTGTATTAACGGTCCATTATGATGAGTCTCTCACGGGTTAGTTAACATCTCACTTTCATGCAACTTATTCTGTACTAAACCCAACTTAGGGAAGAAATAGTCTCTTGGTAGGGTTGGCTGATGCTTGAAGTGAGAGGAAGATGGAAGAAAAAAAAGGTTGTAGATCACCTCAACTGGAGACATGAGAAGAAGGTGATTTAACTCAAAGTTCTGAGGGTGAGGGACTGGGCTGGGACATCAAGGCAGTGGGTTGGATTTAAAACCATAATTAAAAACAAGATAGCAGCTCTTGCTAGCTGACTTCACTGCAGGAGATTGACATTTTCCCTCCATTTCTTGTTCCCTTTATATCCTAGCAGACAGACTCAAAGTAGGTCCGACTGTTACAAGGGGAACCTAAGAAAGTAGAAAGAGTCCAAATCACTATCTACCTTCACTATCTGATATCTGTGGTTCTTTAACCAGCCCATTTTAATGATGGTAAGAAAGGGTGGGAATGGGTGGCTTTAGTCAGGTAAGGTACAAAGATGAGTCCATGCTAGTATTATTTTTCTGCCTCCCTTTCCTGTATTTTATCTAGTTTGGACTTCTCTTGTCTGTGAAGGAGATTACTTGGTTTTGGATGTGTGGTTTTTCAAAGGTGGAGGTATGGGCCAAAGGTCAGCATGTCAATCCTTCTTAACCCATGCAGACCTTCATCTGACCATTACACCCTAAAGAGCTGGTGGCTGGGGTCTAACTGGATCTAAGTGGCTCTGAGGAATTAATTCAGACAATAGTTCCTTGCTCCCACCTGGCTTTCCTTGCAGGCTCTTCACTTTTGCCCTTACTCAGTTTTCCCTACCCCTTTTGCAGCTCCAAAGAGAATCACATATGTTACCCGCGGCATTAGGTCCGCCTCCAGCTTCTGGTGGCTCAGTTTCTGATTTGCCACACTCTGGCAATGCAGGGACAGCATTGCTGCCTGCCACCTCAGCTGCACCACCACCACCATGGAGGAAATCGAGAAAAAGAGAAAAAAGAGAGAAACAAGAGGGGGGAGAGGAAACAGAGAGGAGAGAGGAAAGAGGAGAGGGAGGAAAAGGAAAAAGAAGAGAAGGGGAAGGAAGAGGAGAGAGAGAGAGCGAGAGCGCGAGAGAGCGAGAGAGCGAGAGAGCGAGAGAGCGAGAGAGCGAGAGAGAGAGAGAGAGAGAGAGAGAGAGAGAGAGAGAGAGAGAACAGAGACAGGGAGAACAAAGAAGGTGGGAGAAAAAAAAGGGGAAAAAGTTAAGAAAGAACAAAGTAAACATAAGATCATACATGATTACACCCCAGGGAATTGGAGAGAACTTTCTACCGATTCACCAAGAGAGAAAATATGAAGACTGTCAGTTCCCAGAGACCTCAGAGAGAAAGAATGAATCCTAGGAGAATAAATTTGGAATCCTAATGGAGTAGGGGCTTGGAAACTGGGCTGGTCTTGAGAATCAAACTGATGGAAGACTTAACAAAACAAAAATCAGTATCTCTCTCCCAACGCTACTTGGATCCCACATCTTCCCTGCTGAAGATCTTACAATGGCTATTATCAGAACTCTTTTCAGACCCAAACTCTGCAGTCCGGCCTCTCTCCTTTATGTTGTTCAAGGTGGTAAACCTTTTCTTAGCTGGTTTTTCCTGCATCTTATTTTCCTTAGCCTTTAAAAATCCACAAAGTTCCCCTTCCCTTTCCTCTTGCATCCTTACAGATTTCCTTCCTTCCTTCCTTGTTCTACATTTCCGCAGTGGCCTGACTTTGAATTCCCTTCCCATCCAGTGTCCTGTATGTCCTACTCCTCCCCATCTCCTTTCAGTGTCTACTGAGTTTTGGTTGGAAGGTTTGTTCTTTTGCTCTCTGTATTCTATCTCCCCAACAAGAATAAGGGTCCCCAGGGGACAAAAGTCTCTTGTTAGAATAGACTTTTCCTCTCATTAACCTAGAAGCAGATGAAGGCTGAAGCCAGGTCTCCTCTATCAAGCTTGGAGCTTTCTAAGGACAGAGATCTTTTCTATCTTTTGTCTTCTAAGTCTCCCTTCACCATGTAGGATAGCATATAGGGTGCTCAAGATGGGCATGGGAAAGAGAAAGGCAGTGTTTTGGCAAGCTTGCTTCAATCCCATTTAACGTAACCATCTATCTGTGAATGCACTGATGTGTAAGGAACGATCTTAGGTGCTCTCAGGTTTTCTGGTTCTCTGACCCCTCGATTTACAGTTAATTTTTTAAAAAATCACGTTTACCTTTCCTTACTACTTTGTAACCTCCAACAGCCTCTGTGGTAGGAGGCTCTTCAGTAATGTCTTTGTCCAGTTCTGGGGGCTCCCAGATTCCAGAGTTTCTGGCTCTTGGGGGCAGGTGCTCTAGGGAACTCAGGGCTGCATCATCTAACTCCCCTGTCTCTAGTTCCATCCGGCTAGTCATCTGCCCAAAGGGTGCAAGGTTATTTCCTTCCATCCCAACTGGCAGCTGCCCAGGAGAACCTGGGTCCCAGGGGTGGGAGGTGATTCCTATGACAGATGGTGTAGGCGTGAGGTCATCTTCTGGCTCCACGGTAGCTCTGGACTCTATCGTATGAATAGGCAAAAGGCTCCACAGGATCAGGTGCCGAAGAGTCTCCACTGGAGGGTGAAAATAAAGCTGTTGTTTCTGGGAAACTCCCCTTATTCCATCCCTCTTTCCTAACTAGAAGATCCAAATTCTTTGCTAGCAGGCCAACAGGTAGAACTAGAGGGTAAGGAAAGATTGTCCTTTCCAGATTAATAACATTACAAGCAGATCTCAGATGGAGATGAAAGACCTTGACCCAACAGAGTCGTGGAACAGTAGTAATTTCCCCATAAGGCCTCCCAACCTACTCTGAGAACTGAGGTAGGGGGAACTGAGAAAGAATGATCCTATAGCTCTACAGGAACCTCTAAACCTCACTTAACCCTTGCTTGAGTATCTCCTCTACACTATGAGAAAGCCCTTTCCATGCCCTAGCCTCGATATCTAAAATTTAACTTTTGGGACAGAGGTGAAACATGTAAAAAGGGATTGGGAGATATGTGGGGAGAGAAGAGTTCCTAGGTCCTATTATTTCAGGTCTGCCATGCAACTAGAATCAAAGGAAATGAGGCTTAGAAGGGAACTAGATGGACATGGGCCCCTTGTTGACACACCATCTTCCAGGGCAGAATCAGCCAATCCCTCCATGAAAAATGGACCAGGCAGGGGCAGATGGATGGTGCCTCTTGTTCTGATGCCCAGGCCTCCTCCACTCAAGGATGAAGTGGATTTGGAGGCAACCAGCTCTTCCTCACTTCCTTCCTGCTTGGGTTCTTCTGACAATGCTTGATGCTTCCCATTAACCCACTGCTGGGCCCCATCACCTGCCAGGAGTAAGGAAGAATACTATTAAGAGGGGAAAAGAAAGCAGTATGTTTGTACAGGAGCATATTCATGCTCTTTACCTATCTCCTGACCCCTTCTCCACCAGCTTCATTTCCTAAGCCTATTTAGACATCCCAAGAAACCAAGGAATAAATGTCAACATGAAAAATCAAGTAGCCAGGGTGAAGTAGAGTCTATGGAGGAGTTGCCCATCTCCTAGAGCAGGGGTCGGCAACCGTTTTGGCCATGAGAGCCATAAACGCCACATTTTTTAAAATGTAATTTTGTGAGAGTCGTGCAGTGCTCACAGTGCTGCTCCTGTAACAGCGCCCGAAAAAAAAATTGACTTTATGGCTCCTGCAGAAAGAGCCATATCTGGCCCTTAAAAGAGCCAGATATGGCTCAAGATCCATACATTGCCGACCCCTGTCCTAGAGGATCAATATACTACACCAAAGGACAGGGGGGAAACCAAAAGGAATTCTTTTATCTTCTCTCAGCTCTAACATTCTCATGGGTTTTTTGAGGTTAATTCCTAGGTAGGGAATTTGTAGCTTCACGCTCTCCAAACCCAAATCTCATCCTACTAATTATATCTTTTGAATCAATATTTTGTCCACATTCTCCCATAGCTCTTAATCTCAAAGTCTGGATCCTCTATCAACTCATACCTCAACGATAACAACTTCCTTGGGGCCTTCAGAAATCATCTAGTCCAACTTCACCATTTATAAATGAAGCAATTTAAGTCTAGAGATAACATAACTTGTCCAAGGTAACATAGCTTATAAGTAACAGTAGAGACGGGAACCCAGGTCCTTGAACTCTGAATCTCATGTTCTTCCCACTCTATGGTGCTGTTTTAGCCTCCAGCCTCCATATTTCTCCCCTTTACTTTCACTCAGCAACTGAGAATTGAGGGGGCCACTGAGATCTTTCTTCCAGGCTACTCCCAACCAAGTGGTGGTGTCAATGGTCAGGTAGGGATTTGAGGCTCTTTCTTCTTTGGCCCCACTTCTAAGTACCCTTTGCCTATGGGGAAAATTGAATTACAGTCTGCTCCAATAGGAAAACCTTATTCCTTTCTATTCTCTAAATCTAACTTTTCCTCATCTAAGCCTTCTGAAAAACTAAACCAAAGCAACTGATTCCTTTCATTTTTATATCACTTCCTACTCCCTCCCTCTCCCTTCTTTATTATATCTTCCCTTATTACAAAGGGAAACAATCCAGCAAAACATTTGACATGACTTCCTGGAAACATTTACAAGATTCTTCCCTTATAATCTCTGATTTGTAATCTCTATCTATAACTGATTCCTCTTCCCCATCTCAATTCTCATAGCCAACAGTGCCCAATTCCATTTTGAATCTGTTCTTTTCTTTCCATGAATAACTACTGTGCTTAGCTCAACTTTGCCTGGACTATTTGCATCAGTCACATAATTGATTTCACTGTTCCTGGTCTATCCTTCGTATCAATGCCAAGTTGATTTCCCTGAAACACAGCTCTGGTCACATTACTCCCCTTCTGAAAAATCTCCAGTCTCTCTCCTCTGATTAAAAAACAAAAAATGAAAAACAAAAAAACCCCTCTCTTCCAGATAGTTAAAGTTCTCCACAATGTTCCTCTACTTCTCAGGCTACCCTATTTTTCTTCACTTCAAACTCTGCTCCCCTCAGCTCTTTCCCACCACCTTTTTTGTAGTTGTTGTTGTTATTGTTGTTGTTGTTGTTTTAACTTTTCCCTTCCATCTTGGAATCAATAATATGTATTGGTTCTAGGCAGAAGATCGGTAAGGGCTAGGAAATGGGGGTCAAGTGACTTGCCCAGGGTCACACAGCTAGGAAGTGTTTGAGGCCAGATTCAAACCTAGGACCTCCCATCTCTAGGCCTGGCTCTCAATCCACTGAGCCACCCAACTGCTGCCCCTCTTTCCCATCATCTTGATGATTATTTTTTTTGTGTATTTTTCTGGATGACCCTAATCACTACCCTACAGCAGATCTCAAGAGGAGACAGATTGGACCAACCTCTAGGCAGTAGTTCAACTTCTGGCTGGCAACCATTTCCCTGGGATGTTTCTGAGTCACTTAATCCCATGCTGAGAAAAGAAAAAAGTCTATGGTGAGACAAATGCTGAGAGTGGTGCTAGCCACCATGAAATCCCATCTCACCATTAAGCAGGGAGAATGTCACAAACATTTCACCTTGGGAACCCTGGATCCTACTTTCCATATCTTCAACATGGGGTTAAGAATGAGGGGATGAGGGGCAAACGAAGGCCAAATGTATGTATTCGTTTGGATAGGTTGACCTAGATGGAAACTCAAAGGACAGAGAACATCTAAGCTTTTGCTTGTCCTCTACTCCCACTGGATTTAAAGCCACTCTCCATCGAAGATGGCAGAATAAGGAAGTTTATTCCCATATGCCTGAGCCTAGGGTGGTTCCTTCTAGTACTTCTTCCTGGGGTTATCCATCTTCCATGTGTTCAGATGCTACTAAATCTCTCAGAGGCAAGGTTCAAAGCAACTACAAGTCAACAGCCCTGTGCCTTAGGGATTTGGCTGCTGGGGTCCTCAGCAAGGTCTGATTACCTTGTGGGTGTAGAGCTGTGTTGAGATGGTTGCTGAGGAGCTGGCTGAGAGAGGTGGGCAGGATCTGGCACAATGCCAGGGTTCCTGGTGGCATTCTGCACAGCACCCTCTAGAAGTTCCATCCACCTATACTCAAGGAAAGGAGGGATGTTAGCAGTGAGAATAGGGAAAGAGAAAAGTAAAGCCCCAGCCCTGCCCTCTGTGACCTTGCATCCCTGGCCTTTCTCTCCATAAGCACTGTATGTAGCCAGCTGTGGCCTTAGTTGTAGTTTACCCTGGTTACTGTTATTCCCTTAGGGGGTGATTTCCAAGATCCTAGGGGCATTCCAGTAGCCAGCTTTAAAAGACAAAACAGTTTGGAAATAGTAATACCTTTAAGATGACTGTGGGGAAAGAAATAGAAGGTGGGGGTCTACACATGTGTAGCAAAAAGAACAATGATAGAAAAAAAGAAGAGAGTCTAAGGCTGGAGTTCTTGATGTTTTTTTTCCCTCTACAGTTTACTCCTGAGTCAAACTAGAGGATCAACTTCAGGACTCGCCATCTGGCTCCTCCCTGGGCTTCCCTTTAACACTGCTGTGATCAGCATTGGACACTGCTGCCAGTTTTCTCCTGGGTATCAATAAACGCCCCCTCTGCTCCCCATACTCTCTTGGAGAGCTGGCTAAGCAAGCCCGAGCAGAGATTTCCTCCCAGCCTCTCATGCCTTATCCACAACACCCAAGCTCAAGGAGGGGGGATAACGTGAAACCCATCTTTCTCACATGTTTTTATCCAATGACGTCAATGCAACCAACTCATAAATCTGGGGGGGGCCCAGCTCAGAGGTGCAGATAATGAAGAAGGCCCTTTTGTCTGTATAATAAGAGAGGGAAGGAGAGAGTCAAGAAATGTCAGCATCATTGCTATCAGGCTGAATAGTGAGAAAAGCTCAGAAGTCCTAAACTGACGTCAACCCAAGAAAATGACCTAGAAGAGAGCCCCAAACTGACCTACTGATGTTCAGCCACTGGACCATCATTCCTGCTGTTAACTTTTAATAAGGTAGAGAACAAGCAATCAATCTCATGTGCACTTAACCTCAGCCTTTTTAAAAGCCCTTTCCCTCATCATCTCCCTTTACCTAAGGATGCTTACCTGGCCTTCACTCCCATATATCTGACTGACTCTTTTCTCTGTGTTTTGCGCAACTGGGATGTCTTCCAGACCTTCCCAAGCCTGTTCCAAACTCCCCTCCTAGAGGAAGTTTTCCTAGACTCTACACAGCAAACTTAAGTCAGTTCCTCCTCCCCAGCAAAGCTGCTGGAGCATATTTGCTTGTTCTGGCCCTCATAAAGAGACTTCCCTAGGAGACAGAGGGGTTGTGATTGGGGAGGGGGGGAGACATGAGGGGTCTCCATCTGCCTATCTTCTCTCTCCGTAGCTCCCCTAAGACAGTAGGGCTCTGTTCAAAAAGGCCTCCTAAGATGGAGAAGGGGAGCACAGCAAGATTGAATGAGCCACAGCTGATTAACCAGTACTTTATCTATTTTGTTTTTTTAAAATACCAGCTCCTAGTCTTTTTTATTAGTTCAATAGTTTTTTTACTTTCAATTTTTAGGATTTCCAATTTAGTTTTTATCTGGGATTTTTAATTTGTTCTTTTTTCTAATTTTTTAAGTTGCAAGCCCAATTCATTGATCTCTTCCCTCTTGATTTTGTTGGTATAAGCACTCAGAGATATATATTTTCCCCCAAGTACTGCTTTTCTGGAGTTACTAGCCTTCAGAGAGGCTCCTCATCTTGGAGGAAGCCTCGTAGCTAGAAGCTCTGTGACCCCCTTTCTGGGGCCTCTGAAGGCCTGCCTGGTTTGGATCATATTCATTCATTCATTCATTCATTCATTCATTCATTCATTCATTCATTCATTCATCCTTCCTTCCTTCCTTCCTTCCTTCCTTTTTTCCTTCCTTCCTTCCTTCCTTCCTTCCTTCCTTCCTTCCTTCCTTCCTTCCTTCCTTCCTTCCTTCTCTCTCTCTCTCTCCATTTCTGTCTCTGTGCACTTTTCCGTCTCTGTTTCCATCTCTCTCTCTCTCTTTCCATTTCAGTCTCTGTGCACTTTTTTGTCTCTGTTTCCCTCTCTCTCTGCCTCTGTACACCTCTCTCTCTTTCCATTTCTGTCTCTGTACACCTCTCTGTCTCTGTCCCCCCCGCCCTTTCCTTTTCTGTCTCTGTGCACTTCTCTCTCTCTCTCTCTCTCTCTCTCTCTCACTCACTCTTTCTATTTGTAAATAAACTACCATAAAGTCAATCTGTCTTGAGTCTTTCATTTGGAATTAAGCACTTGATTCCGGGCAACCAAACTCTTAATTATTCAGTCCAACCACAACTTTGCCCCTTACACTAGTACATGGTCAATCTCTGTATATGTACCATGTACTGCTGAGAAGGTATATTCCTTTTTATCCCTGTTCAGTTTTCTCCAGATATCTATTAACTCTAATTTTTCTAGCATTTCATTTACTTCCCTTACTTCTTTCTTATCTATTTTTTGGTTTGATTTATCTAGTTCTGAAAGCGGAAGGTTGAGAGTCCCCCCCCAGTATGGTCTTGCTATCTATTTCTTCCCGAGCTCCTTTAATTTTTCCTTTAGAAATCTAGATGCTATACCTTTGGTACATAAGTGTTTAGTAATTATATTACTTCATTGTTTATAGTATCTTTTAATAAAACATAATTTCCTTCCTTATCTCTTTTAATCAGATCAATTTCTACTTTGGCTTTGTCTGGTATCATGATTGCTACTCCTGTTTTTTAACTTTAGATGATGCATGATAAATTCTGCTCCAGCCTTTTACCTTGTATCTGTGTGTGTCACCACAGCTGATGTTTAAATAGAGCCAAGAGTTCTCATGTGATCTCAGCAGTGCTTGTTAATGGTGATGATCTAAAATATCCTAGCTCAAGGGGACATGTACCCTATAACACTCCCAACAGGGTCTGAACAACATTAAAACGAACTGAAATAAAAATAAAGTATAGATAACACTACCTTTTAAGACTAAGTCAGTATGTGGTCTATAGGGATCATTCCACAGGAATTAACAGACTCTATTTCTAAGTGAGGCTGGGCTATCTGCACTGAAGAGAGTACCTGTGGCCACTGATCGGATGAGCACAGCATTGAGCTTTAGCACAGGGCTAAAAGTCTGTTTATTGTCCGAGGAGCCCAGGGAGGTCTTGCTGTGACATTTGAGGAGCAGCTTCTCATCCTGCTTCTGTAGTAACACCAGCAGGTCCTCCAGGAGCAGCACGTGAAGATCTGGGGGAGGTTCAAAACACACATAATAAAATTACCTTCTCCCAGGCAGGGAGGACAGGATAACTCAGACATGGAGCTCTTGAAGCAGAGAGATTAATGTCTATACTTACTTAGGCTCTATCTATGCATTTATGTACACATCTATCCTGTATGTATTATGTATGTACATATGTGTATCTCCACCTGTCCATCTATCATCTATATATCTATCAATCTATGTGTATATCTTAAGGTTTACAAAGCACTTATCCACATAGTGTGTTATTTGGAATTTGGGGGGGTTCCATTGAGAGGTATTTGGGGCTCAGATATACGACAAACTTCCTGTGGATGTTTAGGGGACTTGGAAACTACATTTTCCATGATTCAACAGGTTTCCTGTTTTGACGTGATGATGTGTAGCAAGGAAAAGCATAGCTTAAATTGGGCGGTCGGGCTTGAGACTTCCTCTCTCTTGGTTTACGCAGGAGAGGTAAGAGAAGGTAATGACTAATGCTGGGGGATTTGAAATAGATTTTAGCAGGCGCATGGCCATTTCTTTATTTTACCAAGATGGCCCTAATTAAAATATTACTTCTCCTTTTACTCTCGGTCTCTATTATTTTTAATTATAACAATAGGTTTCATTTGATTGATGTTCCTGGGTGTCCTATGGGAAAAACATCTCCATTTACCTCAGCCTCAGTCTGAATCCTTCCTACAAAAGGCCCAAACTCTGACTGCCTAGTGAGCCACTTCTAGTTTGGCCCTAGGAGTTCCAAATGCTGCCTTGTTGACACCCCACTTGTTGACACCCCACTATTCCAACCCTTTTCCCAGCTTTGATCAAAACACCCTATATCCAGGGGTGCTGGAGGAGTCAGATAAATTGGCTGCTCTATCCCATACTTCCTATATATTTCCACTTGACACCAGGCCATTCAATTCATACCCACTGTCTTGTCTTTGCTTATCCTCCATGCCAGAGGTCCTTCATGAATCATTCTCCTTGTTGTGAGGTCCAGGCTCTGTTGGAAGGGAAAGGGCAGAGAAAAGACCAATGATACCCTGGCTAGGGCCATCCCATCTTATTCTTACTTCATACTCTCCTTCCAACTGTTTACCACTGCCTGCTGCCAGGTCCCTCATCCCTCCCCAAGAGCATCTTCCTTTTTCCTGTTCCCTTAAGCACTATTCCCACTCTACCCCCAAACTATAGAAAACTTTCCTGGACTGCTTTCCTTAGTCTAGTCCTTCCTCATCCCCCAGCTAATACCTACAATGCTGGTGGAGGCACCTGGGTCCTATGTTCTTTTACAGACTATGTGAGTGGCCGCAGATCTTCCTAACTGGAGATCTCCCCTTAATGTCCTGGGCAGAGCTCTTTTCAGAAGTGGTGATCAGGGTAGGGCAAGGGGCTGCTTCTACCTTCCTCCTAGTACCTTGAACTCTGCTGCCAGAGGATTACTGGCCCTCTCCAGGGAGGTGGTGTCCAGGCGTTTCTGATAGCTCTCTAACCGTTGTCGGTTCTCTGTCTGTTTCACCACTTCATTCACATACTTAAGAATCTCCCGGCACTGGTCTCGGGCTCGACACAGTTTCTGATACTCTGAACTACCACCTGTTGACATAGGGGGAAGGTAAAATATTATAGACCATTTTCCAGAGGCAGCTGGTGGCGCAGTGGATAGAGCTGGGGCCTGGAGTCAGGAAGACCTAAGTTCAAATTTGGCTTCAGATAGTTACTACTTATGTGATCTTGGGCAAGTCACTTAACTGGTCTGCTTCTGTTTCCTCAACTATATAATGAGGATAATAAAAGTACCTACCCAGGTGGTTATGGGGATCAAATGAGATGTTTCCAGAAAGAGATTAGTATAGTGCCTAGAACATCATAGGTTCACTAGTTCCCTTCTCCTTCCAGTGACAACTGAACAGAGTCAAATATTATTTGGCTACTTGTTTTCCTGAACGTAGATCTAGCTTTCTATTTCTTTGGATTTGGTACTTTCCATCAAATCTATGTCATCTCTGCTCCCAAATTCCTCAAATGAAGGTTCAGGTCATTGTCTAGGGTCCTTGAAAATCGTGCCTAAATAAGATCCAAATAAAAAATCCAATTCTAGTTAGGTGGCTCAGTGGATAGAGAGCCAGGCCTAGAGACAACAGATCTTGAGTTCAAATATGGCCTCAGCCATGTGACCCAAAGCAAATCACTTAACTCCAATGGCCTGGTCTTTACTGCTCTTTTGCCTTTTAAAAAAAAAAAAATCCAAATTTACTGTTGAAGACTGAAGAGGGACAGGAACGGAGATACAAAGTAGAAATGAGAGGATATTGATGAGAAAAAGGAAAGGTCTGGGAAAAAAAGGAAAAGATCTACGCAATGAAGCAGGACATTAAAGGCAGTTGGGTGGGGTGGTGACCAGAGTAGGGCAGGGACTGCTTTCTAACTTCCTCCTAGTATCTTGAACTCTCCTGCATCTGGAAAAATATGGCCAAGTAAGACAGGGTTTCTAGCACCTATGCTCATTTTCCCCCTCTCAATATTACATGAAGAAACAAATTTTCATATTCTTTAAAAAAAAAAAATTTAGTTCTAACACTCCTTCCCCTCCCCCCACTTCCAAAGACGGCAAGCAATTTGATATAGTTTATAAATAGCATCCATGTTCCTAAGTCTAATGCCCCAGATGCAGAGTGGGTATATGATGCTTAATGGAGAACAAGGTTCTAGGGATAGCAGTGGGACTAACACCCCCTTCTCCCCCAGCTTGAGCCTACATTTGTCTCCATTTTCTTAACTGATAACTTTCACTTTCCTAATCTCAGTTTGTCCTCATAATACCCTGGTTTTATAGATTTAAAAAATAGCACAAAAACATGCCCAGAAAGGTGATTAGTAAAAAACATTTGGGAAAGCAATTTCGAATTATGCAAGTCAAGTGACTAAGATGTTCCTATCTTTTCCCTCAAAGATTTTATTCCTAGGTATCTGCTCCAAGGAGGTCACTGATAAAGAGAAAGGTCCCCATACACACCAAAATATTTATAGAGCACTCTTTGTGTTCCATAAACCAAAACCAGAAGCAAAGTAGATGCCCATCAATTGGGGAATGGGTAGACAAATTGTGTACATGAATATAATGGCATGTTACATGCTGAAAGAAATAGCAAATATGACGGATACAAAGAAGTATGGAGAGACTTACATGAAGTGATAGAGTGAAGTAATCAGAGACAAGAATGCAGCTTATATAATGACTATAACAATGTACCAAAAACAATCAAAAGTGAATGTTGGAAAATTACAAAGGACAAGCATGATCCTGAAAAAGAGATAAGAGAAGACAGCTCTATCCAGTGCTTACTGAAGTGGAAGGTTCACAGGTATGGAACACTGAAAGTTTTCAGAGCTTTTTGATGTATGGATTAGGTTGATGGCTTTTTCTCTTTTTTCTTTAAAAAATATATTCTTTGTTATATAGAATGGGTCTTTGGAAGAGGGAAGGACAGAGGGGGAAATTTAGTTATCTAAAGCCCCAAAGATATCAATAAAATGGTCTTTCAAAGAAAAGTGGAGTGGGGAATTCCCTCCACAAGTCTCTTGCCCTGAAGTAAGTATTCTTCCCACAATACCAGACCTGCTGTACCTCCCACCTCCCCGACTCCACATTCCTACCATCTGTGTATTTGATGATGTTCTCTAGCAGCAGCGGATACTTGGTAAGACGCTGCATCTCTGAGACGATCAGGTCCTTGAGCTGGAGGCGTCGGCACTGGGGGTTGCTCTCAGCCTCCTAGAGATAGGAAGAATGAGAAAGAGGGGTTGATGTCACAGTGGGGTGAAAGGAAGGAGAAATGGAATATCATCAAGGCAGAGACAATATCAGACAACAGTGTGAGTGATGGAACTCAGATATTTGGTTTCTAATTCCTGGTGAGGGGAGCCAAGAGTCTTAGGGGAATGGCTTGGGGACAAGAGAGAGGGAAGGAGATAGCAAGCAGAAGAGTGGACACGAGGCATTACCTGCATGAAGAGTTGGAAGCGGCTCTCCTTACGCTGTTTGGTCTTGATCAGTTCCAGCGCAATTGATTGATAGGAACAGAACTGTGCTGCTACCTGCTGGAGCTCCTCACGGGCTGCACCATCAAACTAAAGGGGGCAAAAAGGGGATTCAGCTAGTCCTGCCATCTGTTCACACATGAGACTTTTTTCCTCCCATGCATCAACTGGGCCCTCACTTTTCTCTTGGTTTCCTGACAGTGCTTCCCACCCCCCATCAGACCTTCTGAAAGGGATACTGGGTCATACCCTGGCCAACATCAGGTCACTGATCTCTTTGATGACAGGGCCCTCCTCCCGGAGCTTCTTCATGGCCTCACACCAAGAATCTAGGGAGTAAGGGAGAGAAAACACAGGCACACACAAGGCCCGGCTTTCATTGCCAGGTTCCACATGCCAACGAGGAGGGAAACTTGGGAGAAGTAGTCAAAAGTAAGAGATTTGAAATATGGAGAATGAAACAGAAGAGCCTGGTTTGGTGAATGAAAGGTTCGTGAACAAGGTCAGAGGTGCCTTAAAGGAAAGCACAAAGGGCTGGTTCTGTGGAGCTAAGGAACTTGGGAGTTACCAAAGGGCAGGAGCCTCAGGAGTGGGTGGGGCTGCTTACTGTGGATTTCAATAAGTTCTGGCAAGTTAGGGAAGAGGCGGGCCAGCTCCTCCCTTGGCATCAAGTTCTCCTTCTTCATGCGTTGGTAGAAAATCAAGTCCAGGACTCGCAGAGTCCGAAGATGGGATGCCTCTGTCACAAATAGTTCTGTACCAGAAGAGAGCAGAAGTCACCTCTGGCTCTGGAATCACAACTCCTTGTTCTAATTCCCCCTACTTTTGGAAGAGTTCTAGTTCCCAATCCCAACTCTTTTCCTTACTGAAAGGCCTGACCTTCTACATTTTTGATTCACAAATTTTTATACTGGTCCAACTTCCTTTTATAAATGAGGAAACTAAGCCCCAGAGAGAGGAAGTGATTTGTCACATAGTCACCTAACTAAGAATGAGATTCAGTTCTTCTGACTCCTTGTTCGGGGCATTTCCCACTACACTTCACTGCCTCCTTCTGGTGCTGTATGGACCCCCAACCTCCAGAGATAACCAACAGACTTTTCTTCAAGGATTCTTGCCCTGAGTGAAGAATAAGGATGGACCTAGGATGGAAGTCAAGGGGCAGAGCAGAAGTCCTCACCATTGATAACTTCCTGTCGATCAATCTCCCTCTGTGACAGCCCAGCTACCACATCCTTTCCCACTGTGTGCTGCCAATTCTGGGTATCAGGCTCAGGTTCCAGGTCAGACAATTGACCTAGGTCATCCTCCAGGAGGTGGGGGAGAAGGGCATCAGTACAGTACCCGAGGCTAGGGGATTCAATGCTCCTGCAAATGATGAAGGGTTAGTGGTGAAGGATTCAGTTTGTTTTTGTGGAGAAAGGGACCATATTTTCCAACTACTTCTGTGCAAAAAAAGACTCATTAGAGGGCAAGAGGCTAGGGTTGGAGAACAAAGGATGTTGAATTACTCACCTACGGCCCATTTTGGGGGTGAAAGGAGGGGTTGGATTCTCCAGAGACCTAGGGATGTAATAGGGTTATAAGCATCCACTCAAAGCACCAGGCAATTGTTAGGATGACTGCCTTAAAAGTGCTTTTCCAACCCCTCTCAATTCTACCCACCTGGTAGAAAGGCTGGAAGCTGAGGATGAGGCTGACTGGTGGAGCCTAGTAGCCTCAGCAGCAGCATCCATATCCACATCACTTCGAGAACGTGGCACATTCTCTGCCTTCCGAGACTTCTTCATCTCCTCTCGTCCTTTCAGGCTTTCCGAGCGGCCCAGGCGTATTTCTGAACGTGAACTGAGTGAAGAGATGAGGAGAGTTCAGCCTAAAAGCTGGACATTTCTATCGTCTGCATTTTCCAAGATCCAGCCCTCTCCTTCCCTACCCACCATCCCTCAGAAGTCAGAAGACAATCCCTCCACCTTCTCTGCATAGTCCACCTAGTCCCAAAGGAGCAGACACTCTGGAATGCCAAAGGTCATCATGTCCTTCTCTTTGTCTGCACAAAAGACTTCTTTCCCTTCCTTTGCCCACTGAAGCCCTAATCAAGGATCTACTCTTCTCTAAGACCTAGCAAAGATTCTAAAGCAAATCCTAGAGATGAAAGACAAGTTCAGACCTTCAGTGTGCTTTTGAGTCCTTCACCCTGAAGGATTAAAGGGGTAGGCTAAGACCCCAAAACCCCCATCATAGGAAGGTATAGATAGCAGAGTCCCTAATCAAGGACAAGATGACCCAATACCACCATTCTCCTCACCTAGGGTTATCTGTGGTCTTTCTATTCATCCCTCTGCCTCTGTACAGGATAGTCCCCTCTTCTGGAGCAAGCTGCAGAGGGACCCTCCTTTTTCCAAGATCTCCCGAGAAGAAAATGCAACCATCTTCTTCACTTGCCTATTCCAGGGCTTTCTGCCATTGCCTGTCAGGAAGTTCTCACTGCTTTCTAACTTTCCTTCTTTCTTGTATCTTAACAAAACTATTGCCCCCACCCTGCCCATACCTTTGTTTCTCATTATGTCCAGTGCTCTCTTCCACTATAACTGACATTTGTAAATTACTTCAAAGCTTGAAAATTTCTTTATATACATTATCACCTTTGGGTCTCATAATGGTGCTAGGAGTTAGGTCCTATAAGAATTATTATCCCCATTTTATAGATAGGGAAACTGAGGCTTAGAGAGGGTCAGTGGCTTGTCCATAATCCAGTTATCACAATATTACACTTCCTCTCTTCTGGCCAGTTCCCTTCTAGGCACCTACTTATTTTTTTCCATCTCCTAAGTAAAGCATCTCAAAATAGTCAGGGAACCTTGGTTCTCTGGGGTGGGGAGCATTGATGAGAAATTGAGGACTTGGTGTGGCTCTTCTTGGTGTTCTGTTGTATCAAGACCCCAGAACAGATGGCATTTCTGACCCTTACCTGCCCAAGGTCCCCAGCTCCTCCTATGCAGTTATACACTGTCTAATGTCTGCTGCTGTCATTACTGATAACAATTTGTACTCCATGTTCTACCCTAGGCCAAATGAATATCTAGATACCTCTCAAAATTTGAGCTAGAGGGCACCTGGACCATCAGAGCATATTACACTGCCATGAGCCAGATGCTAGATGGTCCTTGAGATACTGTCTTTATTAACCAGTGTGAACCACTGTAGGGTTAGGGAGGGTAACCTACCCATCCAGACCAGAGAAATCTGACCCAGACTTAACCTAGTTTCAAGACATTTCACATAAATACCCAAGAATCAATTGCTTCAGCACTAGGAACAAACTGTTGGTGTCAGGGTCAAAGACATAGGAGTAGCTTTCAAAAGTCAGTTGTTTTAATTATTCAGGATAAACACAGTCATTCACACCAGAAATCCATCTAACTTCTAAGCACTTAAAATAAAAATCCTTACCTCCTGCCTTAGAACTGATACTAAATACTGATACCAAGTCAGAAGAGTAGTAAGGGCTAGGTAATTAAGATTAAGTGACCTGTCCAGGGTCACACAACTAGGAAATGTCTGAGGCCAGATTTAAATCCAGGTTCTCCTGCCTCTAGGCCTGGTGCTCTATCCACTGTGCTATCTAGCTGCCCCTCTCCTAAGGACCTTTAAGGTTGTACCTTTTAGAATAGTTCAGAACCGTAAGCATACCTTTCACTTTGAAATGTGCGCTACATGTCTCTATGAGAAACCTAATGTCTCCATTAACAGCTTATATCTAGCTAGTTTTCACCTACACCACTGTACTGAGAGTATTTTCTAGAAGTTAACCAAATAACTTCCAAATCACAAATCCAGTGGTCTTTTCTCTTCATTGTTGACTCATTTTGACATTGTTGACTATCTTTAAAATTATTTCCTCCCTTACCATTCATTCTATACTATCCTAGATCCTATCTCCTTGACTATTCCTCTGGTTCTTCCACTTCCCATGCCCCTTAAATTTATGTGCATGACAAGGTTCAGTCTTCTCCTCTGCTTTTAAGCTCTCTTCTTGGAGATCTCAGCCCCTCTCAGACAAATTCCAATAGTCCTGGTTCCCAAAATGCCTATTGCACATGGTTAAGATGACGTTTTAAAATTAACATGTCCAAAACAGAAATCATCAGCTCCTTTATTGACTTCTCTGTTTCTGTCAAAAGTACTATTATTTTCCAGGTTTACCAAGCAACCAACTGCCAAGTTTCCAATACTCAATAGATTATAAGATACTAGAACTTCTTCCTCTGTGTTCAAGAGACCCCACCATACCCCAAATTCTCCCAAACTCATCAGAGACCCAGCTGGACTCTAAGAGTATACAATTCCTTCTAGCAGCCTGAGCCAGAGATTCCTCATCTGTTCCTTCCTTAGCATAAGGAGCCACAAGGAAAACAAGTGAAGAAATTATCCAAATTGTTCTTGATCCTCTTTTTCTTCAAAGACCAAAGACTTATCATATACTATCTTATACTACAACTATCCTGATGTTTCTTATATCCAGTCTCAGAATATTATAAAAATTCTTAATGTAATCCACAACTACTCAAATGAATTCAACCTATTAATTCACACAGGAAAAACCAAATGGATGAAAAATATTTATTGTCTAAACTATGATAGGCAATTTGCTAAGTGTCCACGTTCTAGTCCATCTGGACATATATCTTGGGCAGACACTTAAGACAAATAGGAATACAAAAACAGGCTCAATTGTATCTGGAAAACTACACTACACTACACTTTTAATGATCCTAAACTGCTCTTGAAACAAACACCCATTTTTTAACACACTATTCTTCTAGTGATGTTCAATGGTCATGGGTCAAATAACACTTCAGTCCTGAGAGAATCAAAATTGCAGGTGACTCAAAGGAGGAAGAAGAGATATACTACTGGATATCAGAAGGAAGATGTCAATGACCCTGAGAAGAGGCACAAAGAATTATCCAAGAGATGAAATATCAGGGATTGCCTTCTTGAAGGAACAAAGAATAATAACAGATATATAGCCAAGGTGCTGCATTAGTAGTCACTTAAGTATAAAAGGCTTAGAGGAAAAAAAAAAAAAGAAAAAAGAGCAAAGATCTTAGCATGTAGGGTTCTTTTCATAAAGAGACTGAGTGAGAATAAAGACAAGAGTCAAACAGGATGAGATGTCATCATGGGTAATGATTTGCACATGGGAGGGAGTAGCCACACTGATAAGGTTAAAGAACTACTAGAGTATCAAAGTATTTATTATGTTCTAAGTTCTTGAAGTGTGTCTAAGACATTTCTGTATCCTGAACTTTTAGTCCAGTGTAAGACATAGTGGAAAAACACTAGGCTGTAGATTAGGAAACCTGAATTCTAGACTTAACTCTGCCACTGACTTACTGTTTGACTTCAGACAAGTCAACCTCTTTTAACCTTTGGTTTTTTAAATGAAGAAATTGAAAAAAATGATCTAAAAACTATTCTAGCTCTAACACTATGATTTTGTGATGCCTTTGTTATCTCTCATATCTATCCCCGTTTACTTATTCTGTCCCCCTTTACTAATTCCCACTGCTACAATGTTCAAGATTTTATCTCTTTCCACTAGGATTACTACTGCAATGGTCTGCCAACTGAATTCCCTGCCTTCGGTCTATCCTCCAAATTCACCTTTGGGGCCATATAGCTCCAAATTAATTCTCTTAAAACACTGTTTTCATTGTGTTACTGTACTACTCAATGGCACCCCAATGCCTAGAAGATAAAATTCCAAACCTGGCATTTAAGGACTTCCAATCTGATTTTAACCTACCTCTACTGCTTCTTCCTCACTGTTTTCCTGAAGAATCCCTTGCTCATTCTTCAAGTCCCAGCCTAGGCTTCCTTTCCTCTATGAGTTCAGCTTAGCCTAGTTATCTACAACACTACTACTCTGTGTCTACTTATGTCATCTAGTCACGTGTCAGAGGATTATTTTTCCAATCTGACCCTGAGCCCACTAAAGCTTTCTATGAGGAATGTTTTAAGGATGCTGAATCTGAAGAAGAGGCAATGTAGTGAACTACAGAGAAGTAAAGCCCACAGCACTGGGGGTCAGGATATTTGGGGTTTTGACTTGCCCATTTGTGACTGTAGTCAAGTTACTTTGCTTTCTAAGCCTCAGTTTCTTCTTCTGTACAATGAAAAAGCTGGAATAGTTGATCTCCAAAGTCCCTTCAAGTTCTAAAATTCTATGATCACAATTTTATTTATGATCTGAAAGGGTATCATGTGGAAAAGGATTTAGAATCACTCTCTGTGCTCAGTAAGCAGAACTAGAATCAATGGAAAAGTTTCCAAAAGGCAAATTTCAGCTCTATATAAAGGAAGAACTTCATGATAAAAGCAGCGATTCAGGAGAATAACCTTGCTTATAAAGCAATGAGCTCCCATCACTGTAAATATTTATATACAGGCTGTGTAACTACTTCATGGGGATGTTAGAGAGGATCCTCCAGGGCAGGGGTCGGCAACTCTCGAGCCATATCTGGCTCCATCTCCCAACTGGCCAGTCCCAGCAGAGCCCCGGGATGTGCCCCAGGGGGCCCTTCAGCCCCTGCCCCATATTCCGTGCCTTTGGCCTCCATCCTCCTCCTTCCACAGGCGTTTATGGCTCTCACAGCCAAAAAGGTTGCCAACCGTTGCTCCAGGGGTTAGAAGACTATTAACATTCTTTCTTCCCTTTCACTTCATTACACATAAACCCAAACCAAATATTGATTCATTTCTTTCTCTAAAGGGGAAATTGAGGTAAAGGAACAAAGTCACAAGTGAAAATGCTTTAACTAGTCCTTGGTCCTCCCCATCCTTGGTCCAGTAAGGCAATAAGCCTGCCCCTCTAGCCACTTACTACCTTTCACTCTCCAGCAGATCCTCAGGGAAGCTTCCTGTTGAGAGTCGCTGCATTCCAGGCTCAGGGGAGTCATATTGCTGGTTGTTCTCAAAATGCTGAATGATGTTTCTCACATTGCCAGGTTTGACTAGGGACAGAGTAGAAGACAAAAATTGGGTAAATGATGCCCTCTTCTGTATAGGGACTTCCTCTCAGATTCCTTACTTTTCTCTCTCAGCCAATGAGACAAGGCCAAAAGCAAGAGTAGTCGACACTGAATGAAGCCTTCGCTTTCATATTCTTGAAGGCCACATCAAATAAAGACAGGCAGAAGTACCAAAACCATATTTGCATATCATGTCATTTGTATGTACTATTAAATAAGGCCATTTTGTTTTTTCTCAGACATTTTTCATTATTACTTTTAAGTCAAAGTTTCTTGACATTTCTCTCTGCTCCTTCTACCCATTCAACTCTTTCTCTACCAGAAGTAAAGCAGAGAAATATAAAGAAGCAAATGCCTTGAGCCAAGGGAAGGAAAATTATGCCAGGACCTTTCTTCTGGCCATCTACCTTCTCCTCTTGAACCAGACTCAGCTATTTTATTTTAGAAATGCAGAAGAAGGCAGGTGGGAGAGCAGAAGAGTATACATAGAGCCAAACATAGAGGTTAGAGCTGGGGAGGAGAACTGAGATCCATACTGCCATAATAACAGGACTGTTATTAACTAACCCTAATGTTAGAAAAAGGAGATAAGGACATCATTTCTAGATGGCTGACTAGCCTGGCTCAAGAGTCCTAATGATTCTGGAATTAGGGCAGGGTCATCATACAGAGATGACTCTTCTTTTAGGGAAGTATGGGTAAAACAAGAAGAAAGAAATATCCCAAGGGCTCAGGTCCCAACAATAATCATACCAATCCATGTCTCATATAATTACATTCCCAAAGACCTCATTATGTAATACAGATTTACCAAATTCCATTATTTTCCTTATTTAAGATTATAAAGGAAAATTTCTGATCCAGATAAGATTATAGAAAAGAATTTGGCAAGCTTCTTTGCCTCATATCTTTTGAGGCAGAACTGGGGTAATGTCTCTCTGCATCCACATATATTGAGATAGCTGTTTATATGTGAAGAGCTAAGAGTCTGACCTAGCAACACTATTACTGAGTCTGTATCCCAAAGAAATCAAAGAGAGGGGAAAGAACCTACTTATGCAAAAGTATTTATAGCAGCTCTTTTTGTGGTGGCAAAGAACTGGAAACCGAGGGGATGTCCATCTACTGGGGAAATGGCTGAACAAGTTGTGGTATATGCTTGTTATGGAATACTATTGTGCCAAAAGAAATGTAAACACAACAAGATGATCACAAAAAATCTGGAAAGGCTTATATGAATTAATGCAAAGTGAAGTGAGCAGAACCAGGAGAACACTGTACATAAAAACAGCAATAAAGTACAATGATCAGCTGTGAAAATTTTAGCTATTATTAGCAATGCAAGGATCCAGAACAACTCCAAGGGATTCATGATGAAAAAAGCTATCTACCACCAGAGAAGGAAATTGATGGGGTCTGAATGCAGCCTGAAGCATGTCATTCTTAACTTTATTTCCTCCACAGAATTTCTCTAGTGTATGGTGATGTGTGTCTTATTTCACAACATGATAAACATGGAAATATGTATTGGATGATAACACATCATATTACCTGTCATCTTGGGGAGGGGGGAGGGATGGGAGGGAGAGAATGTGTTAGAAAATGATTAATAAAAATTATATCAACATATAATTTGGAAAAAACCAAAGATTTATTATTATTTTTCAAAAAAACTAATAGTTACTCCCACAGCAGCATCTAACCAGAAAAGTGAATTCAAAGTACATGTTTTCTGTTTATTCACCACTCAAATGTATACATGGGCCTTTATGGGTTAGCCAGGACTAAGAATCTTCAGTCTTCCCTAAATAGAAGGTAGCAGTTACAAGATAGGTAATAATAACAGGTAAGTTACAAGAGGCACATCTCAGGGCACCTAGGTGGTACAGTGGATAGAGAACTGGCTCCAGGATCAGGAGGACTCATCTTCCTGGGTTCAAACACTTATTTATTCCTGGGTCTCAGACACTTATTAGCTCTGTGACACTGGGCAAATCGCTTTACCCTGTTTGCCTCAGTTTCCTCACCTATAAAATGAGTAGGAGTAAAAAATGGCAAACCGCTCTAGTATCTTTGCCATGAAAACCCCAAATGGGATCACAAAGAGGACTGAAGTGACTGAACAATAAGGCACATCTCATAAGATAAAAGTCATTAGAATCCAGGGAATTAATCCAATGCTAATCCCATCCTCTCCCCTGCCTCCCACCCCACCCCAAAATGTAAATTATCCCTAAAAGGTATACAGTATAAGTAAATCTGCCTTCTGGAGGATAGTCCTACCCTAGCTGTGGCAAGAAATAGGAAATAACTAAAGAAGATCTAATGAATGAATAAAGATCTAAAAATTTTTTTGGCCTACCGCCCCCTTTCCAGAAAAAATATTACTTAGCCCCCTGGAAATTAATTTTTTTTTTAAATTTTAATAGCAATTAATAGGAAAGATAAATGCACCTGTGGCCATAGCCGCCCCCTGGATCCCTGCAGCACCCACCAGGGGGGCAGTGGCGCTCACTTTGGGAATCACTGATCTAAGAGATTTCCAAGTCAGATGAGTGCTAATGACCAAAAAAAAAAAAAAAAAAAAAAAAAAAAAAAAAAAAGGCATTAAAAATAGGTAGAAAGAAATGGGAAGGGCAGGGCAGGAGGAAACATACTAAATGAATGCTGACCACATGTTGTCAAATATTGATTCTTTTTGCCAAAGAGAAAAATAGTGGCAGTAAAAATTGGAAATAATCATCTAAAAATTATTTCAGTCTGGTTTTTGGCATGTTCTAGTCTTACACAGGAGAACTGATATGCTTGGTGGCTTTCTGGGAATTCAGAAAATTTGTCATTAAATAAAGCCACTACAAAGACTAAAAGTCTGAAAGCATTTGGCAGGCGCTCATTCAGTCCCCCGGAGAGCTAACACTCTCCATGAAAAAGGGACAGTTCCACCTCTTAGAATGATAGAACAATAATATAAATGGCTTTTTCTCTAAGGCCAATGTCATGTTTACAGGGGAAATATGTGCTGATAAAGTTTGGATTTCAAGGGCTTTTATGATCAAATTGCCTCTGATCAACCAAGATCAGAGTTAAAGTCATCAGAGATAGAGATGTTCTAAAAACTCACTCCTCTTGATGCTAAATAAGTAGAACAGATAATGTTACCATTGCAATATAGCTTTTACCTCTCTCATTCAAATGAAACTATTCTCTCAAAAATAATAAAAAATCTTTTAATTGACCTATCTAATGGCTTTCCCCAAGTCTTCATCCTTCTTGATCTCTTAAAAACTTTTGATACTGCTATCTACCACCTCCTCACATCCTTCAGCTTTTGTGACACTGCTCTCTGACTATTTTTTCTCAGTTCCTTTGCTGAATTATCATTAATCTGCCCTAAAATGTGAGTAATCCCTGCCAAGAGTTCTGCTGTAGGGTCCTCTTCTGATGTTATCAACGCCCATAAGTTTGATCATTATCCATATGGTCATCTCTAACTTTTCTCCTGAACTCTAAGCCCAAATAATCAATTACTTGTTGGACATAACTACATAGGCATTTCAAACTCAGTATGTCCAAAAGGAAATTATTATCTTCCTCTCTAAACTCACAACTTGTCCATACTTCCTGTTTCTGTTAAGGGGGCTGCTATCAGGGAGCCAGTATCCTTTCACTAACCCACGTGACAATCTCAGAGTCATTCTGGAATCTTCTCTTTTCATTAGCTCCCACAAATCAATCATCTTGATTCTACCTCTGAATTGCTTGAATGGATTTCCTTCCCTACATCCACACCTAGCCAACTTAGTTTAGGCCCTTATTTCCTCTGGATTATTTAAAGAATCTTCTAATCAATTCCTACCTCCCAAACCCCTCCCTCTCCAAATCATATTCCATACAGCTATCAAAATCATCTTCCTTCAAGTGTAAGTGTGAACATGTTACTTGCTGGCTCAAAAATCTCCAGTGGCTCCCAAATATCTCTAGGATAAATTATAAATGCTTTAGACTTAATATCATCTATTTTCATCCACCATAAACTCCAACCAAACCTACCTGCTGTTCCCTTACCTTAGCATTCCACCTCCAATCTCAATATTTTTATATAAGCTGCCCTACATGCTCTGACTGGCATGAGTCCCATCTTTATCATCTCCACCTCTGGGAATCCTTATCTTCCTTCAAAGCTGAACTCAAGAACCTCATGGACCCCCTCTTATTGAAGCTCTCAGTGATCTCCCTAAGTGTTGGCACCCACTCCCTCTCCCTCTTCCTCATGCTGTCATGGATACACTTACCTAACTTAGCTTACAACCTCCCAATAAAAGATAAACATCTTGAGGGCAAAGGCTATTTTTGGCTTCCGTACTCCTAGCATAGTACTCCTGCGCATGGATAGGTACTTGAATTAATTAAGTAGTCAACATATTCTTCAAAGGTGGCAATTTCACAGGTACTATTGAAATCATCCTATGGATAATATTTTTTTCCATTTCTAACTGACATGGGGAAGTTTGGAATCCCAATTATGGAGCTATTCTTCAACTTACACTTTATATCCTAGGCCCAAGTGGGAGCTCATTAGCCCTCCTCAGGACTCTGCTACCATCAATTTGTAGGACTTTCCCTCTCTGCTTCGTCACCGGCAAAATGATGAGTGTGGGGTAAGAGGAAAGTAGACTTACTCAGTTTAAAAAAAAAAAAAAAAGGCCATTCTAGCTCTGGAATCTCAAAGAAAGAGATGATTATGTGAAAACCAGAAGAATGAGACCTCTGGAGAGGAATATATCTTATATCTGCTGCTGTTTCAGAAGCTGGTCTTGTCAAATAAGATCTATAGGAAGGGCAGCTGGGTAAGCTCAGTGGATTGAGAGCCAGGCCTAGAGACAGGAAGTCCTAGGTTCAAATCTGGCCTCAGACACTTCCCAGCTGTGTGACCCTGGGCAAGTCACTTGACCCTCATTGCCTAGCCTTTACTGCTCTTCTGCCTTGGAACCAATACAGTATTGACTCTAAGATGGAAGGTAAGGCCTTACATACATACAAACAAACAAACAAACAAATAAATAAATGAATAAATAAAAAAGAAAGCTCTATAGGAGATGAAAGAGGTGAAGAGAGCTCATAGGACAGGTAAAAAGGCAGAGGAGCAGTAAGGGGTAGGGCAATGGGAGTTAAGTGTTACAGAAGAGAAAGGGACTGCCCTTAATCCTAAATCCTTGGTTAAAGTAGGGGCTCTGAGGAGCTGGGAACTCCTTTTGAGGAAAAGGGAGTGCTTGGTGAGGGGAAAGCAAAAGAAAAGAGGGAATTCAAGAATAAAAAGACTAAACACAGAAAACCCCAAAAGAAAAGAGGTCCTTTTACCTTCACAGAGGACAAGGGGATATGAAATACTAAAAGGAAAAGAAACAAAACAAAACAAAAAAAATACAAAAGCAAACCATGAAAAGTCAAATTATCCTTTCAAGAAACAAAGTAAAACCAAACCAAAAACACATTAAGCCAGAAAATGAAAACAGGGGCAAAATGAAAGACAACTCAGAAATATTTCCCACCCTGTGTTATCTTCCCATTCTGAAAAGGCAATTTTAGCCAGAAAGGTTGTCCAGGCCCTTGTTCTTTTCTCATAGCAGCCTGTCCCACCCTCCCCGACTCTTTCATTCCATTCATTCCTTGGAGGCAGAAGAGCAGAGCAAATGGGACTAACTTGGAGCAGGACAGAAGGCAGAACAGCAGTTCTTTCCTAACAAATGACATATCCATGTCAATTTTGAGATCCCTTTGGGTGGGTGGGGGAAGGAGGCAGCCATTGTCAAGATTGGCAACACTCTCAGAGCCTGGATCAACTCCATCAAAGGTCCAAAAATGACCTAAATTTCTAAGGATCCTCTGGAGCAGGGATATACCTCAGGGTTCAAAAGAGCAGTAAGCAGAGAGGTTAATGCCACCAGACAATATTTTTCTTCCCTTATATGCACACCCCAATAACATTCTTGACTAAAAGGAAACCATAGGTTGAGTCTACAAATTTACTGATTCAAATTTGTATTCATTTGCTCTGATCAAATTAAAATTAAAAATTTAAAAAAAAAAAAAAAGCACCTAGCTCTAAATGATTCCTTCTTAGTTCTAAAAATCTCAAACAAATATAGCCTGAGGTGAGATTAAGTATCACAGATGGGAGCCAGCTCCCAGCTTTCAGGAAAACAGAAATTGCCTGCATACTCACTATTCTGAGAGGAGCTTTTGGGTTTTCCAATATATTTGAGGATAGGATTTCGTTTCTTGTCCTCCAAAGCATCCTTTTCCTTCTTGGCATTGCTGCTCTGCTGAAAAAGGAAAGAATTATTGTGGGGCTGTGTTTGGAAAATCCCCAAACTAAGACTTGTCAGTCAATTTGCCCACCATTAAGACTGACACTAACTAGAAAATATATAGTAGATGTCCATGTGCACTGCTAGTTTGGGGGGTGGAAATTATGTTTATATTTTAAAAAGTGGGAACAGCATGGTAGCAAAGTGGAAAAAGTGCCAGGCCTTGAGTTGGGAGGATCTGGGTTCAAATTTGGATTCATATACTCCCTAGATGTGTGACCCTGGATAAGTCATTTACCCACCTGCCTCACCCTTGCCATTTTTCTGTCTTAGAATTAATACTAAACAGAAGAAAGAAAAGAATGAGAGGAAGTATGCTCTGGTATATTCTCATCTATCATTTTTCTAGATATCTGTACTCATATTTATTCCAAGTCTATATGTAGGTGATGTAGCTGAGTGGTTGTTAAGTAGCAACCTTATTTTAGCCCAGAAATATGTATAATTTAAAGAGAACTGTCATAAAGAGAACTGTTTCTTAACCCTCTTAAGGAATACTTTAATGAGAAAATAAAGGCCATTCACCAAATGTGTTTCTCTTCTCTCCTTCTTTACATATAGAAAACCCCTGACATTATCCCCCACTCTCTGGGGAAAAAAAAAAAAAAAAAAACCCCTTGCCAAAGCCAATCCCTCTACATGTATCCTTAATTCTATCCTCTCCCATCTTCAAGCAGATTGCCCATACTTCCCCCTCTAATCCTCAATCTCTACCTTTTGGTTCCTTGCCTGTGGCTTACAAATAAATGCAGGTCTCCCCCAACCTTAAAAAATTCACTTGGCTCTACTATACCACCTAATCTATAGAACTATAACTCTTTCTTTTTATAAACTCCTAGAAAAAACTCTCTGCTCTCATTTCCTCCCTTTCTTTTTGTCTTACTTCTCAATCCTTTGTAATCTAGTTTCTGACCTCATTATTCAACCAAAATGTCTCTCTCCAAAGTTATAAATTATCTCAATCTCTCAATCACCAAATCTGATGGTTTTCTTTTTCAATTGTATCCTTGACTACAGCATTTGACACTAAACTGTACTCTCTTCATGGAGACTCACTCCACTGGAAATATTTTTTTTCAATGAACTGCTCTCTCTTGGTTCTCCTCCAATCTTTTTGAACTCTTCTAAGTTTTCTGTCCCACTCAAAATGTAGCTGTTCCCCTAGATTCTGTTCTATACACTCTAATCTGTGACCTGATTAGCAACCACAGGTTCAACTCTCTATTCTAAGCCTATGGTTCTTGGGGCAATATATTTAGCCCTGGTCTCTGTCTTGAGCTCTACTTCTATAATAATCAACAAGCATTTATTAAATGCCTTACATGTCACACATCATACTAAGTGTTGAGGATATAAAAACAAAAATGCAACAATGTCTGCCTCAAGGAGCTTATCCCTTCTCTCAGGAGAAACAACATACACATCCAAAATCTACATATAAATTCAAGGTAATTTTAGGAGGAAAAGCAGCAAGGGGGATAAAGAAAGGCCTCATGTTCAGAGTGGTACCTCAATTAAGTTTTGAAGAAAAGTGGGAATTCTAAAAAGTAGAAATGAGAAGGAAGTTATGTTCCTCATGTATAAGAAATGGTAAGAAGGGCAGTTTCACTAAAATGTAGAATTTGTGAAGGGGAGTAATGAACATTCTGAACTGGATATCCCAAAGATAGCTCAGATTCAACATGTCATAAATATAATTCAATCTTTTCTCATATATTCATTTCCTCTTCTGAATTTCCTTAATTCCACTAAAAGTACCATTATCTTTTTTTAACCATTTATTAATATTCATTTTTAACATGGTTACATGATTCATGCTCCTACTTTCCCCTTCACCCCCCACTCTCCCCCCACCCATGGCCAATGCACATTTCCACTGGTTTTAACATGTGTCATTGATCAAGACCTATTTCCAAATTGTTGTTAGTTGCATTGAGTACCATTATCTTTTCAGTTACTTAGGTTTGAAACATTAAAATGAATTCCTTACTCTTCCTCATTCCGAAAATCTGATTGGTTGTCAAATCTAGTTTCTACCTCTATAACATCTCCTTATTTCTGTATACATAGCAATAATGCTATTTCTGGCTTTATTACCTTTCTCCCAGACTATTCCAATAGTCTTCTGATTGGTCTCCTTGCCTTAAATCGCCCCCCCAACAACCCCCAATGTATTCTCAACATATTTATCAAAGTGATCTTAATAAAATTTAGGAACACCAAGCTCTATTTTCCAACTCAGTAAAGCCCAGTAACTGCATTACTTCTAGGATTAAATGAAACTTTATCTTCTCAATATCCTTTACTGGATTTTTATCTGGGTCTTGCCCACTCATTGTGGGTACTCCCCAAGGCTCCATCTGGAGTCTTCTCTTTTCCTTCTATATTCTTCCATTTGATAAACTCATCAGTGCCTACAGATTCAGTTTATCATCACTACACAAATAATTCTTTAATCTATTCGTCCAGGCCTAACTTCTCTACTAACCTCAAGCCTTTAATCTATAAATAAATGCCTCTTAGACATCTCAAAATAGATATTCTATAGTTCTGTCTAAAATTGAACTTGATCTCTTTCCCCATAACCTTCTCTTCTGAAGTTCCCTATTACTGTAGAGAGTACCCTGGCTTGTAACCTAGATATCACCTATCGAACTCTCATCTCTCTCTCTCTCATTCTCCATATGCAATCAGTTATCAAGGCCTACTGATTTTACCTTTGCAACATGACCCACTGAAATTCTTTCTCTCTGCTGATTCTGCTAACACCCAATTGCATTTATTGCATACCTGGATTATTGCATTAGACTTCTGATTGTTCTCTCTGCCTCAAGTTTCTCTCCACTCCAGTCTATCTTCCCTTCAGCTGTCAAAATTATATTCCTAAGGCACAGGTCTGACTATGTACCTCTTCAATCCTACCCAAAAAATTCCTATGGTTGTGTGATACTTCTGGGATCAAATGTAATATCCTGTTTGGTTTCACAGACCTTCATAAACTGGCTAATTCCTACCTTTCCAGTCTTTTTTCACTTTATTTGCTTTTTTCTTCATTCTCTGTGATCTAGTCATACTCACCTCTTTATTATTCCTTGAACAAGACATTCAATCTCCTAACTCAGAACATTTCTGAAGGCTGTGCCTTGTGCCTGAAACTCTCTTTCGTCATGACAGCTTTCTGGCTTCTTTCATGTTTTGGCTGAAATCCTACCTTCTGAAAGAAGCCTTTTCTAAGCCCTTAATCTTAGTGTTTGTATATAGTTGTTTGCATGTTATCTCCGTTAGACTGCTCCTTTAGAAATTTTTGAGTTATTTTGTGTCCCCAGCACTTATCACAGTGTCCAGAAGATAGTAGGTGCTTAATAAGTGCCTGTTGACTGACTTCACAACCTGGCTCCACCTACCTTTTCTAGCCTTATTATATTATCATTGCCTTTTATGCAGGCTAATACCCAGCCAAATTGGCTTCCTAGCGGTTTGTTTCCTGTCACTGTCCTTTTGGACAGGCTGATCCCCAAGGCTGAAATGTAAGACCTCATCACCTCTGCCTCCTGGAATCCCTAGTTTCCTTAGAAGCTCAGCTCAGAAGGACTCTTTTGTGTGAAGTCTACCCTAGCATGCACTTTACTTCTCAATGCTTTAGTAACTCTTTGAGACTCTAACTAGCATAGAAAGTACCCATCTGCACTGAGAGAGGAAGCTAATACCAATGAAATTATAGATCTGGCTAAAAACAAACAAAAAACAGACATGAAGCAAACAAAAAACTCCTCTGACCTTGTGCATACTTTTTTAAGTCCATGTTATCTATCCAAATAGAATGAAATTCTAGTTCTGTGAGGGCACTGATAAAGAAACAACTTAATAGTTGCCTTTGTACTCCTTAAGTCTAAAGCACAGTAGGTACAAAACAAATGCCTATTTATAAATTGTTTATAAACAAGACCACCAGGAGCATCGAAGTCACCTTCTTAGTCTTGGGGAAGAAAGGGAGCCACTTGTCCTTGTCAGGGATAGTCTGGGACTTCTCTGCTGTGGAGGGCCGAGCCTCTCGAAATCGAATCCCAGCATGGCTCATATAGGTGTTGAGAGCAAAGTCCATTGAAATACTGTAAAAAGAAGCATGGTTAAGGACGTTTAGTTTCAAAGCTAACTTCTGAGCTTTCTAACAGTATGTAGTAAGGTCAGGGTCACTGCTCTACCTCAGGGATCCAGCACCTCCCCCAAGAAGGATCTCTTGGAATTATTAATGAATAAGAGAAAAAAATCACATTTTTTCCAGATGGATAGAGGGAAGTAAATCAATCCTAATTTCTATAACTTTCACAGAATTTGAGAGTCAGAAGAAACCTCAAAGGTCCCCTGTTCCAAATTGTTCTTGAATAAGAAGCACCTCTAAAACTATGATCCCTGATAAATGTTCATATAGTCTTTCCCTTAAAGGTCTCAATAGAAGGAGTTATCAATCTCCTCCCCAGTAGTACCCTCTACAATAAAGGCTACTAATGTCAGTCTTATAATATAAAAATAAGGAAACAAAGGAACAAAAGAGATTGAGGGAAAGTTTGAGATAGGTCTGGTGCTTGGGAAGGGTCCTGTTTCAGTTATGGTCAGGGGCCAGACCAGTCACTAGGAGCAGTTAGGCCTTCTCCCACCCTGGCACTGAAACAGAGAGACTTGGAAGAGAATGTTGGCAGATGAAACTATTCAGAGTTCTGAGGGTGAGTGAAATCTCAATAATCTACAGGTGAACTACTCATACAGTGTGTACTATCTGCAGAAATATTTCATCTCAGATTGCCTTCCTCCTTTCCTCCAGCACATTCCTTCTTCCATGGAAGCAAAATGAATCTGTATTCCTTGAGTACACACACTCATTCCCCCTAATAAATATGGCTTGGGAAAGGCAAATGCACTTTCATATTATCCTAAGAAAAACACAGTCAGTTTTAGTGCAAAAAAACCCACCCAAACACAACATATTTTCATAGTAAGGAGATATGATTATTGGATTAGCTACTCTCCTAATTAATACTGACTTCTCCTTCTATTCATTTAGATAACCAAGAATTGACTTATTATTATGAACATATTTGCCTTTCAATTGAATAGAGGTAGAGCTCTCTGGAACCATGAAAGGAAGGTTAGACATAAGAATGCTATGAGCTTTAGCTGAGCTGGACAGATTTAACCCTTGAGTAGAAGAATCTGAGCATCAATTACATAACAGGCATCTGTCCAAAGGCAGAGGGATGACAAAGATGACCCCTCCAACCTTTATGACCATGAAGCTATTTAGGACTTAAAAACTGAAATACAGAACTACCCTGGATTTTTGGTAAATTCTACCCACAAACAAGCAACTTGAAAGATGTTCAAAACCAAATGCCTTTTAACCCTACAACACAACTGAAGGGCAACATCTGGAGAATGCAGAGAATGCTATATACTTACTCACCTCCGGACTTCCTCATACTTGGACCTGCAAAGAGAGAAATGTAGGAAAGATGACTCAGGCAGTAAGGCAGAGCTGTTCTATGTTCAGCAATTGGGAGGAGGGTAGATTTTTTTTCTCAGAGAAAGGCGGAAGATGGAGAGAGGGGGAAGAAAACATCTTGATAGGAAGATCAGAATGGCAATGGAAACAGCTTGGGGCTCAGGGGGTAAGAACTTAATGCCTTGAAGGCACTCAATAAATATGGAAGATGATCATGATGCTGCTACCAGCCTAGTTAAGGGAAGGCCAAATATAGCTAAAGTCTTTTGCAGGACAATTTTGTTTATGTCTAAACTACTAAAGAGTTATTAAGGAAGAAAGCGCTCTTTTCCATTTTCACTAAGGACCAAAAAAAGAGAACTGGGATGAAACTGCAGCAAAAAGAGATAGAAGAAATCTTCAGGGCTGATTCAGAAAAAAGTTATTTAAATTGGCAAAAGTCAAAGTCCCATCATCATAAATGAGTGGCTTAATTTGTTTCCTCTTAGTTCTATTAAACTTGTGATCTCAAAGGATTTTCACAAACATGATCTGTTAGATTATTTCTACATAGGTAGAAGGAGCTAGGCTAATTTATCTTTTTGATAAAGTGAAAATGATAAAGGTAAAATTCTTGGCTAAAGTTCACACAGTGAGGTTCCACAGGATTTGGGAGCTAGAAAGATCCTAAAGCATTTACTCCAACCCATTCATTTCACAAATGGGGAAACTAAGGTTCAGAGTGACTTGCTCAAGGTTAGAGTTAGTTAATGGCAGAGTTTAGTCCAGGATAAGAACGTATCTCTATCCACAGAGGAC
The DNA here is from genome assembly GCF_016433145.1 of Gracilinanus agilis. NCBI lineage: Eukaryota > Metazoa > Chordata > Mammalia > Didelphimorphia > Didelphidae > Gracilinanus > Gracilinanus agilis. The sequence continues at coordinate 165,667,806 of NC_058133.1, read as the reverse complement.
TCTGAGGTTCAGACTTACATCACAGGAGTCTATATTGCCTTGGGAAATGGAACTGGACAGATACAGTTAGAAGCAGCTATTCCGGAAACTACTTAATAAGCTTAGTCTAGTTCTCTGGTCATGATTAGTAAAAATGGTCCAATTTCTCTTAAGACAGGCCTGTCTGCTTTCTGAAACAAATGCTAGGGGAGAAAGGTGAGGGTGGGGTGGAGAAGAAATAGAGGGAGTCATTACTCCTAGGAAGGAAATCTCATTCATAGCTTGTCCTTGGCTTATTGTCATTAAATTTACCATACTTTACTGACTTGGTGTTTATGGGATCATTCTGAGCCCCTTCTCAGAAGGTTAGGAATGGTGGAGATGAGGGAGGAGCCTAGGTAAGGAGTCAAAAATAGAAGGTTTATTTTTTCCACTGACGCCCACAATTTGCAACTACAACTAAAAAGCTGTTGGTAAAACTTTACAAGCTCTATATTTTATGAATCCTTTAAAAATACCTGCAGCCCATTTAAAAAAAATCCTATATTCTTGGAAGAACAAAGGGAGGGAACTTGTTTCTCCATCTTTAAGAGAGAAGAGCTGAATCTAAAAAGAAGGCTAAAAAAGTTGGTAGGTAGGGGGCTAGGAAAGGACCCAGGTATTACCCGGCTAATAAGCTTTCTAATCTAAGGGTCCAGTCACTCACAAGATATCTCCCAGAGCAGCCAACTGTTTCTCTGCAATTTGTCGTTCCCGCTGGGGGTCTCCATCCAAATCCAGAAGGTCATTCTCTCCATAGAGACTGCCCAGACCCATGGTTCGCTTTGTCCTACCAGAGGAACATTCAATGTCAGAGGGAGAGGAAGAGAGACAAAGACATGTACATATATCAATAAAGTCCCACAGAGATAAAAAATCAGAAACAGTGAGAAACAGAGAAATTGTCAGGGAAACCTGAAAAATGAAGAAAGTGAAAAACAAACAAACAAAAGTCATTCAAGCAAATCTGTAGGGAAGAGAGGCTGAGAAAACTCAGTAGCCTCTCCTGACCCTCTGGATCACTCCCCTCTATTGGACCTCTGCTGGCCAATATTTGACCCTGACAAACAAAACTCCATCCCTTCCTGGCCCTGAAGGAAGGAAAGGCTATCACACCTGTAGTCTTGGATCTGTTCCTGGATCTCTGGCTTAGTTGCTTCTTGGGCCTCAGACAATGCACTACGTATATCTTCATTATTCCGAAGGCGCAAATCTGCCAGTGAGAGGATACAGTAGACAACAAAAACATTAATGACTTTAAGAGATCACAAACTGCAGATTTTCCTGCTATTTCTCATCTTTCCATATCCAGGGAAAATTGCAGCTTGAATATACTGTGTTATTCCTAGTTTAAAAAAAAAATAGGGGCAGCTGGGTAGCTCAGTGGAGTGAGAGTCAGGCCTAGAGACAGGAGGTCCTAGGTTCAAACCCGGCCTCGGCCACTTCCCAGCTGTGTGACCCTGGGCAAGTCACTTGACCCCCATTGCCCACCCTTACCAATCTTCCACCTATGAGACAATACACTGAAGTACAAGGGTTTAAAAAAAAAATAATAGAGCCTGTGTATCCATGTCCTAAAGACAAGAATGGGAAGGTTTTCTGGAAAATTAACTTTCTACTGAGAGGAGTGCCTAAATCCTCTCACCAGAAGCCAAATGCTATTCCCCTACCTGTATGGCTTAGCTCCCACTGACAACTAGCCTAAGCCATCAAAAGGCCCATCTACCTCCCAGGGAGAGCTCTAGGAAAGGTAGAAAAAAATTTGAGGCTATTTGCTAAGAATTCTCTCTTTTCCCTTTTTCTACATTTTATATCACTTAAATGTCTTTGGCACTATCTCTTCTTTCACTTCTGTCTCATATATAGAAGTGGCCCTTCTCCATGTAAAAGGTAAACCCTTCTACATGCATAAATGATCTCATTTCATTCCATATTCTCCAGCAGATTTCTTCTTCTATTATTTCCACTCTCTCATTTATCTTATCTTCAGTCTCTTCCTGGTTAATGGCTGCTTCCCTACTGCCTACAGACACATCCATGTCTTCCCCCCATCCTTGAAAAACCCTCCCTTGATCTATCCTCCTGGGGTTAGCTAATGACCCATATCTCTCTTCTCTTTTATGACTGTCTACAATCAGTATCTCCACTTATTTCTTCTCACTCCCTTCTTAACTCTCTGTAGTCTGGCTTCCACCTCATCATTCAATTCTGACTGCTCTCTTCAGAGTTACCAGTGATTTCTTAGTTGTCACATCCAGTGGTCTTTTCTCAATCCTCATCCTTTTTGACCTCTCTGCAGCCCCTGACCCTGTGTCAGTATTGCTCTTCTCCCTCAATGCTTTCCTCTTTATAGGTTTCTATCCTAGTTCTCCTACCTGTCTGACTGCTTAGCAAGGTCTTGCCTGATAATTGTAGGGGTCCCCCCACCCCAACCCCGGCTCTGCCTTGGGCCTGCTTGTCTTCTCCCTCTATACCAGTGGCTCCCAAACTTTTTTGGCCTACTGCTCCCTTTCCAGAAAAAATATTACTTAGCAACCCCTGTCACATACTATCACCACCCCCTTACAGTTATTCACTGCCCCCAAATGCACTTTTCTCTCCTGGATTGCTGCAGTACCCACCAGGGGGTGGGGGCGCCCACTTTGGGAATCACTGCTCTATACTCTTTCACTTGAAGACCTCATCAGCTCCCATGAATTCATCTCAATCCAGAGGTCTATTTATCCAGTCTTAACCTCTCTGCTGACCTTCAGTCTCTCATATCCAACTGTCAAATGGACATCTTGAGATGAAAGTCCCATAGACACCTCAAATTCCATATACCCCAAATTGCACTCAATCTCCCCTCCTCCCTCCAATCTTCCAAATGTCCCTATAATTGTAGGACACTATCCTCCCAGGCACCCAGGCTCACGACCCAGGTGTAGGCCTCAACTCATCCCTTCCTCCCATATCCAATTTGTTGCCACAACCTGATTTTACCTTTATAACATCTCTTGCATCTACCTCTTTTCTCCTTGACACTGCCACCATTCTGGTGCAGACCATGATTATTTCAGATCAGGGCTACTGAAATATACTTCTGGTTGGTCTCTCAGCCTCAACTCTCTCTATGCTACTCATCCATCATTCAGTTGTCAAAATGATCTACATAAAGCCTAGTTCAGAACACATCACATTTATATTCAAAAAATTCTAGTAGCTCCCTCTCACTTTCAAGATCTGGTATAAAAGCGTTTGCTTGGCTGTGAAAGCCCTTTAGGACTGGACCCTTTCTTACCTTTTCAGGCTTACCACACTTTCCTCTCTTCTGCATACTCAGTGATGTAGTGACACTGGTTTCCATATGGTTCCTTGCATAAGACATTCCACTCTTCCAATTGTGTATTTTCCCCACCTGTAGCTCAAACCTAAAATTTTCTCCCCTCCTCATCTCAACTTCTTTGTTTTTCTTCAGGCCTCAACTCAAATGCTCCCTTCTACAAGATGCTTTTCCATTCCTTTTTAATGTCAGTTACTTCTCCCTCAGATTATCTTTGATTTTTCTTGGACATATCTTATTTTGACATAGCTGTTTGCACGCTATCTCCCCCATTTGACTGTGAGCTCCTGGAGATAAGGGACTTCCTCTGTCTTTCTTTGTATCCTCAGAGTTTAGCATAATGCTGCACATTACAGGAACATAAATACTTATTTATTCCCTGACCAACTAGACCATTGGGCAGCTAGGTGGCACAGTGGAGAGCCTCCCCAGCCCTGGAGTCAGGAAGATGAGTTCAAATCTAACCTCAGACACTTCCTAGCTGTGTGACCCTGGTAAGCCATTAACCCTGTTTGCCTCAGTTTCCTCATCTATAAAATATGCTAGAAAAGGAAATGCCAAACCACCCCAGTATCCTTGTCAAAAAAAAAAAAAGTTGGATATACCTGAAAAACAACTAAACAATGAAACTGAATAACAACAAACTAGATCCCATAAATTCTACAGCATCTGAAGCACAAACCTTTACTATGTCCCTGACAAGCTGCCACAAACTCCTCATAACATTCTCATTACTCTTTACTTCATTCCTGCAAACTTACTCTTTACTCCTACTAACAGCCTGCCCAGGCTAGTCCCTGTCCCTAATGCAGAATATCTTTCTCCCTCCTTTTCTAATTCTAACTCAAAATTAATCTCCCAGATATCCTTCTTCAGTGACTTTGCCTGACTTTATTTTCTCTCACTATCAATTTGTGGCTTGTTTTATAGTTTTGGAAATTAAGTCCAACGCCTACATTTTTGAAAAAATAAAAATCTTTACAAAATGTTTTCTTCAGTCTTGTGAGTCAAGCAATCTTACAAATGAGAAAACCAACTCTCTGAGGACTAATGACTGTCTCACTATCTATCATACACCTAGGTATGATACACCTAGGAAATGCCAGAGCCAAGCCCAAACATAGACCTTTGGACGGCATATGCAGTGAGCTTTCTCATATTGTGCTGTCTCCCAGCATATAAGGAAACTCAATCCAGACAGAAGTGATTTGCCCAAAGTAACACAGTAAATTAGCAGCAAAACTAGGATCAAACGCCTCCTCCTTCTCACAGCCCTCCATACCACATCCCCTTCCTCCCTATGTCTTCCCTCACAGAAGTGCTCCTCTCTCTGCTCACAGTCCCACAATTCTAGCTCTGGGTCTTGTATCTGCTAAGTTAGGCTGGCAGCTTCCTAACTGGTCGCCACTCCTGACAACCCTTCCCTTTATTGGTTCATCTTTCATACAGGTAGATATTCCCAAAGCCCAAGCGTGCCAAATTTATATTCCTAAAACGTAGGTCTGATTACGTTACTCTCCTACTCAAAAAATGTTCAGGGTTCCCTAATGTCTCCATGATGGTATAAAAGCTATTTGGGATTTAAAGCCCCTCAAAGTAAAGCCCTGGTCTATCTTTCTAGACTTACTGCACATTATTTTCTTTCATGCACAATATTATCTAGCCAAGTCTTCCTACCATTCCTCATATAGATCAACACTTTGTATCCTTGAACTGGCTGCCCACCTCAACCCTCATCCCAACCAAATGCACTTTCTCCTAACTCTGTCTAGAATCAGTCAATCTCTTTTCAAATCCATACTTTCTTTCTTAGAATTGATACTGAGTATTGGTTCTAACTTAGAAGAGCAGTAAGGGCTAGGCAATGGGGGTTAAGTGACTTGTCCAGGATCACACAGCTAGGAATTGTCTGAGGCCACATTTGAACCCAGGACCTCTTTTCTCCAGGACTGGCTCTCTATCTGCTGAGCTCCCAGTTGCCCCCAGAATCCCCCATTTCTAATGAGATTCATTTCAAGTGCACTTTCTACATGAAGATCTTCTTGATTCCCCTTCCAAAAAGGGTAAAGTCTTTACCTTCAACCTTAATTTATATCTGTTCTGTATTTACCTAAACATGTATATTTTATCTCCTCCTGCTAGACCTTAAGTTTCGAGAGGCCATGGGGTGTTTTCACCCTTGTCTTTATGTACCCAGTGTGTGGTGCAAGGCTGAGCATGAAGTTTGTACTTAATAAAATGCTTATGATTGATTTCAAATTAAGAAAAGCTTCTAAAATCTGACTTCACTGTATCTTTCTGGGCTGATTTTGTATCACTTCCCCTCACATGTTTACATTCCAGCCAAAGTGGAGCGTACACACATGCACACACTTCCCTGTACACAACATTCGAAGTCTAGCTCTCTATCTCAGCACAGGCTGTCCTTTAACTCCTTTGTTCCAGCTCCTCCCTAGCTTACTTCAAGGCTTGGTTCAAGCACCCCCTCCCTTCAGAGCCCTCTCTAGTTGTTAGTGTTTGTCTCATTTCTCTGAACTATTTTGTATTTATTTTATCACATTATCCAAAAGGCAGAGTGGCATAGAAGATATAGCTGGCCTTAAAGCCAGGAAAACCTGGATTCAAGCCCTATCTCTGACACATCCTGGCTGTGTGGCCTTGGGCAACTCATTTAATTTCCCCAGAATGTAGGCAACTCTCTAAGACTAAAAACGTTAAAGAGCTATCAGCCTGCACTGATAGAAGGAACTTTTTTTTTTTTAAACCTTTGCCTTCTAAGAATTGATCCTAAGTATCATTTTCAAGGCAGAAGTGCTACATTTCTCCACAAAGACCAGGCCAAAAAAACAGTCCCAAACAGGTCCAAAGGAAGGAGTAGGAAGTATAAAGCTGCATGACTTACCAATTTCAGCCTGCAGTGCTTCTGGGATCTTCACTCTTAGGGGCTGAAAAATAAGTGGAAATAAGATATGACCACATAGCCTAAAAGACCTAAAAGAACTTTTAATGTTTCCTTTTAAACTTATGTGATTAAATTATATCGCCATCCTTTGCTTCAACCTCTACCTTGCTATAACAACAATAATAACTTGCATGGGGGTTGAGTGGGTGGGTTAATACTTTGCAAAATGTTTCATATATATTATCTTATTTGATCTTTACAACAACCCTATCAGGTAGGCAGAAGTATTACAATCTTAGGAAAAAGTAGAACTAAAAAGGAAAGTGTTTAAGTTTGTGCAGCCTATGCAAAGGCGCAGGGGCAGAAAGTGGAACGTCACATACAAAGAGCAAGTGTGCCACTCTGGTTGTCAACTGAGGCTTGGAGTTATTAGGTGACTTCCCATAGTCATGGTGTTAGTAATGGAGCTAAGGCTCAAGCCCAGATGGATCGATCGATCGATCGATCGATCGATCTCTCTCTCTCTCTCTCTCTCTCTCTCTAAAATTAAAGTAGGTGCCAGAGTAATATCAGGCAACATAAATATTACTCTGTCACTTACTTTGATTTTAGCATAAAGGAAATATAATATCAAGGAATTGAAGGAGAAACTATTTGAGACAGTAAAAAGGAAGAGAAACAGGAAGAAGTGATCACTCTGTCTCATATTTTTGAAGGAAAAGTCAGGCATTTTTTGGCATTCATTCCAGAAAAGATAATGGACTTCAAAGAATAGAGAGGAAGATCCTACACAGGGAATTTATTCCACAGGAATGAGATGTTCTCATTAAATTCTGATGACAAGAACAAATGGTTTTGATGAGGGGAAAAAAAAGTGAGCTATCTAAAGAGACTTATCTGGTACATATGGAAAATCACCTAGGGCAGTGATGGGCAAACTTTTTAAAGAGGGGGCCAAAGGAAAGGAAATGCTCATCTGTCAGTCTGTTTCTAAGGCAACTCTTTCGAAGTTTCATTGTACTGTATCCTACTCATTGTATTCGTCAGATTAGGAATAATGTTGCTTGGATAGAACATTTCAGGGGGCCCACATGTGGCCCATAGTTTGCCCATCACTGACCTAGGGAGTTCTGGTGAATTACAAATTCTATATTCATCAATAGAGACAGAACCAATATGGAGAATTGGTAGGAAAAAGAGTAGCATGCTCTCTCACATCTCAAAACCTATAAATAGATCTAGAGAATGGACCAGATAGAATCACAGTTAAAGAAAAAAAGTCACAAGTAATTGTTCCAGTCCAGGTCAGCACAGAGGAAAAGGCAGAAAGATCTGTTCAGTCCAGGGGAGAGGGTCTGGCCAGGACCCTGAGCGGAGTACCAAAGGAAAATTGCTTATATCCTATCATGGGAAGATGATGCGTTGCTGAACCCTATCATCATTAGGGGTCATAGAGACAATCAAATCAGACAAGGCTTGGGAATGGTTCTGTTATGTCTTGATCTTTTTTTTTTTTCTTTTTTAAACCCTTACCTTCCATCTTGGAATCAATACTGTGTATTGGTTCCAAGGCAGAAGAGTGGTAAGAGTGGGGGTCAAGTGACTTGCCCAGGGTCACACAGCTGGGAAGTGTCTGAGGCCAGATTTGAACCCAGGACTTCCCATCTCTAGGCCTGACTCTCAATCCACTGAGCCACCCAGTTGCCCCCTATGTCTTGATCTTAAGAGAGGGGAAGAAGAATATATTCAGAAGGATGGGGGAAGAGGGAAAGGAAAAGAAGGTATGGGGAAATTATCTCACATAACCAGGGTGCACAAGTTGACATCTGTACAAAGAGGGGAGAGCAGCTGATACAAAAACTTCTAATCAGAACTAATCAAAAGGAGGTAAGAATACACACCCAATTTGGTACAAAAATACATTTTATTCAAGAGGGAAATAGGAGAGAAAGAGGCAAAGAGGAAATTAGAGAGAAGACAGATGAAGGGAAGGATTAATTCTAAGCAAAACAAGCTTATAAATCCACAAAAATAATTCTAGTTCTGAGGTGGCAAAAATTCAAATCTCAGGGTATGTCCATCAATTGGGGAATAGTCAAAAAAGTAATGGTATATTTATGCCATGGAATACTCTTGTGCTATTAGAAATGATGAAGTGGATGGTTTCATAGAAATCTGGGAAGATTTGTATAAACTGATGCAGAGGGGGCAGCTAGGTAGCTCAGTGGAGTGAGAGTCAGGCCTAGAGACAGGAGGTCCTGGGTTCAAACCCGGCCTCAGCCACTTCCCAGCTGTGTGACCCTGGGCAAGTCACTTGACCCCCATTGCCCACCCTTACCAATCTTCCACCTATGAGACAATACACCGAAATACAAGGGCTAATAAACAAATAAATAAATAAATAAATGAACTGATGCAGAGTGAACAGAATCAGAAGGAAAATTTATATACAATAACAATATTGTAAAGACAAATAACTTTGAAAGACCTAGAAATTCTGATCACTATAATGATAAATCACAACTTTATAAAACTAATGAAGAAACATGCTGTCTATATCATGATGAAGAGGAAACATGCAGAATGAGACATAAACATACATATGTATGTGTGTGTGTGTATATATATATCCCTTTTAGATATGGTGAATGCAGAAATTTGTTTTGCTTGATTAGACATTTGTGTGTTTAGGCATTTTGTTTCTTTTACTCTCTGTGGGGTTAGGAGCTTGAGAGGCAATGGGGAGAGAAAGCAGATTTTGCTGAATGAAAAAAAAATAACTTTTTAAAAAAATGAGTCAATAAATCACATGAAGCCAGTGAAACTAATGCAAACTTAGGCTATGTGAATAGAAGCACAGTAAATAGAACTTAAAAGGTATTAGCCTTGCTACACTCTGCCCTAGTCAAAAGGTATTAGCCTTGCTACACTCTGCCCTAGTCAAACCACAGCAGAATTGTGTTAAGTTCTGGAGGTCATGTTCAGTACATTGATAAGCTGGAGGAATCCAAGAAGAATATTTTAAAACCATGAGGGAAACTGAGACTATGATATATAAAGATTGATCTGTATAACTTAAGAGGAGAGAACATGAGAACATAATAGCCATCTTTAAGTATTTAAAGGACTGTCATGTGAAAGAATGATTAGAATTATTCTGCTTGGTTCCAAATAGTACAACTAGAAGCAATAGATAGAAGTTGCAGAGATGAAGATTTCAGCTTAATCTAACAAAGAACTTTAAAACAATTATAGTTATCCAAAAGCAGAACAGGTCACTTCAGCAGGCAGTAAATTCTCTACCACTTGAGATCCTAAAATATAGGCTAAATGTTGTATAAGGGATTCTTCCTCATGTTCAGGTTGGTCTAGAACACTGGCTCCCAAACTTTTTTGGCCTACTACCCCCTTTCCAGAAAAAATATTACTTAGCCCCCTGGAAATTAATTTTTAAAAAATTTTAATAGCAATTAATAGGAAAGATAAATGCACCTGTGGCCATCACTGCACTGCCCCCTCACACTCTCACCCCCCCCCCATTGCTGCAGCACCCACCAGGGGGTGGTGGCGCTCACTTTGGGAATCACTGACTAGATCATGGGTATCATGAACTAGAAACGGATTCTTGTTGACCATTGATTGATATAAAAAAAACACAGATTAACACTATGTTGTATTATACTTTTATTGATATTTAAATATATATTTCTCAATTACATTTAGGGCAGATTGACACTTTTGGTCTAGATTATCTGATTCCAAAGCTTGAGATTCTAATAATTCTTCTTGTCAAGGACTCCTCATGATTTTACTTCTTTATTCTACAAGTACATTCTACTATACAGCATGCTCCCTAACCCCAGAATCATATCATATTTATGTGTTTCCCCAACTATCTAATAATAACAGTATATTAAAAAGATTAGACTCATATGAGGGAATCTAGGAACCAGAAGGAACTAAGGATAGTAAATAGTATTTGGATAAAGATCAACTGAAGCAGTAACAGAAATGATATTGTCATCAAGCTATATTAAAGGCCACTTGGACAGAAAAAAGAAACAGATAAGGAATTTGTGATAGTCTGGGATGGTAGTATACCATATTACTTCTTTTCTGGCCTAGTAAGCCAATGGGTAGTCCAAGAACCTTTCCCACCTGTCTCCATTAATCAACAGGCAGCTGGAAAACAGATGAGCAGCACTTTCTGTCAACTAAGTGTATTAATTAGAAATCTTGAACCTTTGGACTCCATCTCCCAGAATTCTTTTTCATTTCCCAGCATCCTTTTCCCTACGTCCCCAAGTTGTGTGTTTACGTTGTTTGTATATAGTTGAGTGTAATTCTGCCTCTTGCTCTCTCATGGGTGCGGCCGGATTGGATCCCTCTTTGCTCTGGCTTTTTACTTTCCTTTTTACTTCAAGTCGTTATTAATAAATCTTATTAAATATAATTCTTGGAGTATTTGAATATTAATTTTAATTCTCACATAAGGAACCTACTGTTCCTCTCTTTATCCAACATTCAGCTCTATTCTCTAGTTCTCACTCAACACTGAAAAGTCACTATCAACAGGATGCTGATCCCCCATATCCCCATCTTAATTGAGGAATTTCAAAGACCTGCTCCACTCTAGCTTTTGGATCATTATTCACTTAAGTAGGAGAATATCTGTCTTACTATTAACTCCTCAAGGTTATCAATTACTAATAAAGGGCTTCAATTAGTTGGACACACATTACTAATAAAAGGCTTCAATTAGTTGGACATATGTTGGTTCTAGTAGCTAATAGTTTCTTGATTTCTCTTAATGATAATTTTTCCTCTTCTTTTTTGGTTACAATAATATAACATTTGTTACAAATATTTAACAATTACAATATGCTTATCCAAGAGAAACAAATTCTCACATTAGCTATATCTAAAAATCTGTCTCATTCCTTTTTCCTCTCCTCCCAAGAAGGTATTATTAAAAATTATTTATGATAAATTTTAAAATTTTTATTTTTATTCTAACCTCAACAAACATAATAAAAAGGCACAATATGTTGTCAAATGGAAAATGAAGACTATATAAAAAAAAAATCACACATAGACCTGACTTATGTATAGCTTGTTTTTCCTTTTAATTATATCATAAGTTTTAACCTGTAGTGTTCAAAGCTGTTTTCTTGTGACTTTTTTTTTGTTTGTTTTCCTTCTATTCTCTTCTGAGTAATTTTTTGAAAAGATAAACTCAATTTCTTTCTTTTCCACATATATTAAACCTGAGAATTATCTAGATTGAGATGATAATTGAATTCATGGGAGCTGATGAGGTCTCCAAGTAAAACAATATAGAAGACAAGAGGGCCCAAGGCAGAGGCTGGGGGGACACCTACAGCTATTAGGCAAACCCTGGATGAATTGCCAGCAAAGGAGACTTAGAAATAGTCAGACAGGTAGGAGAAGAACCAGGACTGAAGTGTGTCATAAAAACCTAGAGAGAAGAGAGTATCAAGGGAAAAGAGCAAGACTGACAGAGTCAGGGGTTGCAGAAAGGTCAAAAAGGATGATGATTGAGAAAAGGCCACCAAATTTGGCAACTAAGAAATCATTGGTAAACCTTAAGAGAGCAGTCTCAATTGAATGATGAGGTGAGAAAACAGACCACAGAAAGTTAAGAAGAGAGTGAGAAGAAATAAGTGGAGGTACTGATTGTAGACAGCCTTCTGAAAGAGTTTAGCCACAAAGGAGAGGAGGGATATGGAATGTTAGCTAACTACGGGAGGGAGATCAAGGGAGGGTTTTTCAAGGATGGGGAAGATATAAATGTGTCTATAGGCAACAGGGAAGCAGCCATTAACCAGGGAGAGGCTGAAGATAAGATAAAGGAGAGGGTGGAAATAATAGAGGAAGAAATCTGTTGTAGCATATGGAATGGAATGAGATCATTTATGCATATAAAAGGGTTTACCTTTTACATGGAGAAGGGCCACCTCTATATATGGGACAGAAGTAAAAGAAGAGATAGTGCAGAAGACATTTGAGTGTGTAAAATGAGGAAGAAGGGAGAAAAGAGAATTCTCAGTATTGTGATATGGTAGTAATCACAGGCATAATCTTTACAACTAAGGAGGTGATCCTGAATTATACTGTATTTAAGTCAGCCTACATCTGATATATTATGTTAAATTTTTGGAACAACAATTTAGGAAACATGTTTGTAAACAGAATAAGTCTAGAAAGAGCCAACCAGAATGGTAAAAACCTTGAAGTTATGCCTTTTGAGAATCAGTTGAAGGAAACAAGCAAGATAAGACCAAGGCAGGATATTATGGGTGCTTTCAAAAACTGTCATGTGGAAATCTTTTAAAGTAGTTCTGGATGGCCTTGAACAATAGAATCCAACGAATAGGTCTGTGTTACCAGAAGGCAAACCTAGGTTTAGTATAAGGAAAAACAGGAAAACAGAGTAGCTAGATGGCATAATAAATAGAATACTGAGTTTGGAATCAGGAAGATTCATCCTCCATGAGTTCAAATCTAGCCTCAGATACTAGCTAGACAAGTCACTTAACCCTGTTTGCCTCAGTTTCCTCAACAGTAAAATGTGCTGGGAAGGAAATGGCAAACCACTTCAGTATTTTTGCCAAAAAAAACCCCACAGAGTTGGACATGACTGAACAACAATAATAAGGAAAAACTCCTAATGATTAAAATTGAAAGCTATTCAATAGTAGAATGGCCTATTTCAGGAAGCAGTGATTTGCCCTTCACTACAAGTCTTCAAAGACTGGTTAGCCACTTGTACAGAAGGGATTCTTATTTAGGAATGGGTTGGACTAGATGACCTGTGAAGTCCTTTCTAACTCCAACTTAGCAATTCTATAAAGTATTGCTGTTCTCATTTTACAGGAGTATATTGAAGCTCAGAGAGCTTATATGATTTTCCCAAAGTCATAGTTACTAAATGCCAGAATTATGACTCAAAATTTTGTCTTACTCTTCAAAATTCAAAAAGTGTTTTTTTCTGCAATCATGATGCTGCCTAACAAAAGGGGACGCACAGGCATAAATAGCTATTTGCAGAATGAATGATCTTAGTTTTCTTATGATTGTATGGTTTCCATGGAGGGAGGAAGGTTCCAACAGCTGTGGCAAAACTGTCCATTCCCATCTTACCGAGTTCTTTTCCAGAAAAATAGCCCAGATAGTTTTTCCTAATCCCCGGGAATCTTTGGGATATGTCTGCAGGTAAACTTCTGCACATAAGTAGAAGAGCTAAAAAGAGGTAAGAAAAGGGTTAGTGGAGTGGAAGTAATATTCCCTTCAAACCTGTTTAAACTCCTCTATTTTCCCAAATCTTCCTTGAAACTCCCAACCCTTGACTGATCCTTTGTCTGGCATCTTCCTTAGCATTTGAGCATTCTTCAGCTGACATTCCTTTTCTTTGTAGTCATTTGTATGCTGTCTATTAAGTATTCTTTCCAGTAAAAATTTGGCTTTCAATAATCTAGTCAAAAGTTTTACAGGACTGGTTTTTTACGTAGGTGACACTTAAAACCCCCGAATTCAAATTCCCAGGAAGGATCCTCAAAGCTGGAAAGACTGTGAGAATAAGCCCACAACAGTATGCATCTGATTGTTTTCAAACTAATAAGATCAGAGAGAAGGAAAAGTTTATCTCTACATGGCTAGCCATCAGGTGATGATTTTATTTTCAGTCACAATTCATGAAGGCCATTTACTAACTTAAAGGGTTTTAAGCTGTTTTGGAATAAAGAAATATATATACACACACATACATATACCAAGGAATCATAGATCTTTTTAAGCAAACTGTGAATCTAATATGTCTTACACATCGTAGATGGTTCATTTGCTAAATATATGTTTAATTTACTTTCATCAAATCCCCAAAGAAAGTGGAGTTTGTTTAGTGTAAGACCTGGTGTTAATGGATAGGAAATAAATAATCCATAATGCAGAAAGCATACTCTAAATCTAATTCTATCTGCTTTCTATTAACTGGAACAAAGAGTATAATGAAATCAGCATTTTCTCAGTTTTCTCTCTTCCATCTTACACCTTTCCACACTGCCTCCTTATATACTTTGCTATCTCCACTTTGAGATGTATCTTCTCAAAGCTAGACAGTCTGTTTATTCCTTGTCGAGTCTCCAAATGCCACAGAACACCTAAAATATCCCACCTTAACTTCAACCCAATTAGTTGTCTTCTATTCTTTAAAAAAGCCTAGCAATTCCATTTCCTTCAAGAAGCTTTCTGATACTACTTAAGACAGGGAAAAACCGATTCCTTGGTGCCATCCTGCTTGGTCAGAGAACTTTTCTCCATCCTCTAAGTAATACAATTAATTCTTCAAGGTATAGATAAAAAATCCTTTACTGTCAGGTTCTGTATTGTTTATTTTGTTGTCTCTCTATATACATACTCACACTAGTCTATTGTACTTATAATCTACATCTCCCAGAAAGCAGGGAAGTCATTATAATTCTCTTTCTGTGGTGTGTCCAATACCATGTGAAGTACACTTGGGCACTAAATGAAGATAATGTGACTTACCAAAGGGTTTGGATCTGCTTGCGAGAAGATATAGCGCAGGAAAACCCCAAGATGAGCAGGTCGGTATTTGAGTTTCTCTAGGTTTTGGAAAAGGGCATCACTCTGTAAAAAGAATACTATGTTGAGCTTAGGTACAGCATAGGCTGGCCTGGTCTGATATGGCTCCCACAGCTTCTATGATTCTTCAGACTTCTCAATTCCCACCCTGCACCACACTCCTCTGTATGGTTAGTCAAATCAACCTGTTTTCAAAGGCAGCTTGAAAATGAAAAGTGTGATCAAGGGATAGAACCTGGCAACTGTTACCTCGTTGTTGAAATAACCTGGATCATAATCTTCCTCTGGACCAATAATCAAAGGCTTTGGGCTATGTTCCAAACCCTAGAGGAAAAAGGAGAGTTGTAGGAATGAGTAGTTTAAAGGAAAAGGGTGTATATGAGACCAGGCCAATGGTACATCTTACTACTACCCCTGCTCGCTCATTAAAGATAAAAATCCTCTTCACTCTGAAAGGCATCAGTTATCTCTGGATGGGGGAGCCTCAGAGCAACTTGGTCATATATATAAAGATGGGAAAGGAAAGGAAAGGAAATCTGGTAGAACTGGAGTAACAGCCAATGAACCTACATCTTCTGGTACTTCTGAGCTACTGAATTGGTAATCAATCACACTAATAATACTAATAGCTAACATTATATGTATTGCTTTAATAATGTTTACAAAGTACAAATACCTCATTTTATCCTTGTAATAATCTTGGGAGGCAGAAGCTATTATTATTCCTATTACTTATAGGAAATATATATATATATATATATATATATATATATATATATATAAGAAAACTGAGGCAGAGATAAAGTGAATTGCCAGTAAGTGCCTAAAGCAGGTTTTGAACTGAGCTCTTTGTGACCCTGGGCAAGTCACTTAACCTTATTTACAATATCAGTTTCCTCATCTGTAAAATGAGATAGAGAAAGAAATAGTAAACCATTTCAGTATCTTTGCCAAGAAAAACCCAAATGGGGTCACAAAGCATTGGACTTGACTTAAAAATGGCTAAAACTTCCTGAATCCAAGTCCAACACTTTATCCATTACCGCACCTAGCTGCCTCTTAATCTTGCAACTCCCACAATACCTACAAAAGGAGTAGTCTATTGATTGTGTTAGACAAAGAGAAGCTAATTTTTTTTTTATTTTTTCCCTCTCTGCATTGAGCATAAGATGATAGGGCTGGAAAATACTTTGTAAATCTTAAAAGCAATATCTAAAATTGGTTTGTTATCTTCCTCAAGTATCATTTTAGTTACAAATTGCCCCAAATCAAAATTCCTTGGGGTGGTTTTTAGAAGTCCTTCTTCCAACTGTCTTTTATTATCTTGAATTCTCATTTTATACCAGTAAGATATCTTTCCTCTACCTTCTGGAATCTCAGCTTGGTGCAGAAGACTGAATTCTGTCCACAGTGGGAAAAGAGTATATTTTCTTGGTTACTGAAACCGAGTGTTTCATAATGTTTAACTACTGGGCAGACCACATAAAACATCTACCCCTACTCAACACATTTTTAAAAAGCAGGCAACCCATAAGAATTCTGCCCTTTGACCCTCAGCTCCCCGGCCTCTGTCATTTCACAATGTAAGGTGAGGGATGGGGATCAGCTGTTATAAGTGTTGTTTGTTCCTTTCTTTCTAGAGAGGACCAATGATGTCACAGGATGATGTCTTGGCTTACGAAAAGCCATCAGCTTCACTCTCTCTTCCAAAGTTCCTGATATTCAGTAGCAAAGCACAAGTCAGAACAATGGCTGATCTTGGGGTTTTCAGTGTCTGACCAAGCTCTAGGAGCTCCACAGCACCTACTTCAGCCACCTTTATAGCCAATGGAGTAAAGTGCTTAGGGTAGAAGAGCCCACAGGGCTGTGTAGTATAGTGGAAAAATAAATAATTTGAGCAAAGACTCGTGCTTGCATTTCCAAAACTCTATCCGTAGTAGGCACTTAGTATATGTTTACTGAAAGGATTTAAACATCAAATATTGTGAGAGGCCACATAGTGGAGAGAGTGCTAACTTTGAAGCTAGAAGGATAGGCTTTTAAATCCCACCTGACATATACTGGTTAGTACCTTAACCCACTCACTGCTCTGGCCAGCTAAGATCATCAGATGCAATGAAAGTACAGAACTGAATCAATGAGATCTCAAGATCCCTATTATCCACTATGTTATACTTATTACATTTCCTAAATTGATTAGAGAGAAAAAGGAGCTAGTTTACCCTAGCTGAATCATATTTTTCCCGGGTGCCCCTTTAATTCTTCATCCCAGATTAAGGACATACATTTATTAAGGACATACATGCAATGTCCAAGGTCCTAGGATATAGTCCTTGCCCTCAAGAAATTTACAACCTATTAAGAGGAATATATTATGTACACAAAATATCTTATTCAAAACAGAATGATAAAGGAGCAAAAGAGAGTCCTGTGAAAAATCAAGGAAGTAAAGATCATTTTATGGCTTAATCTAGGAGGAGACAAAGATTTTACCTCTATGCTGAGACTACACAAAGTTGTTAATGTGATGAGATCTAGGTCTTGACCTGTCAGCTATGAGAAAAGGAAAGGAGAAGCACTGAAGTGTCTCACCTGCTCAGTAGTGGGTAGAACAGTTGTATCTGAGCCCTGTCGCCGATGGTGCTGGGCCACCTTAGCCATGATCACAGGTGATGTACGTGGGCTGTCTAGCCCAGGATCTGATAGCATCGAATTCCTATTCAGCAATGACTGGGAGTGGGGGTGGGGAGATGGGATCTGTTAGTGATAGAATAGCCAAATGCTTAACTTGTCCATCCAGTTTAGTTATCATTCTCAGGTAGCAATCTATTCTCCATTATTCAGGGGCTGATGACCCATTGTAAGTCATTAAGGATCTTTGCTCCCCCTACACTTCTCTTTGCCTTACTGTTCTTTTCATAGTTCCTCAGTACTTTTCTCAATGGGTGGTTAAGAGCAGAAGGAAAAATGAAATTAGTCCTTGTTTGTACTTATCAGCTTTGACAGTTCAGCTAGAGGAAGAAAGTAAAGCTAGTGACTAAAATAAAGTTTTTAACACTTGCTTTTAACTCCTTGTTGGTATGCATTGGTATTATCTTTTATTTTTGTTTAATTAAATCTTTTGTTAATACTTTATTTATTCACATGCAATTTGTTTCCTATATGCTCTGGAGGGAAAACCCTTTGAAATTAAAACCTGAAAACTCTCCTTCATGATATCTATGTCCAACTTGAGGAGAGGAGCTGGGAAGAAATGTGTTAATGTTAAGGATAAAAACACAATCCTAAAAAAGAATCAGGACTATATCCTGATTAACTATATCTATGGATTTCAATGAAATTATATCCTTGTGGAATATGGATAACTGATATATGGTTATAAAGTAATTAGGAATAAAAATAATTTGTTTACAGGTTTTCAGTAATGTTTTTTGGAACCTTCAAAACAGCAAATGCTTGTACTTAAAACCAGAAGCCCAGAGCATAACTCCTATAAACAGGAGATTGGAGATCTTGATGCATTTAACGTGCAAGTTTGACCTTTAAATAGGTTAAGAGCCTCAAGCACAAAACTTACTTCTCCAAAAAGGCCCAATCTCTCCACAATCTCACCTCACTGAGGGATGGAAGGCGTTCTGTCCCAGAGTCTAAGCCACTGTCTCCATCTTGAGAATCCAAGGAATGACGGCCTGAGAAAGTAAGAGAACAAACAGTAAAGGAATGAGAGGCAGTTATTGCCTAGGCATGGAAAAGGTCTCTATTCTAGAGTCCTAAATACAGAGTAGGACAGAATATGCCATTTTTGACTAATTTTTCCAATAGTTTACTATCTAATTTTGTTCCTCTAATTCAGATTCTCTTCTGAGCAAAGCTAAAGGCATTCCCGGACCATGCCTAGTTCTTTCCTGTTTCTGAAACTACTCAGAGAACATTCCCTATTGGCTGGAAAGCTTCATAAAGCAAGCTCATCTCTCAGTTCTTTCCCAATCCTCCTTTATACTCCCCATTTCTAGATTCACCTCTAGTGTGCAACCAGGGCCATAATCTCACAATATATTCCTAGCTTTTGCCTGTACAGATTTTATCATCTTATTATTCTACATAAATATACTCATTTATTGTTTCATGAGTCTTAAATGCATTTTCAATGCACTTTTGTCTTATTTCATCTATTAGATTGAGTTTCCTTCTGTAGGACTATTATTTTTCTTCTTCTGCCCAAGGACAAATAAGACTAGGAAAGAAACCTGAAAGAGACAGCTCCGGAAAGAAATGAAAACACAGTTAGAACTCACCCTCTGAAGACTTCAGATTAGCTGGGTTGGTGTCAGACATTTGCAACATATCCTGAAATTAAATTCCCAGATGGAAGGGACAGTCAGTCAAAGCTACACAAAGGGCAATTAATCAGAATCCCTCGTCTTCTCCATACCTCAACTGAAGCTGCCCTGTTAGAATATGTTTATAAAGAATAGGGATGGTGTAACTAACAGTAAAACACTTAGCAGGTGATGTTCTGTCAATAATGTTTGATGATAAGGAGGAGAAAGATGAGGAAGAAGATGACTCTATGCATCCTAAGTATCAGTGAGGACTCATTACCTTTTGTCACACTCCATGTTCTACTCATTAATCCAGATCTCAAAAGAAACTTCCAAGTTGGATTAACCATAGGAGAAAGAATTTTCTGACTTTTTTAATATGGATAAAATGATTAATGGACAGAGATCGCCCTGAAAAGAAAATTTTAATGGTGTACCTCAAGTACTTATCCTCAATCCTATTCTGTTCACACTTAAATCAGTTATTTGCATAAAGGCATAATTGGAATACTTCTCAAATTTGCAGGTAACAAATCTGGGAGGGATAGGTAACACGTTTGCTGACAGAACTGGGAATCTCATCTCATCAGGTTGGAAAGTTCTACACCAAAACTAAGAATATTACAGTTAAAATTCTTAATTTCAAATCCTATTTCATGGGCCAAAATGGTTAAGGGATTTTTATTGCTTCTGATCATGAGGAGGATCCTCCACATGGATGGCTTGTAATCTATACTGGGCAAATCTCCATAAGCATCCTAACAACTCAGATGTGTTGGGCTTTCAGGTGTGTAAAGGGCTTTCCTCTCAACAACCCTGTGCTGCAGGCACTAAAAGTACTGTTATTTTACAGAGGAAGAAATACAAGTAAATGATTTGCTCTTGTGATACTAGTGTCAGAGTAGAAAGACCTGAAGCTAAATCTAACATTTTTCCCACCAAGGCCTACAAATGAGATTTCAGATTCCTTGAATTATTCTAGTAAATATAAAGTCACACTCACATCCCTCCTTGGGCTCAGAAAAAGCCACTGTACAATAAAGTTAGGAATAACCACAGCTAGAAGATAGAATTAATTTCCTTTTCATTTTAATGAGTATTTATGACCATCTGCTATATGCCAGGCACTAGGAATATAAAGAGAAAAAAAATCAGTCTCACGTCCTTAAGGAAAGCACATTCTGTTGGTGGAAGAAAACAATATATAGAGATAAAAAGTAATTCCCAAGGGAATGGGGAAAAGCATTAACAATTGCAGGGTAGGGCTGGAGGAGAATCAGAAAAGACCTCATGTTAGAAGTCTTTTCCTATCATTTGATAGGAACAACAGATTTTAGAATCTGGAGATTTCAGTAGACTATACCTTCTATATAACTCAGCAGCATTACATGGCAGTCCAAAACTCTCAAGAAGATGAATTTTGGCTACATGGACAGTGCCAGTATACTCTGACCATCCTGATGATCAAACTGATTCAGTTATTCAGTATGTTCAGTTCTAGACTCAGTATTTCAAGAGGATGATGACAATCTAGCATCTTCAGAGATAAAGTTCTAGAAACCATGCTTTACCAAGATTAACTGAAGGAACTAAAAACATTCAGCCTGAAGTAGAGAAGACCCTAGAGTTAAGAGAATGGGGAGAACATAAGAGGATAAAACCTTTAAAGTTTTACTTTTCTCCACTTTGCAATTATATTGAAGTAAGGATTTTTTCCTTTCCTAACTCATGAAGTCCCTGAAATCTATGCCCATATTCATTCAGATTCTATGGACCCCAAGTTAAGAATGCCAGCTACAGAAGAAAAAAAACACGTACACATACAAATATAGATAAAATCAACACAAGACAATTTTTGCTGGCAATCACTAGTAGCTGGGTGGTTCAGGAGATGCTAAGGAAGGAATACATTTCAGACATGGGGTCAGTCTATCTAAAGGTATAGAGACAGGAAATGGAATGTCATTGTAAGAAAAAGCTAGAAACTTAGTTTTTCAGACTGAAGTAATTATCAAGGGAAGTAATTTACATTAGGCTTGAAGGGTAGGGTGAGGCCAAACTGGGAAGGACTTTTAAGGGCTCAATAAAGGAGTTTTTGAACCTAAAAGTAATAGGGAAACCTTGAGATTTACTGAGTTTATTATGTATTGTGGTCAGTCCTATGATTTAGGAAAGTGCCTCTGGCAACTCTGTAGAAGATGAGATTGGAGAGGGGAAGGGCTTGAGGCAGGAAGGGCAATTAGAAAGCTACTACAATAGTCTGAGTAGGAGAACCTCATCTATGACAGTGACTCTGAATGAAGAAAAGAGATATGGAAGAGGCTGTAGAGATAAACAAAAGTGTAGAGTAGAGAAAGTCTCCAATGTTTGGAGCCAGGGTGACTGGAAATAAGTTGATGCTCTTGACAGAAATAGATAAGTTCAGAAAAAAAGATGGGGAAAGATAATAAATTTGAGATTTAGTACCCAGGGGCAGAAAGAATGAAGGCTGATACTGTATATCAGTTGGGGGAAGATAAAGGTGTAAGAATGCTTGAGTCATTGCTTCAATGATTTCACTGATCTCATTAATAAAGGAATTAAACATTTACCCTTTCCAGATCAAGAAGGAAAAACCTTCTTGGAGAAATTCTGTGGATAATTAAGCCTGCCAGTACAATTCCTGACTCATCCTTTTCCCTCAACACACTCTGATAATTATAGTTATTTAACAGTAATTGCAATTATTACTCCACATTAATAGTAGGGTACTACAGTATAGATTATCCTTTTTTGAAAGTATATAATCCAAAATAATTTCTACTCAGCATCGGAATGTATCACCGCAGGTGATACCTAACTATTCCATAAGAATGCCACAGGTACAGGACTGGAAGAAGTCTTGAGCGTCAGGTTGTCCAACTGCCTTCTTTCTGAGAAGAGGCTCAGAGATGTAAAGAGGCCTACTCAAGACAGTAAAAAGAAGAGCTGGGATTTGAACTGAGATACCTTTGACTTCAGAGGCAGTGCTCTATCGCCCACACAATGCTATCTTTACATCCACCACAGTCTTTTAAAATTTTGTCTATCCTCTTATTTATAATGCATATATTCTCCATTTACTCATTTAGATACATGTTATTTCTGCACTAGCTGCTTCTTTCTGGCTTTTTTATCCTGGTACCCAACATAGCATATCCAGTAGGTAATTAATGAATTAACTTCAAATGAAACCTTCCATGCTTCCTCCAGGCACAAATTTCACATAGCACTTCATATCTCCGTAACGTTCTGAGCCTCTAGAAAACACATATTCCTGTGCTTCATTATGGTATGAATGTGACTCTGGTCAATACAGAGAAGGATCTCTGTCACGGGATTTTTTTTCCTTCTATACTGCTTCACTTGGTGATCTCATGAAATCAATGATCATCTCTATGTTGATGATTCTACTTATCTAGCCCTAATCTATTTCCTATCCTCTAGATTTTAATCTCCAACTGCCTAGTCCTAGATGTCTCAGAGATATCAAACTCAACATGTACAAAACCAAACTCATTCTTTTCCCCCCTAAATCCTCCTCTTTTCTGCAATTCTCTGTTATTCTAGAGGGCCCCACCATCTTCTCAGACATCAAGGGTTGCAACCTAGATGTCATCCTCAATTTCTCTCAAACCCCACATTCAGAAAGCTGTCAAATTCTATCCATTCTATCTCCAATCTCCATTTCTCTCTCAAATCCTTACCTTCTGTCTTAGAATCAATACTGTGTATTGGTTCCAAGGCAGAAGAATGGTAAGGGTAGGCAATGGGGGTTAAGTGACTTGCCCAAGGTCGCACAGCGAGGACTTGTCTGAGGTCACATTTGAACCCAGGACCTCCCATATCTGTGCCTGACTCTCAATCTACTAGTAGAGCCATCTAGCTGCCCTCTGCAATATCTCTTGAAAAAATTCCCTTTTATCCTCTAACATTACCATGATGCAGACTGGCATCACTGAACACCTGCACTATTTTCTTTTTTTTCTTTCCCCAAAAATGTTTCAAACTCTTTATTACTGAATGTCCATTTTCCCCTCTGTATGACTTTTTTCATCATGACAACCCTTAAAACAGATAAATAGACAAAATGGTCCTCAGGTTTATGTAGTCCCTAGATAGTCTAAAGGGTGATTATGACAAAGAGGGATAAAAGGGAGTGAAGAATTGAAAAACTGTGTGATTCTTGGATCTACAAACATTAATTTAACTGCTGGCACTCTAAAGTTGAACTATTTATCAATATTCTCCTAGTGATAAATTAAATGAATCCACAAAGATTTATTGAACACTTATTTACTAAGTTCTAGGGATACAAAGAAAAAGCAAACAGTCTCTGGCCTCCTTTTAATGGGAGAGGAAAACATATATAAAACATAAATATGGAATAAATAGAGGTAACTTTAGATAGGATGATCCTTGGGGGTGGGGGGAGATGAGTGGGGGAAATAGGACTAAGAGGGCAGAGGATAGGAAAGAACCATCAAGAAAGGGCTCCAGGAGGAGATAGTACCAGAGCTGAGTCTTCAGGAAGCTAGGGATTCTAACAATCGGAAGTTAAGAAGAGAGTATTTCAAGCATGAGGGATAGGAATATGGCATGCAAGTATGGATGCACTGCAGAATCTGAGTGAGTGGAATGGAAGAAGATCAGAATGATAAAAGTGGCAGAATGTGAAAAGCTTAAAGTGCCACAAGAATTTTTTGAGAAAAGGCATAATATGGTTAGACTCACACTTTTGAAAAATCACTCTGGCATCTAACAAAAAAGATCATTTGGAGGGGGAAAAGCTTGAAGATGAGAGACCAATGAGAAAGTATTATAATGGTTTAGGCCAGAGGTGATGATCATTTGAACTAAGATGGTGGCTAAGTGGGTGGAAAGAAAGAGATTTATTAGAGACACAGAAAAATAGAGACATAATTACAGGGCTCAGCAAGTGATTGGATACATGGGGTGAATGAACATTGAAGTTGTGAACACAATTGATCAGTCAACCAGAATTTATTAAATACTTTACATGAGCAGATCATATAGAAAGGGCAAACCTGAGTGTTATACTGATATTCATGAAATATTCCAAGAGTATTATGGAAGTCTTTATGGAAAGGCATGGATAAGATTTGTAGAAGAAGAAACGGTTTCAATATTTAACTATGGGAAATGTATTCATGTTGATGAGGTCATAAATTCATTGACATATTAAAGTATATGTTTCTTATACTCTACTCTTCACTGTCATTGCTGGGTCATCCTGAATATTTGTGTATATGGCATATTGTCTCTGATAGTTTCTAAACCTGTGTCTTAAGTTACCCTCCCATTTTCCTACAGTGCTATTCTAGAGCAAGAGACAAATGGCTGCTAAATGACAGAAAAAAAGGAATTTCTCACCACTGAGCCACCAGTCCCCTGCTGTATCTTGCGCTGCAGCTGAGTGACTCGCCTCCGGGCTCCCTCGATCTGCTCCTCCAGAAGGCTGGCCGGGTTACGACTATACACCTCTCGGAAATGCTGCAGAGAGGGGACAGGAGAACATGATCCAAAATGTGAAAACCATCAGTAAGATCCGTCAGCCACAGGAAGACCATGAAGAGAGATTGCCCTGATAGTAGATGATGATCCTCATGATTCATTAAGGTAGGAAATCAATGACTAGAAAAAAAGCCTTTAAAAAAAGCATTTGGAAGGGCGGTGAAGTCTACAGAGAGCTAGATCTGGAGTTAGGAGGACCTGGGTTCAAATGTGGCCTCAGATACTTCCTAACTGTATCACTTAACCTCTATTGTCTAGCCCTTACTGCTTTTCTGTCTTAGAAATGATACCAATAAGGTAAAGGTTAAAAAAAAAAATGGGTCAAAAGGAAGGGGGAGGAAAGGGGGAAGAAGAGATCTGCCTACTCAGCAGGGGCATTTCCAAATCCCATTTCCATACCAATTTACACTTGCAAAGGGAGTTTCCTCATCTAGGAGTGTGTCAAATGAATGAAATCAGAGGTCCAACCCCCACCTGTATCCCATATAATACAGCGTTTTATAAAGTAAGTACTTGAAAGCTTACAGAATTTCTGCTTTATATTCACTATTTCAAAGATAAATAGCAGTGTCTGTTCTTAAGGAGCTGATGGCCTCAAGATAGCCATTCCTTTCAGAAAGCAGTACAGGATATCTGCCTATTCCCTTCCATCCTATGGACTTCTGTCCTTTGCACTCCCAGATAGGACAACCCATTAGAGCTCTCTTTTCTAGTCATCATCACTAAAATCTTGTTAAAACAAGCTCTAAGGCATGACGTATTTTCTTTTGGAATTTTAGGATATTGTTAAATGTGAGTGGGCCATTAGTTGAAACTTGGAAGTCTGTTGTCAAACAGTTCTTCATTCAAATAGGATTTGAACTCTAAGTTAATTTACACTTGCTAACACATTATTTATAGGTTTAAACAGCAGTCAAAATAAATGGGATTTTAGACATCAACTACTTCAACCTTTAATTTTGTTGAAATGTGTTTCAGAACAGAGTACACATTACTCTATAATGTCAGTTAAGAGGAAAAGTGAATGAACATAGGGACAGTTAGATGGTACAGTGGAAAGAGTGCCTGAGTCAGAAAGACTCATCTTGGGGAGTTCAAATCTGGATTCAGATACTATGTGACTCTGGGTTAAGTCACAACCTTATGTGTCTCAGTTTCCCTCTATAAAATGCGTAGGAGAAGGAAGTGGCAAATCACTACTATCTTTGCCAAGAAAATCCCAAATGGGGCTATAACAAGGCATAAATGACTGAAATGACTAAATAACAACAAAATTCTAGGGGCAGCTAGGTAGCTCCACTGCCTAGCCCTTACTGTCTTCTGCCTTGGAACAAATATTTAGGATAGATTCTGAGATAGAAAATAAGGGTTTAAAAAAAAAAGTGAATGAGCACAAATGGATAAAAAAGAAAGACTTCATTACAAACAAGCAGAGTTGAAGAAAACAAAGCCTATGTTATCCACGTCTGAAATATATGTCTTTTTCTACATTTTAAGTTTATCACCTCTCTGGTAAAGGATGACTAGTATGTTTCATTTTCAGCCTTTTGGGCTCTTTGTTTATTATTTTATTGATCAGAGTGTAAAAATCTTTCAGGGGGAGCTAGGAAGTTCAGTGGACAGAGACCTAGGTCTGGAGACAGGAGGTCCTGGGTTACCCCAGACACTCCCTGTGTGATCGATCCTGAGTCACTTAACCCCAACTGCCTAGCTTTTACCACTCTTCTGCCTTAGAAATGATTTTTAAGAAGTGAAGCTAATGCAGAAAGTGAGGGTTTAAAAAAAAAAAAAGCAAGCTTTTTTCCCCTTATAATGTCATTGTATAAATTATTCTTTTAACTATTCACTTCATTCTGAATCAATTTATAGAAGTCTTTTTGATTTCCTTTGAAAATGACATTTTATCATTCCTTGGAGTAGTATTCCATTATATTCATATAACATTCCCCAGTAGGGCAGTCCCTTAGTTTCCAATTTTTGGACACTATTTAAAAGAGCTACTCTAAATATATTTGTGCACAGAGGTCCTATCCTTTCTTTGATCTTTTTGCATTTTAGGCCTAGTAGTGTTATCAATGGGTACATACAGATTAGTGTATTTCTGGGCAAAGTTCCAAATTGTTTTCCAGAATGGAAAGGATCAATCTACAACTTCCATTAATAGAGTAGTTCCATAAAACACTTCCATAGTAATATTTGTCATTTTCCTCTTTTGTCATCTGGCACTTCTCTAATTATTGATTATGTAAAGCATTTTATATGGTTAACGATTTAGATTTCTTCCCTTAAAAATTTCCTGTTCATATTCTTTTACTATTTATATATTAGGAAGTAGCTTTTAGTCTTACAAATTTCAATCAGTTTCTTATATAGAAGACTTGTATCAAAGAAACATGCTATAAAGATTTTTTTGCCTAGTTTCCTATTTCTTTTCTAAGAGTTTTAAATTTTACATAATTAAATTTGATTATTTTGTGTGATTCTCTCTGTCATTTGTTTAGTCATGAGCTTTTCTCCTATTCATAAATTGAAAGGGCTTGTTCCTCTCATTTTTTTTTTAAGATGTAACTTCTTATATCCAGTTCCCATAACCATTTGGAACTTATCTTGTGGTTTATGGTGTGAGGTGTCAGTCTAAATCTAATTTCTACCAGACTGCTATCCAGTTTTCTGGCAGGTTTTGTCAAACAGTAAGTATTTTCCCCAGTAACTATAGTTTTGGGGTTTATCAAACACTATGTTTTTGTTTTCTTCTGTATTTTGTTTACCTGACCTGTTCTACTAATTGACCTCTCTAGGTCTTAACCAATGCCAAACTTTTAATAATTATTGCTTTGTAGTGTAGTTAAAGATCTGGTTCTGAAAGACTACCTTCCTTCACACTTTTTTACAATTGCCTTAGAGATTCTTTTTAATCTAACTTTTTTAAGAACAATAGCAGATATTTAGGTAGAGCTTTACGGTTTGCAAAACACTTTATATATATTATCTTATTCAATATTAGATACTATTTTGTCCTCATTTTACAGATAAGGAAACTGAGGTTCAGAGAAGTTAGGGGTTGGCCTACAATTACATAGTTATTAGGTATTGAATTTGAACTTGAGTTTCTTCTAATGCCAAGGCCAGGGGCCAGAGCTCTTTTCATTATATAGGAATTCTTAACCTTTTTTTGTTACAGATCCCTTTGGAAATCTAGTGTAGCTTATGGATAATAGGCTTTTCATTATAATGGTTTTTAAAATTAAGAACTGATGGAAATACTAAATTTTAATTAGATATTAGTGAAAATAAAGATATAATTTTTCCCTCTTTCAAAATTTCATGGGGGGGACAGTTGGGTGGCTCAGTGGATTGAGAGCCAGACCCAGAGACGGGAGGTCCTGGGTTCAAATCTGGCTGTAGACACTTCCTAGTAGTGTGACCCTAGACAAGTCACTTGACCCCATTATTTATCTAGCCCTTACCACTCTTCTGCCTTAGAACCAACACATGGATCCTCTAAAATCTATCCACATCTATGGATCCCAGATAAGAATCCTATACTAGGATGCCTCTATGATATTATGGTGATTGTGATTCTATATATGAGTCCCTAAAAACAGGGATTGGTTAGTTCAAATTGTTTCCTCTCACAAAAGTTGTTGGTACTTTTCTGAAGGATACTTTTGGTTATCTTTGGTACCTATGCTATTATCGGAGGAAAAGGAAAGCATAACAGGTAGAAATATAGACCACAGTCTGGGTAGACAATACCTGTAACTCCTTCTCCTCTTGCCTTAGCATATTTTGTAGGATCTGGGTGGCATGCTTCTGTACTTCAGGATCCTAAGAAGAGAAGAAATACTAGTGCTAAGGCTTACAGGATTAACCTTGTAGACTTAGATCTCTCCTATCCACTAATCGCAGGAGTAACAGTCAAGGTATGGCTTTGTTGTGGGCTGATTCTGCATCATGAATATGTTCTTATAAGCCTGAATTCCCACAGTTCTTAGAAAGCTAGTGCTTCCATTCTTCACCTGTCTTCTTGAACCCCTGGCTCTAATTCTGCTTTTCCCTTCTTAATGTCTCACTTCTGTGAACCTCTTCAGCAAAGCGTTTTTCTTCAGCATGGAATTCCTACTCTTCTTGTCCCCACTGTCTCTTTCCCAAATCTGCTTTTCCTCCTCTAAGACACTTCTTATGACTAAGACCTCTTCTCTTGGTCCATAGCTCTATCTCATATCCCTTTAAACTTTAAGTCTAGCATTGGATTGCCATTCATCTACAATCATTTCTACCTCTATGTTGTTCTACATCTCTGCTTCCTGTGTTATGAATCCTGTTCCATTCCCATTCCTCACCTTCTATCTTAGAATGAGAGTTCCTAAGTTTAGAGCTTTGAACACAGGGGGAATTCAATAAATGTTGCTGAGGGAATAAACAAAAGTAGTGTTAAATATTAAAAAGGAAGAAACTAAGATAGGTAAAATTCTTTGTGGGTCTATCTTCTCAGCTTTCTACTATTTAACTATAACTTAAGCAAAACCCTTTCAATTCCATTTGCTCCCCAACATTATGAAGAAGACTTTGAAGGAAACAACAGAAGGAAGAGAACCTAGACTGAGGAAAGGAAATAGAGTAGTTACCTGTAGGGGCTTGGGCCCAGTGATGTGCTGTAAAGGTGGCAGAGGGGGAGGTGGTGGAGGTGGAGTAACAACTGGGATTGTCCGAGAGGGTCCTAGTGAAGCTGGGTCCTGTTGGAGCCCAGACACCCCAACGGATGAAGGAGAAGAGCCCAAAAGAGTCAGTGCTACATAGGCACCAGCTAGATAACAAAAAGAAAATCATTGGAAGACAAAATGGAAGATTGCTACCCCCTTCCTTTCAACTTGTGGTACAACAGATAAACTGTTAGTGCACAGATTTTTTTTGACATCTTTTCTCCTTACCATCCCAATCCTATTTCTTTTCTCTTTCCATCTCTGTCTAATTTACTCCCTTCTCCTTCAATCAAACATACATCTTTCTTCCCTTTCTTTGTACCCTGAGATGTATCTAATCTCAGCCTGTCAGTGTCCTTTCTTTCCTCTTTTAACTCCTTCCTTAACATTTGCTGCTTTTATTTCAACCTTCTGGGTTGATACCAGAAGAGCACTAGCACAAACTCAACTATTATGCCTCCCAAGTTGTCCCCTAGACAGAGAGGAAAAGAAGACTAAACCATAAAGAGATCCTGAGGGTAGGGGCTTTATTGGAACTCAAAAGCATAATATGAATGATAATAAAGTTATCTGAAGAAAGACTGACCATTTCAAATGGTAATTGGAAATTTCAGGGGCCAAAAGTTGATTGCTCTGTCAAGATTAAAGAGATTTTAGCTGCCGGCTTTCTTTCTCCCCTCTACCTTCCTTAACTCAGCCTATCCTAGTCTATTCACCTCCCCTGTTCTTTCTGATTACCCAGCTCCCTCCAACTCACATTTGATGAGCTTCACTACTTCCAAGTGTGAACTGTTGGTGACCATTGTACCATTTACCTGTTGGAATCAGAAAAGAATATCAGGGTTGTAGAGACAATCCCATGTGAACTTGCTATAGGCTCAAAGCTACCTGAGACTCCTTTACTCTCGCTTGCACTGTTAATTTGTCCCCACATCCTTCTCCCTCTCCTTTTATTATTGACATTTACTTAATATAGTCTATACCAGTGATTCCCAAAGTGATTCCCTAATTCTTCACTCAGAAGTTGATGAACCTTTGTTCTAGCTGGGACAAATGGAAAGCATGAAGAAAAGCTGCCTTCCTGCCACCTGTCTGGAAGTTGACTCACTTTGATGATCCGGTCACCCTCCTTTACACCAGCTTTCATGGCTGCACCTCCTGTAATGAAAAAACAAAGTATAACCAATTTTTCCCACACTTTTCTAAATCAGCCTCACTGAGTTGACCAGATACCACAAACTCGCCATCTGTGTCCTCTTTGCCTAAGATTTATCTCACCTGTCTTGCCTTAGCTAGGTGCCTTAGGAACTAGGGCTAAGTCTGGCTATTGGAGTCTATTCTCCAGTACTACGCTGCATCACTGACATTTAATTATCTGAAATTTCCTCCCTTTACATTTCTCCTGCTCAGCCTGGACAATAAGGACAAAGATGTGGGGTGGGGGTGCAATCACCAAAAGGGGAAGAGTAGCCCACAGGTAGTTGGGGTCAGGAACTAGTGAAGAATGAACACAGATAGAAATGGTTTTGACTAAAGACAGGATAGCTTTCTATTCAAACAAAAATTAATTCTTAATGTATCCTTCTTGATCCCTCCTCCAGATTGAAGAATTGGTGTTGATTGTATTAAAGATGACTAACAACTCATTTACAAAGTGCTTAAGGTTTAAACTTTCCTAAGCAACTTCCTCTGAGGTAAGGAGTCCAAGGGTTAATATTTCCATTTTATAGATAAAGAAAACTGAGGCTCAGAAAAGTTACTTGACTTTTTCAGAGATACAGAACTAATAAATGTTAGAGCCAGAACTGATATATAGATTCTTCTGAACAAATGAATAAAGAATTTATTAAATGATAACTATGTGATATATATAAAATAGAAAAGGCAGTTCCCCTGCTCTCAAGAAGCTCACATTCTAATAAGGAAAACAACACATATAGAAAATTTTGATTACAGGTCAGATGGAAAAGTCCCATGATCCTTAGTGCCCTTCTGATTCTAATAAACAGTGCTCTTTACCATTATTCCATGCTGCTTCTAATTCTAAAATAATAAAATATTAAGAGTATGACTTCCTTTTTACCAACTGGGCATTTCTAACTGGATGTCCCATAAGCACCTCATCTAAACATGTCCAAAACAAAACTTGTCTGTTCTCCCCAAAACACTCCTCTTCCAAAATTTCCTTATTTTTATTGTGCCCCAATTATCCTTCCAGTTACCCAAGCTTGCAATCCTCAGGGTCAGGCTGGACTCCTCATTCTACTTTACCTCACAAGTTTGCTCTAGTGTCAAAACTTGTTTCTACTTCCATGAACCTTACATATCTATTCCCTTCTTTCCACTAACACATCTAGGCAACTGGCTAGGCTAGAAAGGTAATCTGGGGCTAGGTTGTGAAGCACTCCCTACTGCCTGTGGGGGAAAAAATAAAATCTGATGTTTGGCATTTAAAGTATTCATAATGGTAGGCTTATCCTATCTTTCAAGTCTTAATAACACATTATTCCCCTTTATGTACATTAAGATTTCGTCTAGCTGGTCTTCTCACTGGTCCTTATATGTGGCTCTCATCTGCTTGTCTTTGCACTGGATGTCACTGGCACTGAATGTATTTCCTCCTCAATTCTGCCACTTAGAAGCTTCTTTCATGACTCAACTTAAGTATCATCTTTTACAGAAGCCTTCTTCATTCCTCCAGCTTTTAGTGCCTATAAAATACGCCCATCTGTACAAAGGATCATAGATTTACAGCTGAAAAGAACCTCAGATGCTATCTAGTACAACTCCTTCATTTTAAAGATCAAGAAATGGGGCTCAAAAAAGTTAAACAACTTTGCTAGGTAACACAATTAATACCATGAGGCTAGTTTTGAATATTAGGTCTTATAGACTCCCAGGTCTATGTGTTATCCACCACACCATGCTAATTCATGTTTTCTCCCTTTCCTATGTTGTTAACCTTGAAAGGGAAGAAACCACTTTTGTCTTTTTATGCCCAGGGCTGTGTAAAGTGCCCAGCATCTAATAGATACTGAATAAATGCCTACTGATTGATTTCAACTGAGCAAAGAACCACAGTGACTACGTTTGAAATTGTAATAGGAAAGAGTGAAGTTTAACAGCAAGAAGGACTCTGAATGTGAGATAAGCAAGAATATTTCTCTAGAAGTACCAAAAAGAGAGAGAGATCTTTCTTGACCTTGACTATAATCACAGAATCTGATTCAACACCTATCTCAACAAGAATTCCTTCTGGTATCCCCAACAGGTAGTCTACTCTCTGAAGACTTCTAATGAGAAGGAGGCCATTTCATGGTGGTACCCATGGTGGTTCTCACTTTTTAAAGAGTTTCTCCTTCCCTCTTGCCTTTCTGCCTTCATCCTTTGCTCCTAATTTTGCCCTTTGTTCAAAAAAAAAAAAAAAAAAAAGTTAAATCTACCCCTACCAATACAGGACTAGGAATAAGCTATCCTGCTTGGTGGAGTCCAATAATTTCCTGCTATTTGATGTTCAGTTTAAAAATAAACAGGAAGACGGCAGAGAAATCTACAAATATACATAAAGTAAGAACAAGAAGGAAACCCTGAGTTCCTTGTTTTTTGCCCACTTCACATCTATGATCATATTAAAACTTTAGTTCCCTCATAAGAAGTTCACTCCCAAAGGAGGGGAAAAAAATCTTCTAAAAATTGACACCTCTATAAAACTGATACTAGATTACTGCCTTGCCTCTTCTGAGTCTGCCACCACTCTTAAGCCTTTGTGGACTGATGCAGAGAAAGATTGAAGGCTGCTGAGATTGCACCTTTTGAAGTGTTTCGCTATTCTCTATATTAAATATCCCAATAACAGTGACTGCCAGTCAGCACCACTAATCTTGAAATTACTGCTACCAAAGCCTTGGGGGAAACTGCAACCTTTGTAGTTCCAATTCTTTTATTTCTGAAAATAAATCTGCCACTTATAGTATCAATCTGGATAACTGACATCCTTGGCTAATTTACACACCTCACAAGTAGGAAATTTCTTCATTGCCTTTCACCAACATTCCACCACAAAACTTTCTCTGAAACTAACTGGGGAACACCCCCCCCCCAATCTTGTGATGTGGGTGAAAGAAGAAAGGAAGGGCAAAGTTAGGGTCAGATGATTCACAGTATCTAAGACAGCCTCAAGTTCAAAATCATCCCTGCTTCTACTCTGTGACACATCTGCTATTTTACTACTCCTCAGGCAGCCCCACAATTCTCAGAGGTCCTTCCCTGCCAAATGCCCTTGCTACCATTACCACCTCCATTTCTCACCTCAGTTGCTCTGAATCTTGTAACACCAAAAATAATAGCAGACCTCCTTCTTGATAGTGCTGTCTGTTTTTTAAAACACTTTCATAGGGGGAGCTGGGGAGCTCAGAGGATTGAGAACCAGGCCTAGAGATGGGAGGTCCTAGGTTCAAATCTGACCTCAGACACTTCCTAGCTGTGTGACCCTGGGCAAGTCACTTGACCCTCATTGCATACCCTTACCACTCTTCTGCCTTGGAGCCAATACACGGTACTGACTCCAAGACAGAAGGTAAGGGTTTAAAAAAACAACAAAAAAAAATAGGCATTTCTACTTGATTAATTTGCTAAATGTAACCTACTACTTGTGTCTGACCTTCCCCACATGCTAGTACATTAAGCTATTTCCCTTCTCTTTCACTGTTCTGAAATCCCATTCCTTCCAGGAAGCTCTCCTAAAATTTTTAGGGGAAGATATCTTAAGATATCTTTGTCTACTGCAACCTATCCAAAGAAGAGCTTCCAGAAATGTTCTATTTGCTCCTTTGCCTGTATACCTTATTTTTGTAGCATTTTCCCCAAAACTGCCTATGAGTTATCATTGTGCAAGTATTAAGAAGCCCAGAATTAATCTTAAGATCTTTTCCTGTGTTCCTAATTATACTCTCTGTATATTCCTCTGTACTAGTCTTTTTAACTCAGATTATATCTAAGTCTCACTACCACCAAGATAGTCAACGTAGCTGATTTTTCCCCCCTTAATATTCAATTTAGCAACATGTGTTCATGGGTTCAAATAAAGGTTTTTGCCTTTTGATTCCATCTTTTCTTTCTCTCAATAATATCTTCTGGTTCAATTAAGTATCTGCCCAATGTTTCAGGGGTCATTCTTTTCTTCCTACAATTTTCCAGTAGAGATAAATCAGTACTAAGCTGAACCCTAGGACATTCTGACTAATGGGTTGCGATTATAGGGTGTTTTCCCAATCTTTTCTATAGAGTTGGTCCCATACTGGGAAACAAGCCAAAGTCACTCATAGCATCTTGGCAGCCTGCCTCCCTTCTCCCTACCTTCCCTCGGTATGTTGTAAAGAAGCACTTTGAAAAGAATAAGATACATATATACAAGGTTCTATTACTATTATTATCATTATTTTTTTTTAATCCTCTAGGGAGGGAGGATGGGACAATCACCAGGCCGAACTGACTGCACCAGGACAATTCGATCACCACTGACTGTGAAGCCAAAGCCATGCTGATCCTTCTGGATGATGACACACCGTTGGACGAGACCTGGGAAGAGGAAAAAGAGGAAGACAGTGACAAGATCAGGGGCTCCAGTCATTATTATCCAGGATTGAGAAGCAGGGGGTAAGAGCTTAAGATAGTTAGTGCAAAGGAGCCAAGTTCAGCCCAAGAGAAAGCTCCAGGGGACTGTCCTCTTCCAGAAAACTTTTAAAAACTTAATTAGAGAGATGGTAACTCCCCTTAGGCCCACCCTGCCCAAACATGCTTTAATTATAGTAACCCTAGACAAATGACCCACAAAAGTACTTACCACTTCCCTATATGCAACATAAAAAGTTATTCTTATCTATAGTAGCACTCAAACTGTGTGTCTTCTGCCTATCTATATGAAATTAACCAAATTATAAACGGGGAATGTTAGGTTACTGGTGGAGGCACACTAGGCAGCCCTCTCTGGCTGAGCAACAGAGCTTGATAACTCTCAGTTATGAAGTTCTTCTAGATTGCAAGATTTGATAAGAGTTTCATTGTACCAGCTGAATGATGCTCTTCATTTCCTTTCTGCCCAAGTTGACTCAAGTCACCGAAGATGAGCTGAAATTTAGAGTCAACAGTTCCTTACTTAGCTAACTCTTACTCTGACCTCCCCTACCAGCACCACCAGAATAAAGCCAGATCCAGCAAAGAGAAGGAAGATTTAATAGTCTTTATAGCTGGAAAGGGACTTCATTAATCATCTAGTCTGTCATTTTCTGATGAAGTCCCTGAGCTCTAAATGAGTGAAAATAGTTTTATTTTTCTTAAACACACAAACATCCCTACTATTAAAAATCTAACAGAGAACCCAACTCATTGACACACTTCTATATAGATGTGAATATTGTGATATATGAGCTTCGGATATTTGTGGGTCTACATTTTGAGGTGAGGACTCATATGTATAAATGCACATAGGTATATATTTATATAACTGGATGCATTTGTATTGTGCTCCAGGGTAGTTAGTTACCTGTGGTCTCACAGGAATCAGAAGGCTGGCCGTGGTGATCAGAGGTCTTTTGTTCAGGGGCCGAATCACTCAGGGAAGACAAGCTACTTAACCTGGAGAAAGGGAAGAGGAAAAGGCGGGGAGGGAAGAGGGAGATAGGGAGACGGAAAGAGAGGAAAAGGGAAGGAGAACAAGAGAAAAAGAGAGATAAGCTGAGGAGACCCAACTTGAGAGTACCTAAGGGGATGCCTACCCAGAGGAGGTAAGACAGATTGATCATCCCACCCCAAATCCTGCTCAATCCAGGGGTATAAAGCAGCCACATCAATATCAGTGGCAGTTATACTAGGATAATGGAACTTGCATGATGTTTCTAAGTTAACAGAAGTTAAAAACAGTCACAGTCCCTCCCAGCATTTGGAGAAAGTAAAAGACAAAAAGGAGAAAGAGATGGATGCTCACACACTATGTTGAGTCTTACCAGACTTCAATAGGGTTGATGGAACAGAATGAAACAGCAGAGAGAATGAGTGTGGGAGAAAGCGAAAAAACAAATAGCTCATTAGTTTTATGGAATGGTTTGCAAAGGGAAGGGAAAACCAAAATGTAGGTAATTATGGTGCTAGATCAAAAAGAGAAGATCATGCAGAGGACAGGGGATGGCATCCACTGGAAGAGACAACTTTCCCATTTTACCTTTCTTTTTTCCCCTGCAAACTCTACCTGTCTAAAAGAGGAAACTTCCAGAAAGCAAGTGGACATTTGCTGGTGGTCTGTGGGATAATTTGAAAACTATGCATTTTTTTCTACTGAAGGAGGCAGGAAAGAGGAATGACTTCAGCTTCTGTGAAATGTTTCATGGTAAGATGTACAAGCTCAACTGTTCCAGATTGTACTAGGGCTCCTTGACTGAAGGACCTAGAACCCATAAAATCCATGCACTCCTGAGCATGGTGATTGTGATCATAGTTTAAGGGTGCCCAGGACTGACAAAGATCCCTACTTTAGCTGACCCCTGAGCTATAAAAACAAGGGAATGTGAGTTAGTGAGTCCCCTATTGCTCTCGCCCCTTAAAAAGGCTGCTTATTCACAAGCTTCCTAGCATCTCTCTTACCTAGACAATTGAAACTGGTTTTTACTGGCTGGTCTAAGAGACAAAAGATCAAAGGATACCAAGAAACAAAATATCATAGCGCCCAGGAGGCATCAATATTGGTGGGTGAGTGAGGAGAGAGAGAGAGAGAGAGAGAGAGAAAGAGACAGAGAGAGAGAGACAGAGAGAGAGAGACAGAGAGAGAGAATGAAAATGAACAAGATTTAAAGAAGACAGTATAAATGCAAAAACAACAAAAACAAGAGATAGACAAATGGGATGATAGGATTAGTCTCTGCTCTGGCATATAAACCCAAAGGAGCAATAAGAGAATCAATTACTCAGTGGCCAGTGGCTTAACACATATTTAAGAGGAAAATGTAGATGAACTTAACAAATAAAAAACATTTCTACGTAAAAAAATAAACAAGAGAGTTTATATAAGAAATCATGAATACCATCTCTATTATGTACAGCTTGGTTTTTAAAAAAGGTATATTTAATTTAACATTAGTAGCAAGTCTATGAACCCTTTGAACTTCTGTCCTCTCTTATAAATTTTAATGTTTCATTGATTTAATTTTTTTCTTTTTCTTATATCACTATTAATACACTCCCTCTCAAAAACAAAAACAATCAAAACTTCCATCTGTCCTTCCATGTAACAGATACATATAATCAAGTATAATAAGTTCCCACATTGATCCTGATTGGAAATGCATTTCTAATTCTACAATTCCAGTTCACCATCTCTTGCCCAATAAGTGGAGAGCAGCATACTTCAGCACATTGTACTGGAGTTGGGACTAACTGCTTCACTGGTAAGAGAGTTCAAGTTTTTCAGTGTCATTTTCTTTTACATTGTTGTAGCTACTGTAAAACTTGTTGTTCTGGTAATGCTCACTTCACTTTTCATCATACAAGTCTTATTCAGGTTTCTCTGAATCTGTCCCTTTCATTATTTCTTATAGTGCAATAATATTAGATTGCATTCTTATGTCATATTCAGCCATTCCTCAATTGGTGGACATCATGCTCTGTTTTCAGTTCCTTGCCCTGAGTGCTGCTATAAATATGTTTTAAGAGATCTTTCCCTCTGTCTTTGATCTCTTTGGGATAAATATCTAGTCATGGTACTACTTGTACAACACTAAGTTACGGTATACACAGTTTAATGATTTGAGGGGCATTGTTCTAAATTGCTTTCCAGAATGGTCTGGACCAAATGACAGCAACACCAAACAGTCCACTGATAAAAGTTTCTTCCAAAAACTACATTTTCCTTTTTTGTCATCTTTACCAATCTGATAAATATGCTATGGAATCTCAGTGTTGCTTTAATTACCATTTATTTCATAAGTGATTGGGGCATCTTTTCATACAGATTGGCTCAGACTTTTTAAGATATTATGGAAGCAATAGTAGTATTAGGCACCTCTGGAAACTGGTATCCTGGGAATTTTCCAGTTCTGTTATAGAGATGCCCATTCCCTTCTCCATGAGCCTTCTGCAAGAAATGATTAAGAGTAACTCTGGCCAGCTGGAAAAGTGCTACCAAGGGACCATATGAGATAGCTAGCTGATACCACCCAGCTGGGTTCCATTAATTAAAAAGCTCAAGAAGCCAAGTTCCCTTTCTGACCTAACTCTTTTAAAAATTAATATAGAAAAGATAAAGCAGTTAGAAATGTAAATACCTCTACCATTCTGAAAGCAAATAAGTTTCCAGTAGTGTACCCTATCCCTACAAAGCCAACTAATTCATTTTTTTTTTAAACCCTTGTACTTCAGTGTATTGTCTCATAGGTGGAAGAGTGGTAAGGGTGGGCAATGGGGGTCAAGTGACCTGCCCAGGGTCACACAGCTGGGAAGTGGCTGAGGCCGGGTTTGAACCTAGGACCTCCTGTCTCTAGGCCTGACTCTCACTCCACTGAGCTACCCAGCTGCCCCTAATTCATTTTTTTAAAGTGCAGTTACACTTACTCTCTTCTTTTCTTACAATCACTACATGAGGCAAGTAGAGCAGAAATCCCATTATATTCTTTTTATAGGCCAAGAAAGTAAGACTCGGTATTTGGCAGTCAGAAACAGAAAAATGTAATGACTCCTAGGCCAATCCCTATCCAGTTGGACAACGCTATCTTGCCCACTTCAAAATAGAATAAAGAGTAACCTAAGAGCTGCAGCTTTTGGCTATCTCCATCAATGTAGGTCTGCAACTTGGTTGCAATTTCTCCTCTTAGAGAGTTGCTCAGAGCATTGAGAGAGTAAGTAACTTACACAGGGCTCACAGTTCTTAGTCAGACCATAGTACTTGAACCCAAATATTCCTGGCTCTAAAGCCTAACTTCCATTTACCCTGTGGTGGTGGACGACACGTGTATTGGCAGTAGCTTTACATGCATTCTCTCATTTGATTCTCACTGTCATTGTGGTAGATGCTTCAACTACTATCTCCATTTTACAAATGAAAAAAATTAAGACTAAGAAACTTGTCCACGGTCCTATAAATTGTAAATGTTAGAAAGGTCCCATAAGGCAGCTAAGTGGCACAGGGGATAGTGCACAAGGCCTGCCTGGAGTCAGGAAGACCTGGTTTCAAGCCTGACCTAGGACCCCAAGCTAGTCACTTAAACCTATTTGCCTAGCCCTTGTCCTTCTGTCCATAAAGTCGTTACTAAGTCAAAAAGTAAGCATTAAAAAAAAATTTTTTTTAAGGTCCAATATATATGGGGTATGTGTGTATAAAAAGTCATAATAGCACTTTTTATGGTAGCAAAGAAATCAAATAGGTGCTTGTCAACTGTGAAATGAATAAACAAATTTTTGCACAAGAAAACAATGGAATACTACCATGCCATTAAAAAAAAAACATATGAAGAATTTAGAGGTAGACAGACTAATTAGAAAGCTATTGTAATAGTATAGGCTAGAGGTGAAGAGGGCCTGAAATAAGATGGTGATTAAATGAGTAGAGAAGGAGGTGGATACAAGGAATGTTATACTGAAAGAACTTATGGAATTTGATAACTCTCTGGATATGTGACAGTAAAGAACCAAGAATATATATTTTTTTATTATTTTGAATGAGAGTAACTGGAAAGATGGTAGTGCCCTTGATAGTTATAGGATACAATGAGTTTGGTATTCCAAAAGAAAACTGTTTGGAAGATCCTATAGAATTTTTGTGTTATAGGATCGAGAATAGGGCTAAATGGCAGAGATAGGACAAATGATTGATGAAATCACATTAACTGATATGGTCACCAAAAGAGAGTAAAGAAGAAATCCGAAAACAATTTTGGAGAATACGCAGTTAAATGGCTTGATAGAGATGATGATCCATAAAGAGGAAGGGCCAGAAAGGTAGGACGAGAAGTAGTGTCATGAAAATTTTAAGAAGAGAAAGTACTCAGGAGGAGAGGGTGGTCAACATTATCAAATATTGAAGAAGGGTCAAGAATGATGAGGATTGAGGAAAAAAAGGTCATTAAATTTGGCACTGAAGGGATAACTGGATAAGGTTGGAAACCAAATAAAAATGGGTTTTAAAAAAATCTAAGAAAAGAAGTGAAGGTGATGATTATGGATGGTCTTTTGGGTGAGATATGAGAAGATAAAGGGAGGAGAAATATATATGCCATTGCTTTAGGGAATAACAGAATCTAAAGAGAGTTTTTTCAAGGGTGAAGGGGACCATCACATGAACAACAAGATGGCAGAAGACATTTTCACCAATCCCTATTACTTCTCCAACCTCTCCAAAACAAATCATGTGGTAAAGAGATAAAGCAACTTCAGTTGTTTGCATGGTTTAGGACACCCAGAACTCAAAAGGTAAAAAACTAAAAAACTGATATTCATTGACTCTGAGTTCACTCAACACCCTTTCCCTGCCACTCATGTTACTGGCATGCCCTACTTAGCAGACCCATGGACATCACACAGGTTAACATCAAAAACCACCCCAACACCTTGTTCCCCCCTCCCTCTTTCCAGTATTGGGGAAATAACAGCTCTCTGGCTGCAGGACTTTTTCAAGCCTCTGAAAGTCAGTTTGATCACAGCAAAAGTGAGCCAGAAGCTGCAACCTGGAAGCACCAGCACCACAAAGCTCTAAACTGCCAATGCTGAGGGAAATAGGTCCCAAACTGCCAGTCCTGGGTGAAAGAACTGAGCAGGTGGGGCAGGTCACTAAAACAGTACACTACGGAGGTTGGGGAACATGCAGCATTCCAGCAAGCTTGAGGTAAAGAGCACAGCATCTAGCTAGAGCCAGGTCTGACCACCAAAATCATTCAGGATAATGACCTAGACTGGTAAAATGTGACATACTCAGTGGGTAGGAGGAGGCTGAGACACTTTAAAATACAGTAACCTCAACCACCTCCCCCTCCAAAACTACAATAAGAGGGGAGGAAGTCAGGAAGTGAATGATAGGGAAAATGGTCTTTTAAGTACCAAAGATTTTAGGAAAAAGAAAACTCAAAAGACCTTGAACATAAAAAGTCAATAGGAAAAGCAGTAATAACAGAAAAGAAATATGACTTTCAGATATTATTATTGAATTTAGGAAGCTAAGAATATTGGAAAATAAATAAAAATGATCCAGCACTTGAAGAACCAGAAGAAAACATGGAACACATTATTCCTAAATAGTTAAAAAGAGAAACGAGAATTGAGTGCATATGTTAGGCCATGTATAGCAAAAATAATGAAGAGAATAGAAAAACCTGAATCTGCAGTGTCTAGTCTCACCAAAGAAACAAAAGAGAAAACAGATTGAAGGACAAACTAGAAGAAGAGAATCAAAAAACATTAAAAGAAAATATGCTGACTGTAAAAAAAACCAATCTGATCTCAAACACTGGATATCTAGTGTAAAAGATTTAATACTAAATAATCTTCCTCACAACACTAGAGACAACCTAAGATCATAGATCTCCCTGAAGAACATGACAGAACGAAATACCTCAACATCATCATGAAGGAAGTAATAGAAGAAATCTACCCAGAACTTTTTAATATAGAAATTGAAATTCCAATAAAAAGACTCCAGAAAACAAAAACCCAAGGCTGAAAACTCCAAGACATATAGTGGCTAAATTTAATAATTCAATTTAGAAACAGCAAGGTCTGAAAGCCATTGGGAGAAAGACTTTCAAATATATAAGAAAGGACATTCCTAAGACTATTCTGCACCACTATAAAAAGCAAGAGGGAATGGAATAATGTGTTTTGAAGAATGATGAAGCTGAGGCTGCAGCCTGGGAACCTATCCTGTGAATCTGAGCTTAACAATACAGGATGATAAAAGATGGACATTCAATGATAAGGAAGAAACATTTTTAAAAAGAAAACCAAGACTGAGAAGATTTGCCCTCTCTAATGCCCCAAATAAAAGAAATGAAAGAGGAATGAAGATGACAGGTGAAGAAGACAATAACAGCAACAGAGTTATCAAAAGAGAGACCAGGAAGAGACTTCTTTCTAAAAGTATACAAGGAGATAGAAGTGAAAGCAGAAATTTGGTAAAGGTAACAGTGCAGATGAAATCTGGCAACACCCAGCCTACAAGTGAATGCTTCTTCTATTCAACTACATTATAACATGGGAGGGCACAAAAAAGGGGATGGGGGAGCAGGGGGATAGAAGAGTGATTCCTTGAGGACAAATCAAGGCCTAGCTAGCACTGAGGGAAAGGTGACTTCTGTGATCTTAAAAAGTGAAGAACCTATAGGGCAGTGATTCCCAAAGTGGGCGCCACTGCCCCCTGGTGGGTGCTGCAGTGATCCAGCGGGTGCAGTGATGGTCACAGGTGCATTTAGCGGCAGTGAATAACTGTAAGGGGGTGGTGATAGTATGTGACAGGGGGCACTAAGTAATATTTTTTCTGGAAAGGGGGCAGTAGGTCAAAAAAGTTTGGGAACCACTGCTATAGGGGAATGGTGGAGGGAAAGGAGAGGAAGACTGAAATGGGCCAGAGAAAGGAAGAAGGCTTTATTTAGGAAGCAGAAGGGAGTACCACAGATAAATACTCCAATGAGTTTTCCTTCAAAACTGGACTACTAATTATTCCTAAATCTTATCCTGCACTCTCCTAATTCTTTATACTGAAAGGCTATCTCTTATGCTTGGAATGCACTCCTCTATCTTCATCTGTTGAAATTCCTTTTTTTCATTAAATTCCAGCCAAAATATTCTTTTCTTTTTAAATTCTTTTCTTTGATTTTCCAAACTGGCAATTAAGTTCTTCTACCTCCCATTTTTCTAAAGCACTTTGGATCTGTCTTTTACTCATATCATATACTTTATGTCATACTTATGAGGAATGGGAAAATGTAAAAGATATAAATATAAAAGTATACATGTCACATACCCGCTATCAGATTATAAACTTGTTGAGGGTATTCATAATATTGTCTGGTTGTTTTGGTTTTCTTTTTAATTTTAATTTGTCAGTGCCTAGGCACAGTAGCTTGCACATGGCTTGGTATCAAGAAAAATCTCACAATTAGAGCTTTCTGTAAACAGAAGAGACTGATTTGGGAGAAATGACTTCCTCCTTGTTGATGTTTCTCAAGTAGAGACCAGATGATTATTTGTTTCAAGCCCAAGTTGGACAAAATGGATCCTGAGATTCCTTCCACGGCTCAGAAATTCAATTATATTATGGTTGGTATTTATTGTTTACTAAAATGAAAATCCATACACTAGAATCGAGTTTATCTAAATTTCTTATGCCTTCCATTTTAGAAAAAGGGAAAAGAAAAGGTCTAGATACCATCACATGATGATAGATTTTTTGTTAAACACTTTTCCTAGAGTAGTGGAGTCTAGTGAGAAAAGTTTTGGAGATATCTGTATTTTCTTCTCTGTTCCAACACATTCATTGAATAACAGTCATCAGGCAACCTCAATGAGCCTCAGTTCCCCATCTGTAAAACAAGGAGAATAAACCCAGCTATACCTACCTGAAAGTATCTCCAAATGAAGTATAGTGGTAGGAGGGAAGATATTTGGTTAACTGATTTCTTACCCTACACAGAGCCCAGCTGATGAAATCATAGAAGGGGTAACTAACAGACACAAATGGTTGTTTGTTAATATGCTACCCCTTTCTAAAATTTTAACTAGCTTTGATGGAATTTGAAAGCCAGCTGACCACAGCCTGGTCAAATTGGTCACCTACCTTAAAAAACAAGATTGTCAGTTAAGTGAGACAGTCAAGAAATTGAATGGCTTCAAGAAATATGATATGACTCTTGGCAGTCTAAGGTAAAGTTATCTGTGGAAAACCCAAATCTAGAGAAATTGATCTTTGCTTTTACCCATGTCCCTCTCTTCCAACCAGAAGGTATCAGAGAAGGGAAAGGGAAAAGGATTTCTCTGCTCACTTATTTCTCAACTCAATGAACTAAGACCTTAAAGA
The DNA here is from genome assembly GCF_016433145.1 of Gracilinanus agilis. Classification (NCBI taxonomy): domain Eukaryota; kingdom Metazoa; phylum Chordata; class Mammalia; order Didelphimorphia; family Didelphidae; genus Gracilinanus; species Gracilinanus agilis. The sequence continues at coordinate 165,623,315 of NC_058133.1, read as the reverse complement.
GAAGCTATTTGCCCAGGAGAAGACAGTATACTCATCAGGGAGCAGGCTGAAAGAATAATAGCACCCCCAATGAGCACATCCCCTGGCAGAAGAGAGAAGAACCAACTTCGGAAAACATCTAGAAGTTGAGTGTAAAGCTATAGAGAACAGATCCAATAAACCTAGTTGAGTAAAATTTTCAGAAAAGATGCTACACACAGGAAGGGATAGAGCGAATACGTCACGAGAAAGGTTATCCAGGCCCCACAGTGCCAGAGGTATGAGTTTTAACCAGTTTTAACCAGGCCACAAGTATTCCCAACATTTGTGTCTCACTTACCATGAATAATTTGTGGCAGATTGTGCCTCAGGTATATGAGGGAAATATTCTGTAGCTCCTATTCTTAAATTGCTCTCCTAGTAAAAATATCTTTGCTTTGAAATAATTCTATCCACTGGCTGAATATTAAAGGTAAATGCACCAATGGGGGCTCGTGAGCTAGTGTTTTGGGATTTTAGAATCACTGAACACCATTACCTTATTATTATCTACCCTCTGGAGTACCCAACTCATGAATATAAGTTGGAGAGAATGAGTGCTATAGATATTAGATTTTTCAAAAGCTCTACAGTTGTGTTATATACATGTTTTACATGAAGTATTCCTTAAAAATAGGTAAATTGAATACTACCCTAAAAATCTTGTCAGAACCACTACAGGAACACTGTAGTAAATCTTATAAAATGAAGAATTTCCTTTCAATAAAAAATCCTTCCCTAATAACATGTTTTTTTATCAATAGAATTTGTATTTCAATTTGACAAAAATTTAAATGTTTCCTATATGTAAGATAATAATTTTTTTTATATTGAGTTTCCTTAAGCAGGACCTCCTTGTTGGTTCAAGGAATTGTTATTTTATATTATTTTTGTTAATACACTTCTAAAGCGCTACTTTAATAACTTACTTTAACAAGATTTTAGTCTAGATTATCTAATGCTAGGTGAGTAGATCACAAAGCTCAGGCAGGTCTTCCAAAACTGAAGAGGTTTTAAGTTAAGACACTAGCACTAGCCTAGTATAAGGATGATATTAGAAAATAAGTATTGTTTTATTAATGTATAGATAAAAAGTAGAGAAGCTGGATTGAGAAAGAATTGGAGTGTCCAGCAGAGCTGAGAGTGTTAATTTCAACTGGTGGCAGTTTGCATCAAAAGTTTGCATTTTGCATTTCTGTAATTGTATGTTTTGCACTTGCATTTGTGCAACTATATTTTCACTGATTATTTGTTTTCACTGAAATTTTCATTTCTTTAATTTATATCCCTAGTACAGGTTAGCATAGCTAAGTATAGCAATAAGATAAGATAAGCATAAGATTAAGACTATTTTTAAGGAAATATAATAAGGATAAGATAAGCATAAGATTAAGACTATTTTTAAGGAAATATAATAATAATATTAGATATTGTTTTAGAATTACATAGGATAGCGAGCATACAGGAGAGATCTTTTATCTCTCCATATGCTTGAAGGGGGGTAACTATAAGGATGATATTAGAAAATAAGTTATTATTTTATTAGTTTAAAGATAAGAAGTAGAGAAGCTGGCTTGAGAAAAAATTGGAGTTTCAAATAGAGCTGAGAGAGAGTGTTAATTTCAAGTGGTAGCAGTTATAACATTATTTCTATGACAATTACATGCTCTGGGTGTGGCATTCTGGGAGTGACTTCTGGCAGTGGACAGAGCCACACGAGGCTTCTTTCTCTCTCAGGGCTGGAGAAGGTAACATCTTTGTCTCTAACTCCGTCTGAGGGAAAGACTTGAAGGAGGGGAGTGTTTTCTTTTCCAACTTGGGAAACACTATTCATTTATCTGTTATTCTCTAAAGATTGCTTAAACTGTGAAAAGACCAAACAAAACCTGGTCTTTGGTTTGGACTCTGAATCTGTTAAGGCTCAGAGTCCTAACCTGATTATTGTGGAGACTCAACCAGCTAGTCTGGGTTATCTTTATAACTTAAAGGTGAAGTTAAGAGTTATAGAAGTTAGGTTTATTTAGAATAGTATAACTCTGGTTAGTTATTACAGGGAGGATTAGCATAGCCTGTGAACCACAGGAGAAGCTGTTCCTTGCGGCACCTGGGAGTTTATTTGGGTGGAGTTAGAATCCCTTAGAATTAGAAATTCTTTTCCCCCATATATATTTAAATAGTTTATTTTTCATAAACAAAAGTCTCTTTAGCGTTCCTTGCACCTTGCATTGCTTGTCCTTATTTACACTAGATATAGTCGTAAAGTTCATAAACAGAAAGTGGGCATCAGATGAGTTTTTTACAGTTAACAACAATTAATGAAAACCAGCTCCTGAGGAATAGTGCTTGCAAACTCTTATGATCTAGGGCAAACTATGGCCTGTGGGCCAGATGTGGCCCCCTGAAATGTTCTATCCAGCCACACATTATTCCTAATCTGACGAATACAATGAGTAGGATACAATACAATGAAACTTTGAAAGAGTTGCCTTAGAAACAGACTGACAGATGAACATTTCCTTTCCTTTGGCCTCCTCTTTAAAAAGTTTGCCCGTCACTAATCTAGGGGAGTACACAAACATGGATGAAATTACAGTTTTACTTTTAAGTAATGAAGTATTATAACTACTATATCCAAAAGCCATGGTACAGATAATCCAGAATAACAAATAATCTTATACACTGTATATTTGTGTATGTGTATTTAATGGGGGATGTGGTAGGGGAGAGGTAAGATGGTTTTTTTCATTTTCTTTGCTGAAACTGTGTTTAAATGAATTCCCATTTTCTTCATTCACATCAGCAAATACTGACAGCAGATATTCCAGAAGACACTGCATGGCAGAAAAAAAGCATGTCTTAGATAATTATAAAATAATTCTAAAAAAACAAAAGATGTTGCAAAGAATCCACAATTGCCTCTTTTTTACTATCTAGAAAACTCTAGCATTTAGATTTAGATAGAGGTTGCAGCACTCTGGTTTTCCTTTCCCAGTTCACGAAGAAAAAAAACCCCAGAGATCTCCAAATCCTAGTATCCTGTCCCTTCCAAATTCTGAGCAAATGCCTATAGAATGTTATTGCTGAAGGGAAGGAAGAAGCAATAGAACGGGTCCTTTTTCCTGCTAGGAATGTTCTCCCCCAAAACCATGTTTCCTTCATTTGTCAAAACTTGGTTTAGGGGGCAGCTGGGTAGTTTAATAGATTGAGAGCCAAGCCTAGAGATTGGAGGTCCTGGGTTCAAATGTGGCCTCAGACACTTCCTAGCTGTGTGACCCTGGGCAGGTCACTTAAACCCCATTGCCCAGCCCTTACCACTCTTCTGCCTTAGAACCAATACATACTATTGACTCCAAGACGATGATAAGGGTCGATATGTTTAATTAATTAATTGGGAGGGGGGAAAAAACAAACTAGGTTTAAAACTCCTTTCTTTTAGAGAGCCCTCCTAAATTAACTCAAATGTAATGACTCCTTTCCTTTGTATTTCCCTAGCATTTATATATTCAGCCTATAGAGCTAAATTACTTCACATATGAGACTCAATTTTCTCACCTAAAAAATGCAAGGGTTGGACTCTAAGGCTCCTTCTAGTTCTAGCATTTGTCTTTGTTATTTTGTGTGTGTGTATACATTCATTCAGTAAACATTTATTAGTTATCATTATGTGCCAAGTACTGCTAGAAGTTGGAGATACAAAGACCAGAAAGCAAACAGTCTTTGCCCTAAAGGAGATTACATTTTATTGGAAGAGAGGAACACACATAGAAAAGTAACTATGCAGTGTATACATATCCAACACCTGGGGGCATCTCCATTTTGAAGGGCATATCCCACAGTTTTTAGATAATCTGTGAATCTATATCCTCAAATCATAGCATTGAAAGGTTCTGAAGTTTTCCCCTTTCCCCTTATCTTTAATAATACTGTGTATTTCCCAAAGATCACACAGCACTACAGATCTAGAGCTAAAAGGGATTTCAGAGACCATCTATTTGAACTTTCTCATTTTACAGATGAGGAAACTGAGGCCCAGGGAGGTTAATTGATTTGCCTGAGGTCACAGCTAAGTGTTAAATCCAGATTTTAATCTAGGTTTTCTGGCTTCAGAGTCAGTTTTTTCCCCTACTACATCACACTGTCCAGGCTGCTTTGATTCTTCAAAATGCTAAAGCTCTCTGGAGCTCTTGACATCGAGGTCATGAAGACATGTGACTAGCTAAGAGTTAGCGAGAGAAAACTTTGATTTCCTTAGGGTCCCAACTTCTCTTGCTCTCCCATCAGTTTTAACATTAAAGAATCCAATTTAGAGCCCTGAGATAATGCTTTTCTCAACTCCACTGAATGATAAGAACAAATGATTAATTAGATCACTGCTAATAATAACAGCTGATATTTAATCAGTTTTAAGGTTTGCAAAAAGGTTTAAAAACACTATCTCGCAATGATCCAGGACTATGGGGGACTTATGAGAGAGAATGCTATCCACATCCAGTGAAAGAACTGTGGGAGTAGAAATGCAGAAGAAAAACATTTGCTTGATCACCTGGTTCAATAGGGATATAATCTGGGATGTAGACTCTCAACAATCACCCTAGTACATACAAATAGTAATAATATGGAAATAGGTCTTGATCAATGATATATGTAAAACCCAGTGGAATTGCCCGTTGGCTATGGGAGGGGAGAGGGAAGAAGGGAAGGAAAGAACATGAATCATGTAACCATGAAAAAAATATTCCTAATTAATTAATTAAAAATTTAAGAGTAAAAATAAATACACTATTTCATTTGAAATTCATGGCCTTACATTAGGCACTAAACTTATTGTCTCCATTCTATTTAGATGTTGTGACCTGCACACTGTTATACAGCTAGTGTTAAAGTAAGAACCTGAACCCAGGCATTCCTGACTCCAAGTCCAGGATTTTATTCCCATTCCACTATGCTCCAGAGTCTTGGAATGTAAACAAAGAACCTCTCTAAAGCAATCCAAAATGACTAAGATAAATATGTGCCTGCAAGGGGAAAGGGGAAAATGGAGGGCAGGAAGAGTGGAAATGGGAGGAGAAGGGTCAACAAACTAAAGAAATGTTAAGTATAGCTTGGTTCAGATGCCTCTGATGAATGTGTACTAGAAAATAAAATAGCCACTGCTTTCTCTATATGGGAATATCTCTGGTTATGAAGTGGCCAAGAGACCTTAGAGGCAGTAGACCTTGAAAAGAGTATGGTATAATGGAAAGAGCACTGGATGTGGAGTCTCAGGGCCTACATATGAATTTAGTTATTATGCAACTAATACCTGTTTCGCTTCATGGATGTCACTTCCCTTCTTTGCCTTCCCCCTCTTCCCCCCCCCCATTTTCTCATGTACAAAATAATCCAGTTTAGAGAAGATAATCCTAAGGGCCTCTTTCCAGCTGTAAGTCTATTACCCTCACTGCTTTTCTTTTGCTTTGTCCATCTGACTTAAAAATACTCTGTTTAAAACATTTCATGGGTGTGTCCAGGAAGAGAATTCTTAACCAAAAAAGTGATAGAGGAAATTACAAAAGATAAAATAGATGATGAATTACATGAAATTGAAAAGCTTTTGCAAAAACAAAATTAAATGAAGCAGTCAACTGGGGGGAAAAAATCTTAGCTTTAAATATCTCTTACAAAAGAAGCATAGACAAAAAGCAGGATGGTTTTGAAAGTAATGTATGGAATTTATTATATATTTTATTTTAAAAAGAAAGTAGTATAATATGAAGATTCATGAGTTTCCTATACAACTTTTTGTGTCCTGCTGTATATGTGGAAATATTTTGGTATTTAAGTTCAGAACAAAAAAATTTAACTTAAAAAAATCTGGCAAGGATCTGACATATAAGTTATATGAGAAACTAACTCACATGTGACAAAAAAACATGTCCACAATGTTTAAGTGATCAAAGAATATGAACAAATAGTTTCCAAAGGAACTGTAAACTATGAACCTAATGAAAAATTTCCCCATCTCACAAGAGAAATGTAAATCAAAACAAGTATTAAGTTTCATCTTACACATAGTAAAATAACTGACTTAACAAAAGAGAGTAATAAGTGAAAGATTTATGGAAAGACAGGTACACTAAAATGCAGTGTAGAGATGGTGCAAGTTAGTCCAACTATTCTGGAAAGTAATGTGGCATTATTCTAATAAAGTGACTAAAATGATCATACCTTCTGACCCCAAACTCCCACTGACAGGAATATATTCCAAGGAAGTCAATTATTTTAAAAGGGAGGAAAAGAAGTTTCCCATATATTAGAACGTTTATAGTAGCACTTTCAGTAGTAACAAAGAATTGGAAATAAAATAGATGTCAATGATCAGGTAATAGCTTAAAAAGTGTGATCCATAAATATAATGGAATGTTAACCACTGTTACTTAAGAAAGAATGAAAATGAATGTAAAAAAGCATGTGAAGACTTACACTTGCTAATGCAAAGTAAGATGGGTAGAACCAAGAAAATACAATATATATGATAAATACAAGGACCTAAATGAAAAAAAACAACAATAAAATTATGGAAACAATGTAAAAAGTATGCCCACTTTTGGCCACAAAATTACAAAGATATATGAGAGTGCACTTTTGGATAAATATCAGGGATAATGGGAATGAAGCATTAAATATGTCAGATGTGTTTAATGTGTTGTTTTGCTAAACTTTTTCTCCCTTCTTTGTAATTTTTTATTTTAAGAGATGTCTCTCTAGGAAGGGAAGAAAAAAGAAAATATGTAAAAGCAAAAAATATCAACAAAAATTTAAATATATTCTTCTTAAAACACTGCTATTTGAAAACAAGACTAAATACTTGCCATGCAAATCAACTATGAAGTGGTAGTATAATTCAAGTCAGAAAAGAACTAGGTTCAATTCCATCTCTGATCCTGTGCCAGTTATTTATTAACTTCTGAACTTCACTCAGTTTTCTTATCTATACAATGGGAATAATAAGACATACTGTTTTGAGAATCAAATTATTGTATTCGAAGTTATGAATAGGGGCAGCTAGGTACACAAGTACTAGACCTGGAGTGAGAAGTTTGAATACTATCTTGGCACTTAGTTTGTATGATCTTGGGCAAGTTACTTATTAACCTTGCTAATCCTTAGTTTTCTTCATATGTAAAATGTGTGGAACAAATGAGGTAACATGTTAAATATTTTGTAAACCTTTGAGTGTTTTATAAATGCTATTATCATCATTATTAAATTATTTCATAAACCTTAAAGCACTATTGAAAAGTAAGTTAATATTAATAACCGTTTTAACATCAGTCCCTAAGTCTCACAACAATCTCAGCACAGAATTCAAAACTAGAAGAAACCTTGCCACCTAGTCCAACTTTTTAACTGAAAAAAATCCCCTGCACAACATATCCAAAAGGTGGTCATCTGAACTTAGCTCGAAGGCTTCCAATATGGGGAAAAACCCATCACCTCCTCAGTCAGCCTCTTCTATTTTTAAATAGTTCTAATTGCTGAGAAAATGTTATGTTAGTTCTAAATTTGCCTCTTTGTGACTTTAACTTCCACCCATCTGTCTTCTAAGGCCAAAGGAAACAAGTCTAATCTCTCTTCTACACAGCAACCTTTCAAATACTTGAAGACAACTGTCATGTCAGTTTACCCCACCTCCATACCATCCCACCCCAGACTTCTTTTTCTAGAATGCATATTCCCAGCCTCAAGCTGATCTTCATATTTCATGCATTCAGGTTGTTTTACCATCCTGGTTGCCCTATCAATGTCCTCCTTAAAATGTGGTGTGACAAGTCCTCCTTGCCAAATTATTTGCAGGTCCCCAAGTAGGGGCAAGGGAAAGGAGAGAAAATAAGAGGGAACAAAGTGGGGGGTCGGAGTACCAAGATAGCTGTTAGCTATCAAGGCAAATGTATTGAAAGTTAACATCTGTTCTTATAGGGGGAGAAAACAAGCTGGGAATTTTGCATAAGTTTCCACTTACACAATGAAGGTAAATAATTGATAAAGTAGTACAATGAATCCATTTACCTCACTGAGTCTACCCAGTGATTTCTATAAGATAATTAATCAACATGTAAGAGCCTAGTTTAGATTCCTAAGGAAAATGCATACATCAGTGATTTTGCATACATCAGGGAGGGGGAAGTTTGTGGCTACAGGCCTCGGGCTGAAAAGTTGAGATACATGACAGACTTCAGCTGCTTTATGAATCAGGGTTGTCCTTAATAGGGTCTCAGGCTTTTTGTCTTCTATGTCTTCAGAGAATCAATGGAGTCTCAGGCTTTGCCTTCCTATAGTGGTAATCTTTAAATGAATAGATAATTTAAAAGAGAAATCCAAACTATCAATAGTCATATTAAAAATCTTCCAAATGGCTAATAATTAAAGCAGCTCCGAGGTCCCACCTCATATCCTGATCATATTGGCAAAGGTGAAAAAGGATTTGGATATGAAATATGAAGATACTATGAAAAAAAAAAAGCACTTAATGCACTACTGGTAGAACTGAGGTTTAGTATAACTATTCTGAACTAATCCCCAAAGACATTAAACTGTGCATACTATTCGATCCAGCAATATTCCAAAGAAATAAAAAACAGAAGAAAAATGCCTATAGATACAAATATACTCATGAACTAGAAACTAAGGGGGAGCTTATTAATTGTTAAGTGGCTGAACAAATTTTGTATATAAATATAATGGAATACCACCATGCCATAAAAAATGAAGAGGAGGGTTTAAAGAAACTTGGGAAGATTTACATGAACTGATGCAGTGCATTGAGCAGAACTAGAAGATTGATCAGTAGAACAGAACAGACATACAACAAACAGTAGTAAAAGATTAGTAACCTTGTATTTGGCAAAAGTTTAAATGATCCAGGTTATTGGGATAAGAATTCACAATTTGGTAATCCAAAATGGATACAATAGCTAGGCATAAAAGAAGATATCATTAGCAAATTAGAAGAACAGGGAATATATATTATCCATCAGATTTATGAATAGGAGAGGAATTTATGAGTAAACAAGAAATGGAGAGCATTGTGAGATGTGAAATGGATAATTTTGACTATTCAATAAATTGACAAAAGGAAAAAATGACAAATATTAAGAGAATGTAGAAAACCAGGGAAACTAATACAGTCATCCCTCACTATATTGCAGTTCACTTACTAAGGCTTCACTGTACTGCGGGTTTTATATATATATTTCTGTATCGTGGAGTTTTTGCTGTATCTCAGGATTTTGCAGATGAATACCATACTGTACACAATGGAAATGCAGCACGCTACAACCACTTGCACAAGATTGTACACACACACTATTGGCTGATGAAAAGCTCAATAAACTCTAGTGGTTCCCTATTACTTCCCCAATCAAATGCTCTTCACAATCTTAACCCTCTCAACCTTCCCAGTCTTCTTAAATTCCACTCTCCTCCACGATCCAATGTCAAACACTGGCCACCTTCTCCTTCTTGGCAAAGGAAACTTCATTTCTAAATTCTTAGCCTTTTCACTAGCTGTCCCAGGGTCCCCTATAGCTAGTGTCTTCCTTCTGAAATTACATTTACATTGAGGCCTTTTGTTATGTACAGTTTTTTGCATGTTGTGTCTCCCTCATTAGAATATGAGCTTCAGGGTAGGGATCATGTTTTTTGCTTTTCCTGGTACTAACAGTGCTTAGCATAATGCCTGGCACATAGAAAGGGCTAAATAAAAGCTTATAGCACACTTGTTTTTTTGACTGTCAAAACTGTTGACTCAAATTGAGTTTGCAATCTACCAAAACTCCAAAATCTTTTTAAAATAAATGGTAACTTGGCCATGACTCCCCAATTTTGGGCCTGAATTGGGGAAAAAAATCAACTTCACAAGTATAGGGACAGATAGAGGGCTCAGTTGGATAGATGGCCAGGCATGGAGATGGGAGCTTCTAGGTTCAAATGTAACCCCAGACACCTCATAGCTGTGTTACTCTGGGTAAGTAATTTAATTTCATTGCCTAGTCCTTGACACTCCTTTGTCTTAGAACTGATATTAAGACAGAAGGTACGTTTTTTTGTTATTGTTGCTGTTGGCTTTTTTTTAAGGTATAAAGGGACAAAGATGTGGCTTAGTGGATAGAGAGCCATATCTGGAGACAGGAAGTCCTAGATTCAAATCTTGTGTCAGATACTTCCTGGCTGTGTGACCCTGGGCCAGTCACTTAACCCCAACTACCTAGCCTTTACCACTCTTCTGCCTTAGAATCAGTACTTAGTATCAATTCTAAGGCATACAGTAAGGGTTTTAAAAAACAACAAATTTTTAAATTACATTTATCCCTATTAGATTTCATCCTGTTAGATTCAGTCCAACATTCTGGAGACAGGGGATCTGCTGCCTGCTGTCTAAAGATGCCCAGGAGCTAAGAATGGTTACATTTATAAATAAAGTTTTGTTTTAAAATGTAAAAACCATTCTTAGTTTGCTAACCTCTGTTCTAGGTTGTCAAGGTATTTTAAGATTCTGTCATTCAGTGTATTACTTAGCCCTCCTAGCTTTTTTGTCTTGGGTATATCTGATAAGGAAGTCTCTATGCTTTCATTCAAGTAAAACATCAGGCTAGGCACATATCCCCAAGGCATTCCATTAGAGACCTCCTTCCAAGCTGATATTAACCTATGGCTATTTTTTTTTTTTTTGTTATCTAGCCACTCAATTCTGAAACCACATCTTTCCAAATGATCTGACACAAAATCCAGAATTTAAACCCAGGTCTTCTAAATCTATACTTTAGGTTCTATTATATAAAAAAAGCTTTGTAATGATGATGGTATGCAAATATGTAAAAAAGCATCTGTGGTGATATGGAACAACCTGGTATGCTGTCATAGAACTAGTACTTGATTTGTTGTCAGAACAACTCACTTAACCTCTTTAGGCTTCAGTCTCATCTGTCATGTGGGAAGACTAAACCAGATGAGCTCTAAAGTCCATTTCAGTTCTAAAGAGTTCAGGTCTAAAGATTATGACCACTGAGCTTGAAGAAAGGATTGCATATAATTGTAAAGAACAAAGCCTGGCACTATCGGCAAAAGTTGCCATTTATTTCTGTAATAGTTTCACTTATAAAGCACTTTCTCAGATACTTCTCTTCTGCAGAGCCCTAGTGAAGTAAACAGGGTAAGGATTATTCCTTTCAAGTGAGAGAGGAAAGCTAAGGCCCTGAAAGGGCCAGATGACTGACCCCCCCAATCACACAATCAATTAATAGCCTACTATTTTAAGTCCTAAATGATTGCCCCAAGATTATATAGTAAATAATGGTGTTGATCTCTTGGGTCTCAGTTCAGAGCTTCTCTCCACCACATTCCTAGCTCTCTGAGGATTTCTATAGTGTTTAGAACTTTTAGTCAGATTCTGAAACAGCAATCAAAAAATAAGACCAGCAGCCTGAACTTCTAACTTGATCACCATCCTCTGGGACCCCAAGGGACCACTCCCACCCTACAACTGAGGAAGACAACTGGGCAAGTCATTCTAAATGGAAAATTCAACGCCATCCCAGGCGGAAACCCCAAATCTCTGCTGCTCTAGCAAATTTCCAGGACGTGCTAGTTCCCTTAAACCACAATTACAGGCAAGCTCAAGGGAGGGAGGTAATTAGGGTCCATTCCATCTGCTCAGCAGTCCCTTGGCCTCTCCCTTCAGGGCTGACTCCATCTGCCTCGACCCGCCCCCACCCCAAACTAGTGCACAGAGTAGAGGAACAAAATAGGAATTTCCATCTCTTCTTTTTTTGGTCTTTCCCAAACACCCCTCTCCTCATCCTTTCCAGGAAAACTCAGGGAAGAAGGGGAGGAGAGGCCAGAAAAAAAGCAAAATGAAAGGCATCCCATAGCTCACACAAGTAACTAAATGATACCAAGAAACTAAAGTTGACAGAAATGAGTGTAGTCCATTGTCCTCACTTGTCATTTCCTCCTTTTCTCCTCAACCACAAATGACATCAGAAAGGTTTTCCTAATTGTCCAAGATGGGAAATTCTAAAATGTGTAAAATAAGCATGTGGGGTGGAGAAATTGACTAGAATGGACACCCTCAAGCATACTCCAGCTTGAAACAGAGGTAGAGGGAGGAGTACAGGTAAAAAGATTACTAGAAACAAAGGAATTTAAGATCCAACCCACAGTTCTGAGTCTGGAAGGGCTCATCAAAATTCCCAAGGGATTTCTAATCCTGAGCAACAGAGAAAATTCTGTTGTTTGTTTTCTCCTAACCATGAAGAACAACTTTCTAAAGAAGGTATTCAGACTGCTGGGTTTGTACCCAAAAGAGATAATAGGGAAAATATGTGTACAAAAATATTTATAGCTGGTGCTCTTCGTAGTGGCAAAAAACTGGAAAATAAGGGGGTATCCATCGATTGGGGAATGGCTGAACAGTTAATTGTATCTAATGGTGATGGAAATACTATTGTACTGAAAAGAATAATGAACTGGAGGAAATCCATGTGAACTGGAATGACCTCTAGGAATTGATACAGATCGAAAGGAGCAGAACCAGAAGAACATTGTACACAGAGACTGATACATTATGGGACAATCAAACGTAAAGGACTTCTGTACTAGCAGCAATGCAATGACCTAGGACAATTCTGGGGGACTTATGAGAAAATGCTATCCACATCCAGAGAAAGAACTGTGGGAGGAGAAACACAGAAGAAAAACATTTGCTTGATCACATGGTTCGATGGGGATATTGATTGGGGATGTTGACTTTAAATGATCACTCTATTGCAAATATTAATAATATGGAGATAGGTTTTGAATAATGATACATGTAAAACCCAATGCAATTGCTCATCAGCTCCAGGAGGGGGAAGGAAGGAGAGGAGCAAAAAAACATGAATCATGTAACCATGGAAAATATTCTAATTTAATTAAAGAAAGAAAGAAAAAAGAAAGGAAAAAATAAAGAAGGCATTCAGATAGCCCCTTGCTCTACAGCAGAAGGATATGACAGAAGATCCACCACATATTAATATGATATAATATTAATATAAGCTATCAGCAGATCTCACAGAAGTGAGGATGACTCCCTTTTGAACCTAGTGAGAGAACAAGTGGCTTGGAGCTAGAGGTGTTGTTCTAAGGGCTGCCCTACTCCCCACCTCCACTGTATCCATAAATATCACCACCTAAGTCAGGGAGAGAGTTGGTTCTAAGTCCTCTTCAAGATGTAGGATTTTAATAGTGGAAGATACCTTACAGATCATTCAATCCAACTCCTTTCCTTTCAAGGCAAGCCCAAAGAGGTTAAGATCATGGCACCAAGTAGTGGGGCAAAAATGGGGTTAATGAGGGAGATATAGGATTTCTCAATGATCATTAAAATAAACACTGTTCTCACACCGTGAGAAATTATCCCTAACTTAACAGCCTTATTTTCATCATGTGTGGAATTGTAGGAATGTGGACTGAGTCAAGCAGCAGATCTGATAAAACAAAAGGCCCACCACCACTCTCCCAAACATCTTTTATGTTGACTTAGAATCAATCATTTATCATAGCTGATATCATCAAATCTTGAGTTTTGACTGATCAACTAACATACTGACATAGAACACAAACTCATGAAACAACAACAACAAGCATTCATGTCTATTCTGCCACACTCAGAAAGCTCAATGTGTTGAAACCAAGAGATAAGGACATCAGAGAGTAATCTACCACATCCAGGGGAAAAGGTAGGGGCAGAGATAGGTCCCTGTCACTCTACCTCAGGTAGAGGCAAGGAAAGGGAGACAGGATTCCTCTGACTGTCATAATAAATGCTATGTTTATCTGACACAGAAAGTTGTTTCTGACTCAGGCTTAATGCCCTTATTCTCTTTAGCAGTGAGGAAAGTCAGAAGTTTCAGACTAGCTTGTTGGCCTCAATCTGGTTGGCCTTAGCAACTTAGTTTTGTCAACAGAGGGCGAGCAGCAAGTGAAAAAGGGTTGGACCAGGGAGGCAGCTGGGTAGCTCAGTGGATTGAGAGTCAGGCCTAGAGAAAGGAGGTTCGAATCCTGCCTCAGACACTTCCCAGCTGTGTGACCCTGGGCAAGTCACTTGACCCCCATTGCCCACCCTTACCACTCTTCCACCTAGGAGCCAATACAAAGAAGTTTAAGATTAAAGAGGGGGGGGGGGGGGAAGGGGCTGGACCAGAGTCCAGAAGAAGTTTAAAGTCTCCCTCCAACACTTATTAGTTGTGTAACTATGAAAGTCAATTAATCTCTCTAGATCTCAGTTTCAACTATAAAATGGTGATAGTAAAAGTACCTATATCATGAAGTTGATATAGCAAATGATTTACCTTATGTCCAGCACTCTGCAAATGTTTGTCATTCTCCAATTTTTTTCCAAACCTTTAATGAACTGGTGGTGTGATATCACTGATATAATTGCCACCATCCCAAAATGCAATTGCCACCATCACAGGATGCAAAAATGCCTAAGGCCTGAGTCAGAGGATGAGGAGCTAAATAAAGCCGAGTCAAAAAACTACCTTGTAAGACAACTCCCCACCTTAGTCAGAGACGATGTTAAAGCTGAAAAGATCAGTATGGATTAAATATCACTATTCTGTGGGAAAAGGGAAAAGACAAGAGCTTTGTCTTATCACTTGTGTTCTTAGAGGCCAGGGAAAAAGAGGACAACTAAATAAGACAATGGGCAGAAATAATAACCCATAGAACAAAACATGAAGGTACAAAGGACTAGAAGAAAAAGAAAAGGAAAGAAATCATAAGGATAACAGTACAAGAATGTGTGCATGCTTTATATAGAAATAGATATATATCCATCTTTACATATGTATATAGGTTTATAAGTATAAATTTAATGATATACATACATATACTTACACATATTTAGGCAAAAGAGAACTAGTCATAAAGGGAAAGAGAAAGGAAAAGAAATAGAATAGCGGAAATCTGGTAGGTGAATTGTACTTAAGCCAGCCCAACACTACTAATGTATGTTTGGCTGTTGTGGTATTGAATAATGGAGCTTCTCTTTATTGTCTTTAAAAAGATTGTGACATCTTTAATTAGGGCACAGTATATGGCATAATAGAGTATCTGGGTAGGCTGGTATAGAGAATAAGAAGGATAGGATTAGAGGTTAGGAAAAGCTGTAACATTCTTGATTTTTAAGATTTTCTTATTCCAGTTGGGCCACAGGTCACATTCAGTTGACATGAGTAGAGATGGCTCTAATATCCACAAGAATTCATATCTACTGAGGTCAAATTGAGGAAGAGGGAGTCATACACTATTACTCAGGTTTTACCTATCTCCACTATATGGGAGAGTCCAAATCCAATAATATGTAAGCCTCTTGAGGGAAAGAACCATTTTTCCCCTTTGGTATCTCCTAGTGCCTTGTACATAGAAGGGGGAAGGTGGGAAGAAGGGAAAAGGGTAGAAAAGATCTCCTACAGAAGATGAGTTGTGAGCTAAACCTGGAAGAAAGCTGGGGAAACTAAGAAAAAATGAGGAGAGCATTATAGGTATAGCTGGAGCAAAAGTTCCAGAGTCTACAGATAGAATATCACTCTGCTGTAAATTAAGTATAAGAAAACTGAAAAGGGTAAGATAGAGCCAGGTTATGAAGGGCTTTTAATATTAATATAAGCTTGTGTATTAGAGTTGTCTTATCTTCTTATATAAGTCTATATAATCCCTTATCATATCAGGGTTTAAATTTCTCCCAATATCCCCAGTATTTGGAACAGAGTTCTATAAGTGCTTAATAAAGTTTCTATTATATCAAATTGTAGTGTGGCAATTCTACCTAGAGGATATGAATTAGGGAAAGGGTGATGACACCATAAGATGGTCTGGTGAAAACACCAATAAATCATAATCATAAGAACATCTCATTTATATAGACCAGTGATGGGCAAACTTCAGCCTGCCAGCCAGATGCAGCCCCCTGAAATGTTCTATCTGGAGGCACAACATCATTCCTAATCTGACGAATACAATGAGTAGGGTACAATACAATGAAACTTCAAGAGTTGCCTTAGAAACAGACTGACAGAGGAGCATTTCCTTTCCTTTAGTCCCTTCTTTAAAAAGTTTGCCCATCACTGATATAGACCATTACAGTTTACAAAGCACTTCTACCTTCATTTCATCCAGTCCTCAGAACATTTACATAAATACTGTAAATGTGAAAATTCTATTCTAGAGTTGAAGAAACTGAAGGTCAAAGAGCTTACATTACCTTTCCAAAGTTCCTCAAAAATTCAAAAGGATCTATGACATCATCAATTTGAGTGTTTTCTCCTGGGAGCCTCCTCTCCAAACCTGCCCAGCATGGGGAACACTTGTCCATGCTCTCTCAAAAGCTCAATGGACCAGAAACAACCTTTACTCCTGCTCCCCAGTTTCTCAATGGTTATACTTAACAGGTTCTTCACACCTTTCCATCATCCTCTTCATAATTTTCACCTTTAGTTCTTCAAAAGAGTGGTATTCATCTCACTGCCATATTGCAACAACAGGAAAGTGTTATTTTTTTTTTTTTTAATTCTAATAACCCTTACCTTCCGGCTTAGAGTCGATACTGTGTATTGGCTCCAAGGCAGAAGAGTGGGTAGGGCTAGGCAATGGGGGTCAAGTGACTTGCCCAGGGTGGCACAGCTAGGAAGTGACTGAGGCCAGATTTGAACCTAGGACCTCCTGTTTCTAGGCCTGGCCCTCAATCCACTGAGCCACCCAGCTGCCCCCCGAAAGTGTTACTTTTGAAGAGATTTTTTTTTTGTTCTTCTGGGAAGTTTAGAATCAATTAAGAACTTTCCAATTTTTACCATCTCAGAACTGAAACATGTAAAGAGTATAGGATTTTATTGCATTTACTGTTTGTTGATTACAAAAAGCATTCAACTCAGGAGAACAAAGACTGCCTCACAAGCAAGGTATCTTGTTGTAGTTTAGTATACAACAAGAACATCCAGTACAGAATTCAGACTAATGAAGAGGTTCTCTAGATGCTACTGTTTGTGGGTGACACTATTGTGATTTCATGAAGCTCATGACACTGCAGAACTTCCTAGAAGACATCTGTTATAGTTCAAAGGAGTACAGCTTGTCCATCCATGAAGAGGTGATCCAAAGATCAAGTAGGTGAAGAATATGTATAGCCTACATTTCAATATTCATTTGAATAGGCATCCTAGAGAGTATATCCATCATTATCTCTATTTAAGTCAACAATGAGCTACACCAAGAGTATAAAGGAGGA
Organism: Gracilinanus agilis; assembly: GCF_016433145.1. Taxonomy (NCBI): domain Eukaryota; kingdom Metazoa; phylum Chordata; class Mammalia; order Didelphimorphia; family Didelphidae; genus Gracilinanus; species Gracilinanus agilis. Next base: position 165,605,992 of record NC_058133.1, on the reverse strand, counting down.
AGAGAATATGATGGGCTGCTGTCAGTCAAAGATCACAAATTTAAACAATGGACAAGCTGGGACTCACATCTGGATCCTTGGACTTCCATTTGGAGGTTCTTGCCATTTTACTCAAGAGACCTTCTCTGAAAGTGAAACTGGCAGTAGGATGATAGAGTGGGCAGCATGTTGGGCCGGGAATCAGAAAGATGGGAGTAAATCCTGACTCAGATAGTTATAGCTGTGTTGTGATCTCAGATAAATCAATTAGCCTTTTAACCTGATTTTCTTTAATCCATAAAATGGGAATGATAATAGCACCTGCCTCCAGATTGTTGCAAGAATTAAATCAGATAATATGTACACACTATTTTAAAATTTTTTAATGTTAAATGAATGCAAGCTGTTACTGTTATTACCACCATATACCTGGAATATTGGGGCAGCTATGTGGCACAGTAGATAGAGAGCCAGTCCTGGAGTCAGGAAGACTTATTCTTCTTAAGTTCAAATCTGGTCCAGGCACTTTCTAGCTATGTGACCCAGGGTAAGTCACTTAACCCTGTTGGCCTGTTTCCTTATCTGTAAAATGTGCTAGAGAAAGAAATGGTAAACCACTCCAGTATCTTTACCAAGAAAACCCTGAATGGGGTAATGACTGACTTTTACAAAGAGAGAAGACTGAATAACAACAAACTTTGCAACCTTTAAAAATATATAAATGCTAGCTATTATTATTAACATGTATCTGGAATATATTCAAATATTATGGTCTTTAAAAATTTTGTCTGTGTAGGAAGCTCTTCTAAATTGACTGGAGAAAAAGGCTAGCTTCCAGATTCCAACCTACCTGAACAAAACTACTCCCTGCACTCTCTACCCCAGACCTGTCTTTATCCCTAACAAAATATACTATAAATAATTTCACTAAATATTTGTTAAAATATTTTTATCTCAGCCTCTTGGTCTTTCCCATGTCTACTATGTTACAGTGGAGTGCTAGGTTCAGAATCACAAGACATAGATCCAAATCCCAGCTCTACTACTGGATAGTTATGCTTATCTGACCTTAGACAAGTGAAGACCTTAAATGCTTTATCTACAAAATGAGAGGGATGTAATAAATGATCTCTGAGGTCCTTTCCAGTTCTAATTCCTACTGACCTTAGCTCCATGTCATAACTATCTGATGAAGACTATATGGTTGAAAAGGCAAGGACTACCTGGATCTTCCCTAGAAAGCCTAACATAACATCATCAAAATAATTTGGTACTGGAGTGGTAGATCAGTGGAATAGATTAGGCACACAATACACAATAGTAAATGACCATAGTAATCTAGTGTTTAATAAATCCAAAGGCCTAAGTTTTGGAATAAGAACTTACTATTTGACAAAAATTGCTGGGAAAGCTGGCAAAAGCTAGGTATACACCAACATTTCACAACCATATACCAAGATAAAGTCAAAATGGGTATAATTTAGTCATAAAGGTTAATATCATAAGCAAATTAGGGGAGATTGGAATAGTTTACCATCAGATCTTCCCTTAGGAAGAATTTTTTTTTAATTTTTTTTTTATACCCTTGTACTTCGGTGTATTGTCTCATAGGTGGAAGATTGGTAAGGGTGGGCAATGGGGGTCAAGTGACTTGCCCAGGGTCACACAGCTGGGAAGTGGCTGAGGCCGGGTTTGAACCTAGGACCTCCTGTCTCTAGGTTAGGAAGAATTTATAATCAAATAAGAGATTATAAAATGTAAAAGGAACAATTTTGATTGTATTAAGTTTAAACGTTTTTGCACAAACAAAACCAATGAGCCAAGATTAGAAGTAAAGTAAAGGGGGTAGCTACTGGCTATGGGGATTGAGATGAAAGGTCCTGGGTCAGGCATTTCCTGACAAGATTCAGGTTAAAAAAGAAAATCAGAAAGCTGCAGGAAAATTTTCACATTAAGTTTCTTTGATAAAGGTCTCATTTCTCAAAAATATAGAGAACTGTGTCAAATTTTTAAGAATATAAGTCACTCACCAAATGATAAATGGGTCAAAGGATATGAATGGGCAGTTTTCAAAGAAATCAAAGCTATTTATAGTATTAAGAAAAAATGTTCTACAAATTGTAGTATATGATGGTGATGGAATACTACTATGCTGAAAGGAATGATGAACTGGAGGATTTCTATATGAATTGGAAGAACCTACAGGAACTGATGCAGAGTGAAATGAGTGGAACCAGAAGAACATCATACACAGAAAGTGAAACACTGTGGTACAATACAATGTAATGGACTTTGCTAATATAAGAAAATACCAAGGGATTTATGAGAAAGAATGCTTTCCACATCAAGAGAAAGAACTGTGGGAGGGGGTAGCTGAGTGGCCCAGTGGATTGAGAGACAGATCTAGAGACAGGAGGACCTGGGTTCAAATCTGGCCTCAGTCACTTCCTAGCTGTATGACCCTGGGCAAATCACTTAGCCCCCATTGCCTAACCCTTCCCACTCTTCTGCCATAGAGCCAATAAGGGTTTAAAAAAAAAAAAAGAACTGTGGGAGTAGAAACACAGAAGAAAAACAAATGACTTATTTGTTTATGTGGATAGATGATCTGGGGTTTTGGTTTTAAAAGACTGCTCTACTGCAAAAATGAATAATATAGAAATAAGCATGAGTGATAATATTTGTATAACCAGTGGAATATTAGAATTGGAATATATTAGACCTGGGAGAGGGGACGGTAGAGGGGAGGGAAAGAAAATGAAATATGTAAACAGAAAAAAATATTTTAAAAATTAAAAAAAAGAAGAAAAAATGTTCGAAATCACTATTTATTAGATTTATTATGCAAATTAAAATAACTTTGAGGTATCACCTCACCCAGATCAAACGGGCTAAAATGACACATATTGGTGAAGATGTGGAAAAAACTGGAACACTAATGCACTAGTTGGTGGAGTAGTGAACCAATCTAACCATTCTGGAGAGCAACTTGTAGCCCAAAGTGCTATAAAACTCTGCACTCCCTCTGAATAGTGGAAGAAGACTGTGGCCATCACAGTTTTACAAACTGGGTGATGTTACCATATTCTTACTGGTTCAATCTAGACTTAGGATTTCAAAAATCTATATTAGAGTATTCCCAGGAAGAAAATTTCCTCTACCAATGCAGAATCGAAGACTTGACTTATGAAAAAGAATGCTATCTACCTCTAGAGAAAGAACTGTTGGAGTAGAAATGCAAGGACTTTGGGAGGGAGACAACATGAATCACATAACTTTGGAAAACTTATGTGTAAAAATGTTATTGTATAAAATAAAGATAAATTTTTCAAAAAAAGAATTTCTAGAGTATGAGAATTCCCATGAAATCTTCGTTCTATAGTTCTCAAATGTTTTAACTAGATAAAATCTCATTCCTTCAGAATGTATAAGAGTCTGTCATAAAGAATACTAGAGGGGGCAGCTGGGTAGCTCAGTGGAGTGAGAGTCGGACCTGGAGACAGGAGGTCCTGGGTTCAAACCCGGCCTCAGCCACTTCCCAGCTGTGTGACCCTGGGCAGGTCACTTGACCCCCATTGCCCACCCTTGTCACTCTTCCACCTATGAGACAATGCACCAAGATTAAGGGTTTAAAAAAAAAAAGAATACTAGATGTGAAATCTTAAGAACTGGGTTGAAATCTTAGCAATGATATAAGCTATGTAATTCTAGACAATTCATCTAACTTCTCTGAGCCTTGATTTCCTCATCTATAAAACAGGGGATACTTTTACTTAAGACTGCGTGGTATAGAATTAAGAGAACACTGGGCTGAAACTTGAAGTTAAAAAAAAAAAGCCAATGCTCAAGTTCTTGATTCTATACTTCCTAGTTCTGTGAGTGCTGGCAGGTCTCTTGATTTAAACTCTCAGGTCCTTGATTTCCTAATCTATAAAATAGGGGTAATAATCCTTATGCTCCCTACCTCCAAGGACTAAACAAAAATGCTCTATTAGTCTTAAAGCATTTCCATAAAAAAAAATGAGTTGATGCTATCACTATTTTTAATATTTACTGCATTGGAAAAATATTTTGTGACCCAAAACAATATAGAAATATGCTCACCGTAATTACTATATAAACATTTTAAAAACTGTAAATTTTTTACTAACTGGTTCAGATCCATTTACTGCCCAATAAAGTATTCTAAGTTACATCAGAAAATAAACTGAGTTTAAAAAGAAAATTCACTAAGGCTGATAGTACACTTTTTTTTAAACTTCTTCTTATACATACTATTTTCTGATTTAATTTATGTGCAATCAATTATCCATTACCAGCATTTAATAGAGGGGAGCAGTAGAACTGATAATTTTAAAATTATTTTTATTTGAAGAACACCAAACATAATTTTGTTTTGAGGCTATTATCCCCATTTTTACAGATGAGGAAAGTAAGGCAGATGGTTAAAGAGTCTTAGCAAGGAATAGAGAACTATTAAGCATCTGTGGTACCATTTGAACTCAGGTCTTCCTAAATCCAGGTAAAGCATTCTAGTCACAATTGTTCCTAACTGTCTTTTTTCTCTTATATGTTCTATACCATATATAGCAATGGGCTCACCCAGAACAGTAAATACTGAGAATTTAAGGCCTCTTATTGGAAGGATATCATCTTATCCACTATCCTACTTATTTCCATAATTGCATTTCTCCCCGTTATATTAAAATGTTACTAAGGGTGGGGTTTGCACTATTTCCAGCTTCTTATCATACTGTCTTGCACACAGCATATCCTTAATAAATGGTCAAATTGAACAAAGTCCTCCACTGTTAAGAAGAAGAAGTGTCCTTGTATATTTTCTGAGTAACAGAAAGTTAAGAAAAATCAACCCCAAACCCAATGGAAAATTCACAAGAAGTAGACCATAGGTCCATCAATATAAATAACAAGGTTAGATTTGAGCAATTCCATGATTTACGTCTTGAAAATTCCTATATAACTAATATTTGCAAAGTCAAAATGAGTTTTTGTTAACTATCAGATTAATAAGCCCAAATGGATTGGGTTCAATTAATCTAGACTGCTGAAGAAAGGGAAAGGGAAGAATTTTCTTTCATTTTACATTAATACTCAAATTATTCCTCACTAATGGTCTTACCTGGAAAGGAGTTATATCTTTAAGATTCCTCCAAATCAAGAGGAAAAAAAAATAAAACCAGGGGCCAGGGCAATTTAGATTCAAAATACATATTTTCAATGATAGAAGGAGAACTATCTGTTAATACTTAAAACATTTTAAGAAATACTTGTTACACGACGAAACATGTATAACCCAGTGGAATTGCTTGTCAGTTCTGGGAGGGGGAGGGAAAAGGGGTGGGAAAAATCATGAATCATGTAACCATGGAAAAATATTCTAAATAAATTTTTTCATTAGAAGGAAAAAAAACTTAGTGAAGTTATTTAAAAAATACTTGTTACAATGCTTTGCTAATGATCTCAAAGTACTTAGGGGATCCATGTTATACCTATCAACTGCTCATGTCCTCCAAGGTTTTGTATGCTGCCCCATTTTCTTCACTCTATATTCATCATTTCATCAGCTTCCAGATCTTTGTCAAGACTTAGACACTCTACTGAACTATATTTATATATATTCAGAGGGCTTCTTGGACATCTCAAATTGTATGTTGCCATTAGCATCTCAACATGTCCAAAACCTAATTATTTTTCCCAAAAAACCTCTTGGTCAACTTTCCTGTTACTGTAGAAGGCATGACTACATTCCCTCCCAGTCACCCAAGCTCACAACTTGTGTCTTCCTTAACTCCTCACTTGCATTCATCTGACATACCAATCAATTGCCAAATCTTGACCTTTCTACCTTCACAACATCTTGTATACATTCCATTCTTTCCACTCCTACAGTCCCAATTCTAGTACAGTCCTTCAACATCTTTTGAATGGTCTGTCTCCCCACCTCAAGCCTCAGCATGCCAATCCATCCATAGTGACCATGATGACCTTTCTAAAGTTTAAATTGGAACATGTATTCCCTTCCACCCTGATGACCTTCAAGAGTTCCATTTTACTTCTATTGTCAAGTAAAAAGTGCTGCTCCCCTTTACAAATCCCACAATCTAGCAACACTGGCCTACATGTAGTTTCTGCAAACAGAACACCCCATCTTCCGCCCTGTACCTCTGCACTAGTTGTCCCTCACTCCTGGAGAATTCTAACTCTCAGGCTCCCTGAATCAAACCCCACCTCCCTTGATAGGCCTTTGCCAGTTTCCCAGCTGCATGTGCTTTCCTCTCTCATATTATTTTTTTCTTCTGGGTATGTATATATCTACCTAGTTATTTACACATTGTCTCCCTCATATAAGAATGTGATCCTTGAGAACTAGGGCGGTTTTTTTTTTTTTTGCCTCTATTCACAGTAAGTGCTTAATAAATGCTACTGATTAAAAAATGCATAGTTGCCCACTTTGCCCCATATGGATATCACAAAATACAAAATATTATATCATAAACAAATTAGAGGCTCAGATAAAAACTTTCCCAACAATGGATAGGGGAAGAATTCCTGATCAAAAAAAAAGGATAGGAAGCTCACAGGAGATTACATTTTGATTACCTAAAATTGAAAAGGCTTTGCACAAATAATACCAATGCAGTTAAAATTAGAAAGGAAATTAACAGGAGGGGGACTATACATGGACTATTTAAATAGTCTCCTTGACTCAACTAACTCCCCAGTTTTTAAAAGTGTAATACAGTTTATTTTTTGCTTTATTGCTTCAAGACATTTCAGCATTCTAAACATACAAAAACAGAACAAAAAACTCCCAAACGTTCCAAATTGTGTTTACCAACAGGTTTCTTCTTTTTAGCTTGTATCACTACCCTGGCTTTCTGTGTGACTGATAACAAGGCAGAGGTCTACAGTTTTAATTTTAAATGATTACACTTCAACTAAAAAGAAAACCAAAAATCCAGATACTTCTCTCATGCCAGTTGACCCTCAACCCCCCAACAACATGTGACACTTAAGAGAGCAGAATGTTATTCCATTATATGTACAGAAAGACAGTTTTTAAACTAAATGAACACACAATTTGCCCTCACGGTGTAGGCTTTGGGTTGCAGCTCCCTAGGAAAGGCAGCCACATCTCATGCCCCCTCAAACCTGGACCCCAAGAATCTATCTAGGAATTTGGGGTTTGTTTTTATTTTTACAAACTACATATATGTATAAGTTTATAACCCAGAAATTTCTAACCAATAAACACATAAATACCACTTGTCAAATTTTTTTAAATGCCCAAAACATATGTAAATGCTTTGTTTTATATCAACAGCAAAAGAGCAGAGTGTAGAGAAAATAATAATGACTTTTCATTTTTAGAAATGTTTGGAAATATGTACAACTTTGATACAGTTTCTGGGTGCTCCAAGATAGCTACAGCCACTTTATATAAATCAGTTACAATGTCTATCAAGAAACACTTCTGAGAAGCCAATTAAGCCTAATGAGGGTAATTGATATATCATCACACAGAAGAGGTGATTTCATTTATGACATTTCCACTATTCTATGGTGTTCACATGGAGACAGAATATGATAGTTTTATTTGTCATCTTCTTCATCTTCATCCTCTTCCTCCTCCATTTCCATCTTTTTTCAGGTAGATTTAGCTGCCCCCTTTGCCCCATCAAACTTTCCTTTTGATTTATAATCTGCAACATCCTTCTCATATTTCAGCTTCAGTTTGTCTGCCTTATTATTATTGTAAGGTTGCTTGTCATCACTCAGCTTGTTCCAAATTGCACCAAGCTTCTTTGACCCCATCCCAATGGATATGCCAGGGTTTGTCGACTTGATCTTGGGATGAAATTCTGAACAGAACAGGAAGAAACCAGAGGGAGCCTTTTAAATGCATTAGGGTGCTTCTTGTACCTTTTGCTGGTCCACAGTCTTTCATTTCTTTATCATATCATACCACATCAGTTTTTGCCATCTCATCAAACTTGGATTTCTCTTTCCCTGACAGAGACTTCCAACTCTCAGAGAACTTTTTTTAGAAAACTCTGCAAAGTTAACAGGAATCTCTGGATTCTTCTTCTGTTTTCCCCAGTAAATTTGCACAAAGAAGGCAAAGGCAGATATCTTTGCCCTTTGATTTCTTGGGGTCACCTTTAGCCATGGTGAACCCCGTATTGTTAGCTATTTTGGGCAGTGAAGAGCACGAAGCTCAGCTTAAGCCCTTCCCCTAACACCTCATGCTAGCTGACTCCATGAGAGCCTGGACTAGGCATCATATTGATTCTAAGACAGAAGGTAAGGGGTTTAAAATAAATAAATAAAAGGCATAGCTCAAATTCTACCTTCTGCAGAAGGCTTTTCTTGATTTCCCTCAATGTCTTGCCTCTGAGATTATCTCATTTTTATGTGTCTTATATAAACATAGCTGTTTGCATGCTTTCTACCCAATTTAAATCTGAACTCTGTGAGGGCAGGAACCATGTTATTATTGTTGTTTTTTGTTTTGTTTTCCTTAAACCCTTAACTTCTGTTTTAGAATTGATACTAAGTGTATACAAAGGGCTAAGAAAAGTGGTAAGGGCTAGGAAATTAGTATTAAGTGGGCAAGTGCCCAGGGTCCCACAGCCAGGACATGTCTGAGGACCTCTCACCTCTAGGCCTGGTACTCTATCCACTTTGCCTACCTGCCCTGGAATTATGTTTTCTACTTTCTTTTGTACACCATCTCTAACTTAGTACAGTACCTGGCTCATAGGAAGTGTTTAATAAATGCTTATTGTTGTTTAGAATGATATACCGGACTCATAAGAAATTGTAAATACAAATATGTAAATACCATTCCTCAAAAGACAAATGGATCAAAGGACATGAACAGGCAGTTCTCAAAGGAAGAAATTTAAGCTATCAACAACCATATGAAAAACTATTACATATCACTTAAATATGAATATTAAAATTACACTAAGGTTCCACCTTACATCCATCATATTGGCAAAGATAATAAGTAAAATGACAACAACTTATAAAAAATTTTTATACTTTCAGTTTTATTGATGTGATTTGTTTTTAACATTAAACATTATTTGTTATTAATTATTTTTGTTAATTTACAAATTACTCTTGCTTTGTGAGAGATCTCTAGTTACAAAGTAAAACAGTTAAGACTAATAATACAGTGAGCTGGGTGGCTCAGAGGATTGAGAGCCAGGCCACTCAGAGAAAGGAGGTCCTAGGTTCAAATCTAACCTCAGACATCTCATAGCTGTGTGACCCTGGGCAAGTCACTTAACCTCCATTGCCTACCCCTTACCACTCTTCTGCCTTGGAACCAATACACAATATTGATTATAAGACAGAAGGTAAGAGTTAAAAAAAATAATACAGTGAGCTAAAGTAAAAAGTTCATGCAACCTTTCATATCTATAGTACCTCCAACTCAATTTAAACAAACAAAATCAACAAATCTCCTCCCCTCTATCCCACTGAAAAAAAAGCAAAATAAACAAATAAGTGCATATCCAAGCAATAATGATTCCCCCAAAGGCTGCACACAAAAATATTTGTCTTGTTTTACACTGCACACCTCTATATGATAATATTTCATCCTTGTTCCTCTAGAATCATATAGTCGTGGTGTTGATTATAGTTACAGTGTTTTATCAATCATGCTCTTGGTTCTGTTCATTTCACTCTTCATCAGTTTATAAAAATCTTCGAAATTATTAATTTTTAAAGTATGTTACAGTACAAACTGTTCCTTTACTTCTGTTCATTTCACTCCATGCCATTCCATGAAATATCTCTTGGATTAGCTAGCTAGCTCAATAAATAGCTTCTGGCCTAGAGTTAGAAAGACTAGAGTTCAAAGCCTGTCTCACTTACTGGTTGTGTGACCCTAGGCAAGTCACTTAATTTCTGTCTATCTAGTTTCCTTGTCTATAAAGTGGAGATAATAATAAAACCTATCTCCCAGAGTTGTTAGAAGATAATAATTATAAAGCACTTAATAGTAAGTGCTATACAATTAGCTCTGATTATCCTTATTATCTATTTCTTATGACACAATAATATCCTATCACATTCATAGAACATTACTTATTTAGTCATTTCTCAACTGTTGGCTATCTTCCTAGTCTCTAGTTTTTTGCCACCACACAAGGTTGCTGTGAATTTTGCATACAAAAGGTTGTTTCCTTCTTTGATCTTTTTTTTTGGGTAAAAGCCAAACAGTGAGACCATTGGTTCAAAAAGCACATAACTGTTTAATCACTTTTGGGGTATAATTCCAAATTGCTTTCCAGAACGGTTACAGCCATTCAGAAGCCCACCACCAGTGCCCCAGAGCGCCACTTGCCCTGCAGGCCCTAGAGCATTTGTCATGTCCCTTTTCAGGCACCTTTATCACTCTGATATGGGAGGTGGGATTTCAAAATAGCTTTGATCTATATTTCTAATAAGTACTGATGTGGAACATTTTTTCAAATGGCAATAAATAGCCTGGTTTTTTCCCCTTGAAAACTACTTATTCATATCTTTAAACTATTTATCTTTTGAGAAATGGTTCTTTGATTTATAAATTTCAGACAACTTCTAAGCTCATAAATACTATCTTTTATCTGAGACTCATAGCAAAGATGTTCTCCCAGTTAATTGCTTCCTGAGGCTGCTGGGTGGTCCAGGAGAGAGCTGGGCCTCGTCAAGAAACTAAGCCCAAATTCAGCCTCAGATACTGACTAGCTGTGTGACCCTGGGCAAGTTACTTACCCTGTTTGCCTCAGTTTCCATATCTATAAAATGGGGCTAATAGCAGCACTCATCTCCCAGGGTCATTGGGTCATTGTGAGGAACAAGTGAGATGTAAAGCATTGAATGCAGTGCTTGGCACATAGTAAGCTGTATGTAAATATTAGCTATTATAATCAATTTTAGTTTTACTAAATTTGAAAAAAAAATATTTTTGAATTTTGTATAAGTAAAACTATTTATCTCAGTCAAGAAATATATTTTAAGTGCCTACTATGTGCAAAGCACTAGAGATACAAAGAAAGGCAAAAGATGGTTCTAGTCCTTGAGAAAGTCAGGAGAAGACACCATGTAAACCAGCATAAACACACAAGTTATATATAGGATAAATATTAAATATTCCACAGAGGGAAGGCACTAGAATTAAGAGAAATTGGGAAAGGCTTCCTGCAAAAGATGGGATCTTAGTTGGAACTTGAGGCCAAGAAAGCCACAAGACTTGGCTATACAGGGGGCAGCTCGGTGGACTGAGAGCCAGGGCTTGAGACATGAGGTCCTAGATTCAAATTTGACCTCAAATACTTTCTACCAGTGTAACCCTGGGCAAGCCACTTAACCTCCATTGCCTAGCCCTTGTAACACTTCTGCCTTGAAGCCAATTCACAGTATTGATTCTAAAATGGATGGTATGGGTTAAAATAAAAAAAAAAAAAAAAAAAAAAAGAAGAAGAATATAGAAAGATGAAATGCCTTGTTCCAGGAGCAGCTAGGTGGTATAATGGACAGAGCATCAGCCTGGAATCAGGAAGATCTGAGTTCAAAAGTCGTTCAAATACTTATTAGCTTTGTGACCCTGGGCAAGTCACTTAACTTCTGTTTGCCTTTTTTCCAATTTCCATTTGCCTGTCTCCTTATCTGTGAGGAAGGTACCTGCCTTCCAAGATCACTGTGAGGATCAAATGAGATAATTGTAAAGCACTTAGCATAGGATCTGGCACATAGTAAGTGCTATATCATCATTATTAATATAAATTTTTATTATTGTTGTTGTTGTTTAAGGAACATCAAAGAGAAGGAGGGAAATGGGTGCATTCAGAAGGGAGCTTAAAGTGTAATGAGACTGCAAATGTAAGGGGGAAGGGGAACACTAGGATTTGGGAGCTTTGAATATCAAGAAGGATTTTATATTTGATCCTGAAAGTGAAAGAGAGCCTGTGGAATTGATTAGAGTGGGAGGGGGAGATATGATTCCTTGTTTCTTTCTTAAACTTAAATTCTATTCATTAATTTGATGTGTAATTTTCCCAACATTTCTCTAATTTGTTTAAGATGTGACCTTTTTGCATCTCTGTGTGTTGGTCTAAATCTAATCTCTTCAATTTTCCCAATAGTTCTTTTTGTCAAAACAGTGAGTCCTATGTAGCTGGGGCCTTTGTATTTATTAAATACTAGGATACTAGATACATTCATCTCAGTGTGTTGTATACCCAACCCAGGGGTCAGCAACTTTTTTGGCCGTGAGAGTCATAAACGCCACATTTTGTAAAATGTAATTTCGTGGAGAGTTCCGGGTTAAGATGGCGGCAGAGTAAGAAGCAGCTCTTAACCTCTCCTGACCGAAACACACAAAACTCCTCAAGGGGACATAAAAACAAGTCCAGACGAACGGAGGAACCCCACAACAGGGCACAGCATGGAAGGTACGTGGAATCGAGGCATTTCCATGCTATAAAGGGCTCTCACTAAATCGCGGGCTGAGCAACCGCCCCACCCCTACCCCCTCCACACACAACACCTGTAGCTCCGAAGCCAGCTAAAAAGAAATAGAGCAAGTTTGGGGCACCCATCGAGTCATTGGCAGCTCCGGGACCTGTTCCTGAGAGCAGCAAGACTTAGGACCCCATTAAGCCAAAAAAAGGCACGCGAAATCTGAGCGCGGGAGCAGGATGCAGGGCGCAGAGCGCAGGCTGAGCAGAGCGCAGGCACTGCGGAGGCGTGGGTGGAGGCAGACACAGCCAGGAACTAAAGCCTAAGTGGGGAACCAGTGTGGACGGGTATACGACTGTGGAAGCAGCGCCCTGAGACTTCTAAAGGAACCTCCAGCAGAGGATCAAGCAAGGGGGCCCACCAGGGGGCTTGACCTTGGAAAAAACCAGAACTCAGACCTCAGGAGCCAATAGATCGCTGACAGACACTGAGCGCGAGGATAAATCTGAGAAGCTGCTAGGCTAATGATGGCTACTCAGTCACAGGAAGTTCAGAGGAGAAAGAATAATAACAAGAAAAAGAAGTCTTTAACACTCGACAGCTTTTACACAGAGAAAATCCAGACAACCAAGCAAACAGAGGAGGAGAACAAACAAGCATCCAGACCCTCCCCAAATAAGGAAAACTCCTCACAAGCTATGGAAGAGTTCAAAACTGAGATTTTGAGGAAAATGGAAGAGATCTGGCAAGAAAATAACAGTTTAAAAGGTAGAATCTTGCAACTAGAAAGTGAGGCTCAGAAACCAAATGAACTGATAAGCAAATTGAACACAAGAAATGACCAGATTGAAAAGGAATACCAGAAGATTATGGCCGAAAACCAGAAGATTATGGCCGAAAACCGAAAGATTATAGCC
>NC_058133.1:165549800-165587647 GCF_016433145.1 Gracilinanus agilis | reverse complement strand
GAAACTACCACACCAATGCAACTACCAACACTTTGGAAATTGGTCTTGATCAAGGACACATGACAAAACTAGTGGAAATGCGCATCGGCCATGGGGGTGGGGGGGGTTTGAAGGGGAAAGGAGGAGCATGAATCATGTAACCATGTTAAAAATGAATATTAATAAATGTTAAAAAAAATGTAATTTCGTGAGAGCCGTACAGTGCTCACAGTGCGCGCTCCTGTAACAGCACCTGAAAAAAAATGGACTTTATGGCTCCTGCAGAAAGAGCCATATGTTGCTGACCCCTGACCTAACCTGTTTGACTGATCAGATCAATATGTTTCTTAACCAATACAAATTGTTTTAATCAGTGCTTTAAGAATAGAGTAAGACCTAGCACTGCTAAGTCTCCTTCATTCCCATTTCTTTTCATTATTTCTCCTTAAGATTCTTGACCTTTTCTTCCTCCACATGAAATCATTATTATTTTTTCTAGTTCTTTAATCCTATGGGAGTTTTACTGGTATGACACTGAATAAAATTAGATAAAATTGTGACTTTAATTATATTGGCTTATTCTAACCCAAGAGCAATTAATATTTTTAAATTACTTAGGACAATTTCTTATAAGGTTTTGTTTGTACTATATAGAAATGCTAGTGGCAAAGAACTGGAAATTGAGGAGAACAATTCATGGCTGAACAAATTGTGACATGATTTTGAAGTACTAGTGTGCTATAAGAAATAATCGGGGGAGAGTTCAGGAAAAAAAACACAAACATGGCAAGACCTATATAAACTGTTTTAAAGTGAAGTGAGAAGAACTAGAAGATCATTGTGTATATAACAGTAATGTTATAATGATGATCAAGTGTGAAAGACTTGGTTATTCTGATCAATACAGTGATTCCAAAAGAGTCATAATGAAAAAATGCTATCCACCTCCAGAGAGATTTGATCAATTCTGAGTACAAACCAAAGTATAATTTCTTGCTTTATTTTGGTGGCTTTTTTTGGGTGACATGATTAATACGGAAATGTTTTTCATGATTTCACATGTATAACTAATATATTGCTTTCCTTCTCAGAGACTAAGGGAAAAAAGAGAATCTGGAACTCAAAAATTCAAAAAGAAAAGAATGTTAAAAATAAATTTTTTTTTTATTTTAAAGGGGGAGAAAGAAATTGCCTTTGCCATGAAAATCTCTCTCACACACACACATACACACGAAATACTGATGATTTTTGAAGATTTCTTATATTCTGTAAGCTTGATAATATTGCTTTAACTAATTTTTAGTTGTTTATTTAGGATTCTTTAAGTACATTATTATGTTATCTATAAATCTGTGATAATCTTATTTCTTCTTTACCTATGGTAAATTTGCCTCAGTTTCTCTTCTTCCCTTACTTTTATAGGGAGTATTTCTAGTCTTGTGTCAAATAGAAGTGGTAACAATGGACATTCTTGTTTCATTCCAGAAATTTATTTGGAAAGGATTCTAGTTCATCTCCACTACAAATAATAGATGCTCTTGTTTTTAGATATATGCTGTTTATCTGTTTAAAGAAAAGGTCAATTTATTTCCATTTTCCTAATGTTTTTCATGGAAATTGGGGGTGTATTTTGTCAAAGTTTTTTCTGCACCTTATTACAATCATATAAATTTTATTTTGCTAATTAACATGGTTAAATATGAAAAGCTTGCTTATACTTTTTTTTTTTTAATTTTAAACCCTTAACTTCTGTGTATTGACTTATAGGTGGAAGAATGGTAAGGGTAGGCAATGGGGGTCAAGTGACTTGCCCAGGGTCACACAGCTGGGAAGTGTCTGAGGCCGGATTTGAACCTAGTACCTCCCGTCTCTAGGCCTGGCTCTCAATCCACTGAGCTACCCAGCTGCCCCCTTGCTTATACTTTTAACCAACTCTGCATCCTTGTGATATTCTTTTTTGCTAATATTTTATTTAAATTTTTTTGTACCTATATTTGCTAGGATTATTAGTCTACAGTTTTCTTTTCCTGTTTTGATTCTTCTTATATGTCAAAACTACATGTTATAAAAAATTTGGGTAGAATCTCTTCCTTTGATATTTTTGCAAATAATTTATGTAATATTGGATTTAATTATTCTTGCAAATCCATCTAGTTCTCATTCTCTCTAGAGTTCTTTCCTCTGAAAGTTCATTTGTGGCTGATTTTAATTTCTTCCACTAAATCCTCTATTTCTAGTTCTTCTAATTTGAATATTTTGTATTTTTGTAAATATTTCATTTACAAGTTTGGGTGGTATATAGCAAAATAGTTCCTAATGATAGCCTTTATTTCTTTTCATTTGTTGTGAATTCTACTTTTTCATTTTTGATATTGATAATTTTTTTCCTCTTCCTTTTTAATCAATAATTGATTACCTTTGTTTTTTCTTAAAAATTGATTCTTAGTTTTTAATATCAATTAAGCGGCTTGTTGTTTTAAATTGTATTAATTTCTTCCTTAACCGTCAGGATATCTATTTTGGCATCATAATTGAGACTTTAAATTCTGTTAGTTTTCTAGTATTTTTTATTGCATTCTCAATTCATGAATTTGTTCTTTCTTTTTTGTTGTCAATAAAACTGTTCAGAAATATGAATTTTGTCCTAAAAAGTATTCTGACTACATCTCCCAAATTTTAGAATGTTGCCTCACTGTTTTATTTATCTTTAATGAATTTTTTTTATTTTTGTTATGGTTGGTTCTTTAATTCAATTTAGGATTAAGTTATTTTATTTTTAATGGTTTTTTTCTACTGTCTCTTTAATACAATTTTGCTGCACTGACATCAGAAAGGGCATGTTCTAAATTTGTTTTTGAAGTTTTTTTATGTCCTAAGACATAATCAATTTCTGTAAAGGAACCATGGAGAATTATGTACAGTACTAAAATTGTATTCATGTCATTAATTCTTTCTTGTCTACTTTTTTATTTATCTACCCTTTTCCATAGAGGTAAAATGAGATCCCACATAATGGTAATTTTATTTTTGATCTCTTCCTATAATTTTTTACTTTTTCCATTAAGTATTTCTAATCTATGCCACTGGGTACATATGTCATTGAAATAAATCTTTTGTCTATGCAATTTTTCAGCAAAATGGCATTTCCCTCCTTATCTCTTTTAATGAAGGCTATTTTTGATATTGCCATGTCTAAAATCATAGTTCACTACCCTTGTTTTTCTGTGTTCAGCTGAGGCATAACAGATTTTACTCTAACCTTTTATTTTAATTCTGTGTGAGTCTGTTTCAAATGTTTGTTTTGAACAGCATCTTGTTGAGTTTGCTTTCTAATCTATTCTTCCATTTTATCATGAGTTCATACCATTCACATTCATAGATATGATAGTAATTGCTTATTCCCTCCCCTATTCTGTTTTATCATACTTTTCTTCTCTATATTCCTTTCTCCTTGCTTACTAATACCAAATATTTATACTATTAACCTAAGCTGTTAATTGATTGGGCCAACCATTCTGGAAAGCAATTTAGAATTCTTTCCCAAAAGTAACTAAATTAAACTAAATTAAAATAATCAGTAAACTTTGGCTGAGGAACAGCATTAGTAATCCCTCAAAAAAAGTTAAAAAGAAAGATGGAAAGGAACACTACAAAAATATCCAAATCAGCATTGTTTTTTATAGCAAAGAACTGAGTACCCATCAATTGGGAATGACTGACCAAATTATGATACACAAATGTAATGGAATATTATTGTACCATAAGAAATGTGAAAAGAATGCATTCAAAGAATCCTCAAAAGACGTGTAATAAACTAATAGAGGAAAATGAGCAGAATAAGGGAAACCATTTATACAATTATAAGTTTTGTAAAGAAAAATTCAGGAAAACATAAGCTTTGAAAGACTTAAGGATCTGAAATAGGATGACTGACCATGACTCCAGAGAAGGCACAATGAAGTATGCCCTTTTTTTTTTTAAACCTTTTTAAAATCACCTTCTGTCTTAGAATTAATATGAATCAATTCCAAGATAGAAGAGCAGTAGGAACTAGACAGTTAGGGTTAAGTGATTTGCCCAGGGTCACCAGCTAGGAAAAGTCTGAGGCCAAACTTGAATCTGGGCCCTCCTGACTCCAGTGCTGGTGCTCAGTGTGACCTAGCTGTCTCTGAAGTATATCCTCTTGACAGAGGGGTAAAAGACACATTTATGCAGAATGAATACTTTTTTGGACAAAGCCAATATGCTGACAACATGTATATAATACAAGGAAGAGTATTAAGAAAATTGGTGGAGAGGGAATTGGGTGGGAGAGGGGTCCTAGTGATTACCTTCCTCTAAAAAGCAAAAAATAGTGTCCCACAAGACAGCATAAATGCACAGAAAATAAAAAAATGTAGAGGAAGATACAGACAAGCAGGACAGTTTTGAAACTGTATGGAATTTATTACATATATTTTTAAAAAAACCAAGCTTTACATAACAGAGATGATTAACATATTATCCTCTTTTTTCTGTTCTTTGTACAGGCATGTCTTGGAGATATTGTGGGTTCGGTGCCAGAGCATCACAATAAATCAAATATCCCAAAAGTCACATAAATTTTCTGGTTTCCCAGTGCATATAAAAGTTATAGTTACACTAACTGTAGCCTATTAAGTGTGCATAATGTATTGTGTCTAAAAGAGGGTACATACCTTAATCAAAAAATATTGCTAAAAAATGCCAACCGTCATCTAAGCTGTCATCAATTCATAATCTTAATGTTCATGGTTGCTGACTGATCAGGGTAGTGGTTGAAGATTGGGGTGACTATGACAACTTCTTAAAATACGACACATAAAAAGCCTGCCACATCAGTTGACTCTTCTGTTCACTTGAACACACAGAAGCTATCCTAGGGCTATTAATTTGCCTAACCTCAATATTTTTGTATCTCACAGAATAGGGAAGCCCAAGGAGAGGAATAGTGACAGGAAAAAGCTGGTTGATAGAGCGCTCAAAACATAACATTCATCAATTAAAATTTGCCATCTTATACTGAGTACAGTTCTTGGCACCTCAAAACAATTACAAAAGTAACATCAAAGATCCAATGATTCTTTCTCCTATTTGTCATGTTGTTTCTATCCAAGATAGACGATATCCCCTTGCCAAAACCTGGAGTGCTCTTCTAATATCACACCAATTACTCAAAACTTCTCCAAAGCTTCCTCACACTTTACCTCCAATATGATTTGAAGTAAGAAGGGCCCTTAGAGTATATTTAAACTGATCCCTTCATTTTACAAATACATTTTATGAGCTGAGGCCCAGTGAGGGTAAGTGGATTCCTAAAGTTCCTGAAGTGCTGACTAGCAGACCCAGGATTAAATTTAAGGATTAAGCTGGGAAGTGTCTTGTTCTTCCACATGTAATATTCTTTTCACTGTGCCATACTGCCATGTTCACCATTTTCACTCACCTCTCTGTGTTAAGCAGGCAATGTTCACTATTCCCCAGTTTGGTCTGTCCATTGCTAAATCTGAGATTCTGCCACTGTCCTGGATCTTCTTATCTTCTTCTGTTCCAAACACACCTCTTCTGATGGAACCTTACCTAACTTTCCCTCTGGACTAACTATGGTATCCAACTGACAAATATCTTTATCTGGGTACCTACCCTGTATAATGGCATTGTACTCAGTACCATGAGACAAAGAGAAATAAGACTTGGTTTGTGCCTTGAGGGAGGAGGGTACAGTTGGAGGAGCCAAGATTCAATTTGACAACTTTCTGCAGGAAGCCCTTCCTCATCTTTCCAGATACCAAGATCTTCCTCTCAAAGGTTATTTTCTGTATATTCTGTATCATGCTTTTTTCCCTTAAGCCTACAGCTCCCGGCATTCCCAGACAATCTCCCATCTAAGTACTAACCAGGCTCAACCTTGCTTAACTTCCAAGATCAAATGAGATCAGCTGCATTCAAGGTGATATGGCCACTGGACTGTGTATTTATACACAGATTATCTCCCCCATTAAAATGTAAGCTCCTTAGAAGGACTGCTTTTTCTTTTTAAACCCAGCAATTAGCACAATATTTGGCATAAAGCAAGCACTTCATAAATGCTTGTTATTGTTGGATTAAAAAAAAGAGAGAGAGAGAGAGAGAGAGAGAGAGAGAGAGAAACCTTACTTTCTGTCCTAGTAACAACTCTAAGAAAGGCAAGGTCTAGGCAAATGGAGTTAAGAGACATGTACAGGGTCATGCGACTGGGAAGTGTCCCAGCCTGATGCTCTATCTTCTAAGCCACCTAGCTGCCTCATTTACCCTTCTTTTAAATGCTTATTGTTTGATTAACTATAATGATGCAGGGACCTGAGACTGGTATTGCAGAAAAAGGAAGCCCTGACTCAAGGCCAGGAACCATTAAATGATTTTCTCTTCCCATACCCTCAAAATGCTGGCTATCATCATCTGAGCCTGCAGTTCCCCTACATGAGCCAATTTATTTTCTTATCTTGCAGCTTTCATATAAAAGGCTCTTCATATGATTGATGATGACAGGCTGGTCAGCCATGAAGATAAGTGGGCTCCCCTACTAATTACTACCAAGGGAGGGAAAGGTATCCCAGCCTCGGATTAAAAGACAGAAAGGGTGAAAAGCCCCTAAAGAGGGGCAATTCCAAAACTGGGAGCATCTGTGAGAATGAAGTGTCCTAAGAGAGTGAGTGGGAGGAACAGAGAGAAAAAATAAGGAAGAGGAAATCAAGTCCACTGAGGATACACGCCCTTTGGCTTCTGTCCTCACTCATCATCTCCTCACAAGGATGTTTGTGAGAATAAAGCAAGATAATAGATAGAAAGTGCTTTGAAAAATAAAAATATGATACAGATGCTAGGCATTATGATGATTATTATAGTAAGTGGATTCCCATCCTCTGCCAGGTTTCTATCTTGGCTCTTCCAATTGTGATGTCAGGGTGTGTGCACAATTCAAAAGCACAGGAATGAAACTTGGTAAGCAGTTCAATCACCAGGACAGGAAGTGAAATAAACCAGAGATTTAACCATGAGCTCTAGAGTGACCTAAGCATTTTTCAATTCAATTTAACAAACTTTCATTGAAAGCCCTCTATGTAGACAGTACTATGCACAGGACAGATACAAAGTTTAGATAAGACAATCCCAGTGCCTTCATGAATGCAATAGGAGAATTTAATAAATAAATAAATATAATTCACAGAATAAGAGGTGTTTAAAAATGCAATATACCAGCCATTGTGGAGTGATCATGGAAGGCTTCTTAAAAGAAGTAGCACAGGGCAGCTAGGTGGTTCCGTGGATAGAGAGCCAGGTCTGGAGTCCAGAAGACCCAGGTTCTGACCTCAGACACTTTCTAGCTGTGTCACCCTGGGCAAGACACTTAACAGTAGCCCTTACCATTCTTTGGCCTTAGAGCTAATAATTGTATCAATTCTAAGATAGAAGATAAGGGTTTAAAAAAAAAAAAAGGTGGTATGACTATGGGAAGGAGCATGGGATGTGTAATCAGAGGGCTTAGATTCAAATTCTGTGTCTGGCCCACCCCACGATCTCAGACAAGTCGCAACCTCTCTGATCCTGTTTTCTCATTTGCAAAGTGAGGCAGTTGGACCAGATGATTGCTAAGGTCCCTTCCAGCTCCAGATCTGATTATCACAAAAGAGAAATAGGAATTCGAGGAGAGGAACAGGATTCTTAGAATAGGAAATAGGATGAGCAAAGGCAAAAAGGCAGTAAGAAAAGGTAGTATGATACAGGAAATAGGGCAGTTTGGCTCAAGGTAAAGAATGGAGAGAGCCAGTGAGGAAAGAATAGCTTAAAGCAGTGATGGGCAAACCACTGCCCTTGAGCCAGGCTTGACCCCCTGAAATGATCTATCTGGCTGAGAGACATTATTCCTAATCTGACGAATACAATGAGTAGGAAACAATACAATGAAACTTCAAAAGAGTTGCCTTAGAAACAGACTGACAGGTGAGCATTTCCTTTCCTTTGGCCCCCTCTTTAAAAAGTTTGCCCATCACTGGCCTAAAGGTAAGATAGAAAGGTAGAGTGGTGTCAGATTGTAGAAGTTCTTGAATATTAAGCAAATTAATCTTAACTGAGGGAACCCCTCAAGATTTTTTAAAAACAAAATAATGGGGGATGTGGCAAAATTGGGACATTAATGCATTATTGGTGGAGTTGTGAATTGACCCAACCATTCTGGATGGCAATTTGGAACTATGCCCAAGGCTTTAAAAGACAGTCTGCCCTTTGATCCAGCCATACCACTGCTGGGCTTATACCCCAAAGAGATCACAGAGAAAAAGACATGTACAAAAATATTTATAGCCACTCTTTTGTGGTAGCAAAAAATTGGAAAATGAGGGGATGTCTTTCAATTGGGGAATGGCTGAACAAATTGTGGTATCTGTTGGTGATGGAATACTACTGTGCTCAAAGGAATAATGAACTGGAGGAATTCCATGTGAACTGGAATGACCTCCAGGAATTGATGCAGAGTGAAAGGAGCAGAACCAGTGGAGTTGTTCGGCAGCTACTGGGGAAGTGGGGGGTGGGGTGGAAGGGAGGGAAAGAACATAAATCATGGAACCATGGAAAAACATTCTTAATTAAAACTTTTCAGTTAAAAAAAAAACAAAACAATGGGGTAGAGGGGCAGTTAGGTAGTTCAGTGGATTGAGAGCCAGCTTACAGATGGGAGGTCCTGGGTTCGAATTTGATCTCAGACACTTCTTAGCAGTGTGCCCCCTGGGCAACGTGGAACCATTATCTAGTCCTTACAGTTCTTCTGCCTTGGAACCAATACACAGTATTTAGTCTAAGATGGAAGGTAAAGGTTTAAAACAAACATTACCAAAAAAACAAAATGATGACAGGACCAGAACTAAATGTATTGATCAGTTTTGCTTATTGTTTTTCTCTTCTTCCTCTTCTTCTTTAAAATATAGTTTGAGGAATAGCTAGGTGGCTTTAGTAGATAGCCAGGCCTAGAAATGGGAGGTCCTGGATTCAAATAAGACCTCAGACACTTCCTAGCTGTGTAATCCTGGCCCAGTCACTTAACCCCCAATGCCTAGCCCTTAACATTCTTCTGCCTTTGAACCAACACACAGTATTGTTTCTAAGATGGAAGGTAAGAGCTCTAAAAATAAATAAATATATTATTATATGGGATGGCTTCTAGAAGTGAAAAAATACAAAGGGAAATTTAGATAACTAAAAAATAAAAAAGCAAGAAAATTTATTTTTTTTAAAGAAATGAAGTTTATCCACTATGTAATTATGATAACCAAGGTTGACTTCAGAGATATTTGGGAAAACGTACCTCCATCCTTTTTACTGCAGAGGTGATATGTTGGTTTTGCTGAACAATTTAAATTTTTTTCTTTTTTAACCTCTATTACAAGGGGCTGTTGGGAAGAGAAGGAGAAACATTTGCAATATAATGCGAAAACATAAGATGACAATTTTTAAAAATGTTAAATAAAGAAAAAAAAGAACTGAGATTAGTAGGACAGTAGGAGGAGCTACAAGGTACTGAGACACTTACAACTCAACCACCACTCCCCCTCTCACTAGACTAGAGTCAGCCCAGAACTCTTCATGAAAGAGTAGTACCTTACAAGTAAATGTTCCTACTTCCAGCTACTTCCCTTCAAGAGACCTAACTCCCTAGCTATAACTATTGAAGACTTATAAAAGAAAGTTCTTAATGTTCCACTATCAAATGAATCCATCTCAGAAACTGATGTTTTTATTAATAAATGCTTTTATTATTAAAGAAGGCACTAAATTTGTCTTGCCTCCACTCTAAAAACCAGTAGGGCTTGCCTTTTCATTTATTTATTCAATAGTACTTCCTCCTAGTGACACAGAGCTCAAACTAAAGAATTCACAACAATCATTACTGAAACAAATACTTGATCATTGGAAGAAAGAAGGGAACCTGCCTTCTTATTCTGGACAATGATGAAAACTTAGATACTTATGTGATCTTGGGAAAATAACTTACTTCTCTGGGCCTCAGTTTCATAATTTGTAAAATAAGGAGGTTGGACTAGATGACTTTTAAGACTTTTTTAGCTCGAAAGCTATATCCTATAACACCAAGGAGCCCTTGACTCACAAGGCAATAACAGACAAAGGGGAGGAATGAAACCTCTAAGATTTGACTTTGAATTTTATCAATCTTTTTTCTGTTACTCTTCACTATGGCTAAGTAACCCTGATCCCTAATTCCTTCAGGAGATTTGCTTGTTCTAGGAACTTCTTACCAGTAACTTCTTTTTCCTCTAATTTTTGTCCCATCCCTTCCTTCCTTCAAAAATGGACTTAAGTAATCAACTCACCAGGAATCAATCTTTTTCCTCTTATCTGCCTTTTATTTTATGAACCTTTGTCATTTTTACATTCCATTTGCTTTGCATTCATCATTAGGCACATTTAAGTTCTTTCCCTGCAGGTCAAAGGCCACCTAGTTGGAAATGCAAAAATCAAAAGGATAGATTCCTTTTATACTTTATGTTTCCCATGGTCTCTCCATAAGCCCCCCACCTACCTACAGTAAAATGACTGAGGAGTAGAGTAGACTGAAGAATGAAGTATCAGAAAAGCAACTTTGATGAGTCTGTAGAGTGGATCTACTAGGACGGTGATGGCAAACCTATGACATGTGTGTCAATGACACACAGCCAAATGCAGCCTCATACAGAGAAGTATGGGGCCACATGCCAAGGATGAAACATTTGCTGTAGAGTAGTGAACACACTCTGTGCACTATAGATGACAATTCTACCTATATTAATTTACCTATTTTGGTTTGTTAAATACAGTTATATATTACAATTATACATTTTTGTTATTTAAACTATAAATATCACAAAATTATGGGTTTTTTTTTCTCAAAGTGACACACCACCCAAGTTATGCTTGGTTTTTTGGCTAATTTTGACACACCAAGCTCAAAAGATTGTCCATCACTGTACTAGGATAAGAAAACAGCAAAGACAGGAGAATAAAGGGCCAATTAAAAGGAACTGGACTGATCTATCTAGTTCTGTGTTCAGATGAAAGGGAAGGGAAACTTAGACTCGAAATTTTAAAACCCCTGTTTTAGAAAAGAGTCCCTGTTTGGGGGAATCTAAGTGAATAAAGTGCCAGGCATGGATTCAGGAGGTCCTGTGTTCAAATGTGACTTCAGGAACACCCTAGCTGGGTGATCCTGGACAAGTCACTTAACCCCACTTGCCTAGCCTTTGCCTTCCTGTCTTAGAACTGTTACTGAAAATCAAAAGTAAAGGTTTAAAAAACAACTACTTGTAAGGACAATCAGCTTTGACAGATTTAGTGACTGATCAACACAATGATCAATCACAACTCCAAAGGATTCATGATGAAACCATATTATCCACTTTCAGATACAGAAGTGATGGACTCAAAATGCAGATCAAGGCATATGTTCCTTACCTCCTTTTTTTTTCTTGGACATACATGGCTATGGGAATTTGTTTTGCTTGACTATATATATTTGAAATGAGAAATAAATAACATTTTAAAATTAAAAAGAAAACAACTCATTATCATTTCAATAGCTATTTTTAAACAAGCCACAAGAAAGTACCACAATCTATTCCACCCTTTAATAATTACTACAATGACTCAGTTCCACATTATATGGTTTAATCACTATACTGCAAATGTGTAAAACAGATACAGGTACAGTGAGAATACTACAGTGTATTTGATTTCCATATGGAAAACTATTATCTACTTGAAATATATCACCAACTCAAGAATGCCTACAACAGATACCAAGAAAGAAAGGGTTTAAAATAAAAAGAAAGCCTGTTTTACTCATATATTACAAAAGAAATTTTTAATCTGACCAAGGAAGAGAAGCAAAAGACAAAATCTCTATTGATGACTTTGAGGTAGGCCTAGCTTAGGTGGATTTAAAATTACAGATTTAAAGTCAGAAAGGAATTTAGAGATTATCTAAAATTTTGGTCTTACTTTAGAGAAGATAAAACTAAGGTGCAGAGAGAAAATTATTTGCCCAAAGTCACATTCTTAGTAAGTAACACTCTTCAGATCTAAACCTAGATCTTCTGACTTGAAAGAGTGCTCTTTTCAATATGATGTTCTTTGTTCCCATTATGCCCAGCCTAGCCAGTGATTCTCAAAACATAGGGTTTCTGCCAAGGGTGTGGCTGCAGGGTGGAGTTAAATTCAGCAGTGTGGGTACTACCCTTAGGCTATATGCTAAAAATTAAAAAGTCTGAAGAGTTTTTTTCCCTAGGCCCAGAGTTGCTTCAGTTAAATACACTTAGTTCCAGAGACTGACTTGAATAAAACACTCTGGCCACTGACTCAGAAACTACCAGGACTGGAACAGTTCTTCCCCTGCCCCAGCTCCTTCATGCCAGTCTCTACTAGTGTTTTTGGTCTAGAGACGCTAAAGGAACAGTTGAAAATGAGAAAACCATTCCTATGATTTAAGAAGTCAAAGGATTCTTGAGAGATGTGGGAGATCCAAGAGAACCTTAGCTGGATGCTGTTTGAAGCCAAGTTCAGGGGAAGAACACAGATGTTCCTGAAGTTCTGGGTCAGTCAGTTTCTGGATTTTGTTCCTTGGGCACAAAGGCCTGCAGGATAGGGCAGGTTCTCTGTTCAGAATGAACTAAAAAAATAAAGCTCTCACACTTAAGAAGTTTATATACAAAGATGAATCACAAATAGCCATCTTTGATTTTAAAAGCATTAAAGCATCTACACATTCTCAGAAAGAGATGAATGAATAAGACAAAGCTTCTGTCTTCAACAAACTCATAATCTAGTTGGGAAAATAAAATAAGTACAAATTATAATACACATTTCTATAGTAACCCCAGTTTGCAATGCATTCCTATAGCATTGCCATGTAACATCAGTACTACCAAGTATTATCCCCATTTTTACTCAAATTAAATGACTTGCTTAGGATCATAAAGCTACAAAATACAGGAATAAGAATATGACCAGTTCAAAAGAAAAGGTAAAAAGAAAATTCTTTCTATGAGAAACGACAAGAGGAAGGATTTTTCTGGTTGGAGGATGAGAAGTGGCACCTGTCACTTAGTATGTAAGCCTAGACGTATTTCAAGAAATCATAAAGCTACCAGATCTCTTAAAACCAGAGAGCAAAGTAGAAATAGAAAGAACCTATCATTCCCCTCCTAAAAGAAATACCAAAATGAAAATTCTGAGCAACATTATAGTCAAAATGTGGAGCTTCCAGATTATATGGTGAGAGAAGGCAGAAAGAAAGGTACCAAGGAGACAAAATCAGAATCACATGTGATTTAGATACCACCACTATGAAGAAGCAGGGAACTTGGGCAAAGGACATAACTTATAGACAGGAATAACATTCAGCAAAACCAAGTATAATTTTATAGAAGGAAAAAATGAAATGAAATTTTTGATGACATGAAATTGAGGACTTCCAAGTATTCTTGATAAAAAAAGACCAGAGCTTCCTAGAAACATTGAAGTGAAAAGACAAACATCAAGAGAAATATGAGCAAACAAGGATAAACTGTTTACTTTCTAATGAGAAAATGATTAATGTGCCCCTTCTGAATTCTATAATCAGGAGTGAAGTGAAAGAGTCTAATGAGACCGAGGGCCATTATGTCTTGATAATAGTAAAAGAATAATGGAAAAAGGAAGGGGAAAAGGAATATGCTAGAAAGGGAAAGGGGAGAGGAAAGATGGAGGAAATTATCTCACATAATAGAGAGGGGGAAGTTTATAAAAATATGGAGGAAAAGATGGGGGTTGGGAATAGTTAATACCTGAACCTTACTTTCATCAGAACTAGTCAAAGGAAGGATGAAAACACATATAGAGGAAAACAGGAAAGAAGCAGAAATAAAGAAGGTGGATTAAGGGAGAAAACAGTCCTAACAAACTGTAAGAATGAACAAAAATATTAACGGCAGTTCTTTTTTGTTCTGTCAAAGAATTGGATTTAGGGAAAGAGGTGCCTCCATCAACTGGGGAATGGCTAAACAAGTCATGTGAAAAATGTAATAGGAATAAGAGTGTGCTCTAAGAAGTGAAGGGGATAATTTCAGAGAAACCTGAGACCAATATGACCTGAAACAGAGTAAAGTAAGCAAAATCAAGACAATGATATACAACGAAAATGATATTTTGTAAAGACAAAACTTTGAAATATTTAAGAACTCTGATCAGTGTAATGACAAACCATGATCCAGAGAATTCATGATGAAATATGCCACTGAGAGTGCTAAGACTTTTTTTTGAGGGGGGAGTACAACCAATGTGGACATTAGTTTTGCTTGCCTATGCATGTTTTTAACAGGAATTTTGATTTTCTTTCTTTCTCAATTAGGTGAGGAGGAAAAAAAGGTGGACCCTTACTAAAAAATAAATTAAATTTAAATTAAAAAAAGGAAAGGTTAAAACAAAAACCTTACCTGCAATGGAGGTGGTGATGGTAATGTGGGCGTAGTAGTAGTAGTAGTAGTAGTAGTAGTAGTAGTAGTAGGAGTAGTAGGAGTAGTAGGAGTAGTAGGAGTAGTAGGAGTAGGAGTGGGAGTGGGAGTGGTAGTGGTGGTGGTGGTGGTAGTAGTAAGTAGTAATAATAGTAGGGCATTAAAGTTTGCAAAACACTTTACATACATCATCTCTTTTGACAATGGAGACTGAAATGAAAGTATAGAAAGGATAATAAGGCCTTGGGGACAATAACATTTAGAAGACTAGAGAAAAAAGAATAGTCTGGAAGGAGAAAACAAAAGTGGGAACAAGCTGATAGCAACCCTCCAGTGTGTGGCCTAAAGAACCCAACCAAGGTAGGCTGTGGACCATACATATTACAGTCCCAGAAATGGAATGAGATTACCAAAGGTTGTTTTCAGAGAATGAAGACCAAGGCCTTAAACACAGCCAACTTTCAATTACCTACTCCTTAAAGAATGAAAAGAGGCTTAGGTAATCCAAAATTATGCATAATTAGCTTTGGAATACATTGTAATTCACTCAGAAGATGAACTGTTTAAGGTACAGCAATTCTCTAAAACCATATGGACCTAGTAAGTCACTTAATAAGTGGGAGAGTAGTTATGCAAGATCTGTACTGGTAGAGGAAGTAGCCCCACAGACAAAAATCACAAATCCTTGAAATATAAAATAAATGCTATTAGAATCAGTCTGCATTTCTGCACATGTCACATGTCAGCTAGGGTACATGTCAGCTAGGTATTAAAGGAACTGTCAGGCAATAAAATCCACAAAAAATTTTATTTAAAAAAATTTTGTTTTGCTCACAACAAACCATGATTTAGATAAGAGATTATATAATTATGAAAATCAGCATCAACCTTTTCAATTCTAGTAAGGTAATATCTCTTACTGTTATCTTTCCAGATCCAAGATAATTAGGATTATTCCTCCCTCCCTATGTTATAGAATTAGAAAAATTAAATTCCAGCCCCCAAATCTAAATGATCCAGGAATTTTCAGAGTTCTGTTAATTCAATGGTAAGCACTCCTGACAGTGCAGACACCAAATTTATGGGCTCAAACTTCATAAAGGCTAGTAAGCTTCAAATAAAGCAATAAAGGCTTATTAGGTCTATGATCATAAAGGAGACTGGGTGGTAACTATGTGGATAGCACCGAGCAACTCATCTCAAATACTGGAAAATCATCTCAAAGCTCATGCCCAATTGAAAGGATTAAGATGCATAGTTATCCTACATTAGGAACTGCATGTATTTTCCTAAACTCTGATCCCATGAAGAGGCTGGTACCCTTGTAGCTTCTTTTGTCCTATCCCTAGGACTTAGAGGTCCCACTGTTTCACCCTCTTACAAGGTCCCATTCACAAAGCTATTTACTCCACTCACTTCAGCCTTCTCACCCCAGAACAAGAGTATCCTTTCTCTGAAGCAGCAGTCACTTGGAAGAAAGCCTCCAAAGGGTCCTCAATCTGGAAGATGACTGAGGCCACCCTAGGGCAAGCAAAACAATGAAGGGATGGGCTATCTGAACCATCAATGCTTGTAGAAAAGGGCAAGCATGGAAGCCATGCCATCAGATGGGAAATCCACTAATGAAATCCCCCTAAACATAGTTCTTTGTCTCTGAAGAAAAAGCGAAATATTCTACATGTTCCAAAATCCAATAAAACCATAAGAAAAACTTGGTATACACTCCTGGCTACAACACTTGAAAGTAACCTTCTCAAAACTCACCATATTAAGTAGGAGCATGAATCATGTAACCATGTTAAAAATGAATATTAATAAATGTTTTTTAAAAAAAACTCACCATATTAAGCTTAGGAAACTATCAGAGGCAGAGAATTAAAGGGTTCCAGTCAGGAAAAAGTAATTAGGAAACATCCTCTGAATAAATGAATGTCTGAGCCCTATCAAGGCCCAAACTAGAATACTATGTCATGGAAGAAGAAATGGTCAAGAATGGAAAAATAGGCCAGGGTAAACTTAGCAGCAACAATTTTGAGTGCTAAGACAGCTAGAGTAGCTGTTAAGGCCTGGCAGGAAACTTGAAATGCTGGTCAACTAGGTTTCAGCAGGATCACAGAGAGGAAAACACATTGCCAATAAGACATAACTGCTCTTATGATTTTAAGAATTAAGACAGGGCAGTTAAGAGTTGTAGGTTGAATCTATAGTCAAAATTTTCATGATGATCAACTTGACATAGAGAACAGTAGAAGCAATAACATATCTTTGTGTTTTGTTACTACAAGAAAGCAAGATACATTAGAAAAACCAGAAAGATCAGCATCCTACCCACAAAAAAATGCTTCATTCAATGCAAACTGATACTGTCCAGGAAAGCAGGCAAAACAAGAGTGCAAATGAATTTATGGGTGCATTTATCATGTACCAGAAATACAACATAAAACTAGAAACAGACTTTAACAGTTATAGGTAAGAACTTTCACAATACTTTTTGTCAACAACCAACACAAGGTACTACAGATCAAAGGAGGGCCATCATAAGAAATTCCTAAACCCAGATTAAATGAAATAAGAGTGGAAATTGAAGAGTTATTTAAATCTGAAGAGGGAAAAGCTGAAGAACCTGAAGGCATTAAAGATCTACATATTACAAATTCCAGAAGTGTTACCTAATAATGAAACAGATGCCAAAAATAATGCCAATGTCACATATGATTTTGAAGAAGTGGGCATACTTAGAATTGAATTTCAAAAACTAATTTTTTTTTGAGACTGAATTTTTAATACAACCAATGAAACAAAAATAATTTTTAAAAAGCGGTTACCTCTGTGTGACCCTGGGCAAGTCACTTGACCCCCATTGCCTACCCTTACCACTCTTCTGCCTTGGAGCCAATACACAGTATTGACTCCAAGACGGAAGGTAAGGGTTTAAAAAAAAAAAATCGGTTACCTGCTATAGCCATCATGAACAAATGCATCCTTCCACAATATTTCACTCAACAGCATAAAGCATTTCAGGACATGCATAAAACAATATATGCAATGGCAGTTGCCATGATTAAGGGCCACAGAAGGAACAGAGTTGCCTAAAAATATTCCTATAGACAGTCATCAAATATGACCATGGTAGAGAAGTACCTTGAGAAAATCACTGCAGACTTGTGCAAATACATTAGAAGATTAAAACATTATCTAGCAGATAAGTACAATGCAAAATCTTAATTACTAACCCAATCCAATTAAAATGAATCAAATTGTGAAATAGAACTTGGAAATAAAAAGTGTAACAGAAGGGGTTGTGGCAAAAAATTGGAAAATGAAGGGGTGTCCATCAATTGGGGAATGGCTGGACAAATTGTGGTATCTGTTGGTGATGGAATACTATTGTGCTCAAAGGAATAATAAACTGGAGGAATTCCATGTGAACTGGAAAGACCTCCGGGAATTGATGCAGAGGGAAAGGAGCAGAGCCAGAAGAACATTGTACACAGAGACTGATACACTGTGGCACAATTGAATGTAATGGACTTCTGTACTAGCAGCAATACAATGACCCAGGACAATCCAGAGGAACTTAAGAGAAAGAACACTCACTATCCATATCCAGAGAAAGAACTGTGGGAACAGAAACACAAAAGAAAAACATTATCCATCATGTAGTTCAATAGGGATATGATTGGAGTTTTGATGTTAAAAGATCACTCTATTGTAAACATGAATAACATGGAAATAGGTTTTGAATAATGAAATGTGTGAGGGGAGGAAAGAGCAGGGGTGGGAGGACAATAAATAACGTAACCATGGAAAAATATTCTAAATTTAAAAAAAAAAAGAAAAGAAACAATATTTGCAATAAACATCATTGCACAAAGGATAAGTTATATGTCATTGGATTTGTTGAATGAAAAGAGTTTATTTTTCACTAGACTGATGAATCAAAAGGTTCTCTAAAGGAAACACATCCACATGAACTCAACATGAACAAAGGAGTATATATGTGGCTGAATCACAATTATGTGGAGGGGCTTAGAAGAGTGAATCGGGTATATGATACTTTAAATTACAAAAGAGGAAGTTAGGTAGGGGTGTGCTGGTAAATATTTAACAATCAGCTCTATGAAAATGCACTATATACAAAAAAATTATATTTTTTAAGGCAATTGAGGTTAAAGTGACTTGCCCAGGATCACACACAGGTAGGAAGTGTCTGAGGCTACATTTGAGCCCAGATCCTTCCAACTCCAGATGTGGTAGCTACCTAGCTGCTCCCACACTATACTTTTTTTTTTTTTAAACCCTCACCTTCTGTCTTGGAGTCAATACTGTGTATTGGCTCTAAGGCAGAAGAGTGGTATGGGTAGGCAATGGGGGGGTAAAGTGACTTGCCCAGGGTCACACAGCTGGGAAGTGTCTGAGGCCAGCTTTGAACCTAGGACCTCCCGTCTCTAGGCCTAGCTCTCGATCCACTGAGCTACCCAGCTGCACCCCCCACGCTATACTTTTAAGTTTAATATTAACAACTTTTCCCATCACTTTCTCAAATCCAATCAATCAATAAAAAAATACGTCAACCCTTTATTGTAATGATTTCTAAGGTATAAATGCTCATGATGGAAGAACAGTTGGCCCAAAAACTGGTTAGATCCAAGGACAATCCTGTCCTTGGGGAATGTGTAGTAATTGACAGAAGCAGATTATGCAAAGAAATGTCAGAAACTATGCAACATATCACTACAGTAAAAAATTAGTATCTACTTGATAACCTAGAAAGATACAATCAGGTATGTAGATACTAGAAGCTCTAAATCCTTTATAAATGAACAGAAAACCATACTGCAACTGAAGCATCATGTGGAATGAAAAACTTTCAAAATATAGATCTAATGGAAGAAATTAAAACCAAATTAAAAGGCCATATTTAATGTCATCTCTGGTATCCTTTTACTAAAGTTGTCCCAAAATGCTTTTAGTGAATCTACAGAATATAAATTTAAATCCTAATCTTCTTATTCAATTACAAAAAAGTCATCATTTTATCTACTTGCACATTGAGTTTTGCAGAACATTAAATTCATAAGAATAATAGCAAAATAGTGATTTATCCTCAGACCATTTCTGCCTGAACTCCACTTAAAAATAAGATGAAGCTAGATAACAATAAAAATGGATTAAGATTTTAAAATTTAGACTTAGTAGAAATATATATGATTCTGTTCCCAAAACCAGAGGAACAGGATAAAGTAAACATCCCTGTCAACCTGTCTGCTACTGAAGCAACACTGACAAACTTCTGTCTCATACTTTTATTCAATTACCACCCCTCCAAGAAAAGCTATTTTGTCTACTTACAGTCTATAGAAAACATTATGTATAAATAGAAGAATAGTGATGACTGTCTTAGGAATGTTTCTAGTTGAACTCTGTTGAGCAAGATGAGAAACATGAGACCATTTAACAATAACTAAAATTTATATTAAAACATGGAGACAAAATAAAGAAAATATTTAGAGGCAAAATCCCTATCAGTGTTTACACAAACAAAACCAATGTGCCAAAATTAGAAAGGAAAGAGTTAATATAGAGGAAAAAAATCTTTGCAGCAACTTTCTCTGGTAAAGGTCTCAGTTCCAGGATATATAAGGAATTGACTTAATTTATAAGAATAACAATCATTCGATAACTGATAAATGGCCATAGGCTATAAATAGGAAGTTTTCAAAGGAAGAAGTCCAAGCTATCAACATTTTTTTTACATTAGATATATGAAAATTAAAGCAACTCTGAGTTTCTACCTATCATACCTACCAAAATGGCAAAGATGACAAAAAAAGAAAAATAACAGTAATGAACAGCATCAATAGTAGGAGGCAAGAAAATAGGCATGTTAATGCATTATATGTGGGGCTAAGGCTCCAGCCATTCTGGTAGGCGATTTGGAACAATGTCCAAAAAGTCACTAAACTATTCATATTTTTGACACAGTAATATTTTATTAGGCCTCTACCCCAAAAAGGATCAAAGAAAAAGGAAAAGAACCTGTATATACAAAAATATTTGCAGTTCTTTATTTAGTGGCAAAGAATGAGAATCTAAGGAGTTGTCCATCAATTAGGGAATGACGACAAATTATGGTATATGAAAATAATGAAATATTATTGTGCTGTAATAAATGTTGAAAGGGATGAGTTCAGAAAACTTGGAAAAACTTTTATGGTAAAATGAGCAGAAACAGCAGAACAATTTATATATAACAATCTTGTAAAGACAAACAACTTTGAAGACTTTAAGAGCCCTGATCAATGCAATGACTATTCCAGAGGACTGATAATGAAGCATGCTGCCTACAACCTGGCAGAGAAAAGGTGATGGATTCAAGATGGCAGTGTGAGAATTTAACACTAGCTTTTGTCCTTTTTCTTCTTGGAACCCAAAAATCAGCCTTGGATTTTAAAGGAAGAGTTTTGGCACTAAGTTTGATCTATTGACCCTGATTGGATTGCTATAACCTACCCCATCCCATGATGCAATCAAGACAGTGGGGGAGACGAGTTGCCGTGCATCGGGGCTCGGAGGCCTCACAACCCCCTGGTGTCTATAAGATCCTTTCTTGTCCCAGGTGACTCCCTGACATTCAGACCTGTTTCCTGCCCAGAGTGAGCCGAGACTCCCCCATTCAGAAGGGCTCAGAAAAGTGATGTCACAAGCAGCATAAATGGGACTAGGAAAGGAAGCCTGTCTC
Source organism: Gracilinanus agilis (assembly GCF_016433145.1). Lineage (NCBI taxonomy): Eukaryota > Metazoa > Chordata > Mammalia > Didelphimorphia > Didelphidae > Gracilinanus > Gracilinanus agilis. The sequence goes on along the minus strand of NC_058133.1, from coordinate 165,566,395 downwards.
TTCTTGCCTCAGGACCATGGAGAAAGGAGGTGGCTAAGAGAGCACCAGAGTGCCTGAGGTCTGGCTGTGAAGTTGTGCAGCCAGCAGGGAAAGGAGGTTTGCAAAGGGAACAGTCACCACATGTGGCTGGTGCCTTTTCTTTCTCTGACCTGCTTTTTATTATTTAATAGAAAATTATAAATTGTTGCTGTCTCCCAAGAATTTTAATCTTTTTTGTTTTGTTTTGTTTTTTAAACCCTTACCTTCCGTCTTGGAGTCAATACTGTGTATTGGCTCTAAGGCAGAAGAGTGGTAAGGGTAGGCAATGGGGGTCAAGTGACTTGCCCAGGGTCACACAGCTGAGAAGTGTCTGAGGTCATAATTGTACCTAGGACCTCCCATCTCTAGGCCTGGCTCTCAATTCACTGAGCTACCCAGCTGCCCCCCTTAATTAAAATTAAGAATTTTAATCTTAATAATGGAATGAGACCTACATTTTTGGACATGACCAATGTCCACATTTGTTTTTTATTTTTAATTATTTGTCAATTGAAAAATAAAGTAAAAATAATAAACTTACTTCCTGTGTAACCTCTGGGCAAATCACTTAACCTCAAAAGCCTTAGTTTCTTCATCTGTAAAATGAGGGAGTTTGGGCTATGCAGTCTCTAAATTCACTTCTAATTCTATACCCATGATTCTCTGATCCTATAATTCACCTAAATGTGGGGAGATGTGAAATGATATCACTGTCTAAGTTTGGAGGAAGTGATTGGTGAAGAACACTGACCCAGTAAAATTTGAAGACCTACAGCAAGTTATCTTGACTTTCCACAAACTTTGTGAACTTGGGTGAATTACTTTCTTCTTTATTCCTTAGCTTCCTGATCTTTAAGATTAGGAGATGGACTAGATGATCTCTAAGATCCCTTCCAGCTCTAAAATTCCATAACTTTTTTTAAACCCTTACTTTGCATCTTAGAATCAATATCAGTTCCTCAGTCAGAGGAGCTGGAAGGGCTAGCCAATTAGTGACTTGCCCAGGGTCACACAGCTAGGAAATATCTGAGGCCAGATGTGAATTAAGAACCTCCCATCTTCAGGCCTGGCTTTCTATCCATTGTATCACCTAGCTACCTCATATTCCATGACTTCTTAAAGGATGCACCCTAAAAGATGGAGAGAAGAACACTAAGGGAAAAGGGAGAAGGGAATAAGCATTTATTTATTTTTATAGCAATTATTATTATTTATATTTATCATTATTATTTATAGTAAGCCTACTTGGTATTAGGAACTATGCTAAGCACTTTTTTACAGATAATATCTCATTTGATTCTCACAACAACTATGGGAGTTGGTTTCGTTATTATTCTCATTTATAGCTGAGGAAACTGAGAGGAAAAAAAGTTAAATGACTTGGCCAGAGTCCCACAACTAGTAATTAAGGCTGGATTTGAACTTCAGTCTTTCTGACACAAAGCCCAGCTTTCTATCCACTGCAGCACCAAATGACTCCACCAAGAAAGCTAATAAGTAGGGCCAGTATAAAAGACAGGAGATAGATACAATGCTAGCTAGATTTCAAGGTAGAAAGAAATTCTGGAAAAAGAAATGTGATTGCTGGGCTAGGGTTGGGGGGCAAAAATTGAAATAATTAATCATAAATCTTAAGCTAGAATGAGAGACATTTAGGAGCCACTGTAGGTTTCTAATAGAGAATTATCAACATTAGAATGGTGTCTGAGGCAGCTGATTTGAGTTATTACTATGCCAGTTCAATTCTTACCCTAAGACACACCTGTTCTGCCAGTAGGCAGACATTATTAAGAATCTGAAATTTCTCTGGACACCCACTTCTATCAGCAGAAGGTTTAGTTTGGCCAGATACTCCAGTTCCAACTGCCAAAGGGAAAAGATTTAGGCCTAGGTGGCTCCCAGGGAATGTGGGGTCCAATCTACTTTTTTGAAAGGGCAAAGATATGCTTCACATTCAGGATCATCTAAAGTCCCCAACTTTCCCAAAGCTCAGCTTTCTAGAGAAATGTAGAATAACTCCATCTCTTGGGAACAGCTTATAGCTGGGAGTAATCCAAGGAGGTCTGGAAGAAATGACTCAACCTAGGAAACAGAGAAAGACAAATTCATTCAATTGGCTACATTTAATCAAAGAGAAAAAGGTGGGGGGGGGGGGGGGAGAACGGCAGCGGCGGATGATTTTAAATGCTGGTCCTATTTCCATTATAAGCCTCAGAAACTTTAGAGCTATCTGACCCACCTCTCTCCTTCATCTAGATTACTGTCAAGTTCCACTGCTGCTTCTTCCAAGAATTTCTCTTATCTCTTCCTCTCCAGGGCCACCAGTCAACCGCCTTAGCTCAGGTTCTCATGACAGGTATTCCTGAATTATTGTAAGATCCTCCCAACTAGCTTCCGTGATTCCAGTCACTCTCTCCACATCACTACAATCCTAACCTTCAAAAACAATGCTTTTTATCAATTCACTATCTTGCTCAAAAATCTTCAATGCCTCACTATTTCCTACCTACATCAAATATAAATTTATCTTGGTTTTTTTTTTTTTTTTTTTTTGCGTACTATGGCTACCAGTTTACCCAAATACATTTCCCACTACACGCCCCTTATATTCTAGTCAGATTGATCTTCTTATGCTTTCAAATGAATTATGTACATTCCCCTATCCATCCCTTGTTTACTCATTGTTCTCATTTCATGGAAAGCCCTTCATCTTTCCAGATTCTAACAATCCTTCAAGGACCAATTCAAGTTCTACTCCTCCCTGAAGCACAACCCTATCTGATTCAATGGAACAACAATACATTAAGTGGCTACTATCTTCTAGGGATTGTGGTAGTCGCTGGAGATGTAAACATGAAAAATGCCAATCTTTGCCCTCAGTAAGCCTACAATCTAATCACTAGACATAAAGGTACACAAATACATATCATGCAATGCAAAATCTATGCAGAAAGATCTATATGATGTGTTATAAGAAAACCTGAGAACACACATTCATCTGAGGCAGACTGGGGAAATAAAATCTAAGAATAGTTTCATATAGCGGGTAGTAAATGGAAACCATGAAGGTTTTCACAAGATAAAGACATAGTGAAGTACACTCCAGGCTTCATTAATTTTAAGAGTACTTCCTTCTAATCAACACATCATTTTGCACTTAGTTATAAATTATTTTGTACTATGGTATTGTTTCATGGTGTATTACTCTTGTCCCCTAACTAAATTATAAAGCCCTTAAAAGTAAAGACTACATATTGGCAAATAGGTGGGAAAATACAGGAAAACTATATCTAGAAACAGTTAGATTTGAGTTCAAATCCTGCCTCAGGCACTAGCTATGTGACCCTGGACAAGTCATTTAAGTGCTGTCTGCCTCAGTTCCTCATCTGTAAAATGTGGAAAATAAGAGCATCTGCCTCCCAGGATTGCAATAAGGATAAACTGAGATGTCTGTAAAGGGTCTTACAAATCTTAAAGCATCATATAAATAATAATTATATAAGATAATAATTGTAATTATTATTATTATCATCATTCCCCACAGTGCCTAACATGGCAGAAGTTTAATAAATACTCCATGGTTTTGGATTGGTCTCAAATGCCGCAGCCCTGGCATTCCAGGGTTATCACTTAGAACACTGGTAGATTGGTCCCCACTCTAGTTTGGAGCCAGAAATTATCTGCAGCCTACACCAGACCATTCTGAGGCAGCTACTTCCAAAAGCAGGAGAAAAAGGATGAAAGACTAGGAATCAAGACTTCTGAAATCTCATTTTCAGGTGAACTGTGAAGAAAATCCTTTCTCTCACTTAACAAAATAAAACAATAAACCTTTACCTTCTCTCTTACTATCAACTCTAAGACAAAAGGGGCTAGGCAATTGGGGTTAAGTGGCTTGTCCTCCATCACACAGCTAGAAGTATCTGAGACTAGATTTAAACCCAGGTCCTCCTGACTTCACGTCTGGCGCTCTATCCACTGTGCTACATAACTGCCCCTTCTCCCACCCGACCCTGTGAGAAGAAATGTAGTCTGGCAGAGTAGTAGTGTTGGACTTGGAAAAAGAAAGACTTAGGTTCAAATCCCATAGCTAAAACTAGTTCTGACACCATAGGCAAGCCACTGAATCTCTCTAAGCCTCAATGTTTTCATCTATAAAAGAATAATAATAACAGCAGCATAGCCTATCTCAGAGTCATGATGTACAAAAAAGATAACTGATACCTTTAGAAGCTTTAAAAGTGCTATATGAGGGGCAGCTGGGTGGCTCAGTGGATTGAGAGCCAGACTTAGAGATGGGAGGTCCTAGGTTCAAATCTGGCCTCAGACACTTCCCAGCTGTGTGACCCTGGGCAAGTCACTTAACTCCCATTGCCTACCCTTACGACCCCAAGACAGAAGATGAGGGTTTTTAAAAAATAAATAAAATAATAAAATAAAAAGTGCTATATGAAATTTGATACTATTACTATTGAGAGATAGCACCATTTCAGAGAGAGAAAGCTAGCTAGGAAGATCTAGTCAAGTTCTGCTTCTGGCATATATTAGCTGTAACCACAGTCAAGTCACTTAACATCTCTGTGCCCTCAGGCAGTTCCCCTAATCAGCATTGGTGCGGCAGATGTGTAACCTCAGAATAAACTTCCTACTCTGATGAGTAGGTCACAGGACCTTGCACACTGGAATTATCATAAGGCAAAGAGGAAGCCTCTTTGAAGAAGCTGAAATATGGACATTCCTGGCCACTAAGGGAAGGGGAAAAACATTTACTAAATGCCAACTATGTGCCAGGCACTGTGCCTCATGAGCTCTTACAAATACTATCTCATACAATTTTCACAACAACCCTCCGGTGAAAGGAAATTCTTGGTTCTCTTTGTCTATTCTGAGTTTATACTTGTGAAAAGGGAATCCTTTATTCTCTTTGCCTAGTTGGAGTTAAAACTTTGGTTAGCAATAACTTAAGTACCCCTATTTAGTACCTCACTAGATTGTGAGGACAGGATCGACTCTCCTTTGTCTACCTTTTGATTGAATCAACACAAGCTTGAACTAGGTGGAGGAGCTTGAGAACCACTTGGTGAATTCACACCCTGCTTGGTGCTGGGTGGAAGGTCAGTAAGATGTTTGGAGAGCTCCACCCTTTTTCTAGCTCAAACAGCCAGAGACTTTTGAATTCTTTGGGAAGTTCACACACTCAGAATTGGGTGAATCCTAGGAGGAGAGTTAACACCTTTAAGAAATGAGAAGCCAATCCCACAGACACTGCCCCTGGCAGGGCTGGACAATTTGGAGGCTATGATTGGCCCCTGTGAAAAGGGGCAGGGACAGGAAACCACCACCATAAAAGCCATAAAACCCTTGGGCTGAGGACAATCTCATGAAGTTGAGTCTAGTGCAGGGGTCAGCAACGTATGGCTCTTTCTGCAGGAGCCATAAAGTCAATTTTTTTTCAGGCGCTATTACAGGAGCGCGCACTGTGAGCACTGTGCGGCTCTCACGAAATTACACCTTAAAAAATGTGGCGTTTATGGCTCTCACAGCCAAAAAGGTTGGTCTAGTGGAAAGTGTCTCCTGGAGATAATCTTCAAGGGAACTTCGATGGAGACTGTGGTGTGAATTATGGCTTCAACTTAGATTCGAAAAGGGCTGACTACTTTCCTGGTTTCCTGAGAGACTAACTTCCATCTTGGAGGAGGCCTCCAGATAGAAGACTAATATAGATATTTTCTCTAACTTCTCTCACATTTCTCTACTTGATTGTTTCCCCTCTATTTTATAAGTAAACTTCTAACTTGAGATATGATAACTTTGCAACTATGTTATTTCACATAATTTAAGCCCAACCACTAAATTTAACCTTTACATTCTAAGAAAGGTACTAATATCTCCATTTTACAGTTGAGAAAATCAAGTCAGATAGATTAAGTGAGGAGCTCAGGATCACTTAGCTACTGTCTTGAGTCCACATTTGAATTCAAGTTCTCCTCTCTCCAGGCCCAGCTAGATAACCAATCTGGATTATGGACAATTCAAAGCATTAGTGCTCAGGCTATACTAATTCTAAAAGCTCTTCCCTATTGGTACCTTTCTCTCCACTCCAAGAATTTGAATCCTAGTTCAAGATCTGATTGCCTCACCTGAACTATTTCAAATAGCTTCCTTACTGTTCCCCTTGCTTCCAGTTTCTCCCCTCCCCTATACATCTTCCACCAAGGCCAAATTAATAATATTCCCAAGTAACAAGTCCAACTATGATACCCTTGGTCAAAAATCTTCAATGGTTTCTTAGTGTCTCTAGTATAAAATACAACCTCATCAGTCTGGCATTAAAACCCTCTAAAATGTACCTTCTGCCTACCTTTCCAGATTAAATGACTCCCTTTCATGTACTATATATTCCAGCAAAACTGGATTATCTATTCCGCAAATCTGCTGTGCTATCTTTTCACCTGTAACACTGCACACTGTTCTTTATTTCTAGAATGCACATCCTGTTAATTTCCAACTCGTAGAAATCCTAGCTTTAAAACCTTTCCTCTATACCAACCACCCAATTGCTCTCTTCCCTCCTGAAATAACTTTATATTTACTAAATGTATACATATTATACTCCTCTATTAGAATGTAAGCTCTTGAAGGGTAGGGGGCTATCTTTGCATCCCCAGCACCAAATATTGTGCCGTGAATAAAGCAGACATTTAATAAATGTCTATTGAATTGAATTGAAAGAACAAGAAAAGTGGTCTTAAACTGTAAGAGATGAGGGATTAAAATTAGAGAGCCAAAAGAGTTTCCTTTTAAAGTTATAGAACTCTTTCGTTAAAAAAATGATTAAACATTTATGTTTTTGTTAAGAACATTCTAGTAAAAGCTAGAATTATAAGGTGTTTAGGGTTTGCAAAACATTTTTCATAGATTAATTTTATTTGATCCTCATGAGGGGCAGGTGCTAATATTCCCATTTTACAATGAGGAAATTGAGCTCCCTATTACACCATCTAGCTGCCAATAAGAAGATCCAATTCAACTAAAAAAAAAAAAAACACACAAAAAACACTAATCAGCTAACCACAAATCTTACCCCAGGTTTAAGCTCTGGGACACCCTATCCATGTACCAAGGTAGAAACCAGAAATACAAAGATGAACAATAACACAATACCCACCCTCAAGGTAGCTTATCCTCCAACTAGAAATAGACAGTGAATTGACACAAAGTAGAATACTGAGTAGAACTGAGATAGGAAGAAAAAGAGATTAGGGCAAAGGGCTCTTCAGAAAACTGAAGAGGGAGAAAGTCACAGCTCAGCTTCCTTCTTTTGAGTTTGGAGGTAGAAAAAGTTTCATGAATGAAGAGAAGTTATCAACAAAAAGATAAAAAGTTGGCACCTTCTATTTCAAGCATGTATACATGCATGGACGCAGGATGAGAGTAGAGTACAGCTGGTTATCTAGTTTAAAAGGAACAGAGTTCATAAAGGGGAAAAGGGGGAAATAAGGCTGGAAAAGATGGCAAAACAGGCTTTTGAGGCCTTAGCTATATGCCTGGATAAGAAATTCTCATTTCATCCTTTAAATAATGGGGAGCATTAAAGATTTCTGAGAGTAAGTAAACATTGTCAGTCCTGAGTATTAAGAAGAACACTTTGGGAACTGTATAAAGAATGGATTGGAGAAAGGGGAAAGACTGGAGGTAGAGACCAGTAAACAGGAGAGATTCTAGAGAACCATGATACTGTACCCCTCGGTGATTTTTCCTTAAAAACCCTGTACTTCCACAGGTTTCCTATTTTCTCTCATCCTTAGTTTCTTTCTTCCTCTCTGTCTCTCTCCATCTCTCCTCTTCCTTTCTCTCTTCACTCTCATCTGTTTTTCTCAATTTCTTACTCCTTTTTTCTCTTCCCTTCCTTTCTCAATCTCTCTCTCATCTCTCCTCCCTCCCCAAACCCAATCTAGGAAGTGGTTTCATTCCCAGGCCTTTCAAATTTTCTTTTTCATTGGCTTCTGGAAAGACTAGACAGAAATTCCTATAAACACTCTAAGGTCCCTCAAAAGGCAAGGCTTCAGGTCTTGCTTGAATCTTCTCCTACCACAACCTGGGGGGAGAGGAAAAGAGAAAAAAAGAAATCCTGAAAGTAAATCAAAAAATAAATCTTAGATGAAATTTTTAAAAATCTGAAATGGATAAGAGAATGCTAGGAAGAATTTAGGCCCTGGAATGGATTGTTTTTTGCTTCATTTTAAAAAATAACAATAGGTAATTGTTCAGGTGATCCAGTCAATACTGAAAATAGTAGGAGGCAAATAGGAGGGTAGAAGGAGTAACCACAGGAATATGAGAGCTTTCAAGAAATTGTGAAGAGTAACAAGTGCTAAAATATAAGTATTATTATTACATATTTTTCCCAAAGACCACCCCATTTAAATAACTCCTAAAATCCCACCATCCATAGAAAACTTAATTATATCAATCAAAAAAGGATTGATTTCCCTTTGAACTTCCTTCACTATTGGTCCAGATAAGAAACTTCCACAATCACCATACCCCATTCTCTTCTCCCTCTCAAATATAATAATTATCCTTGTCTAATCTCAACTAAAATGTACTTAGTTTTGACCTATACATGATGTCTTATATTTTACTGTTCTTTTGAATGCTGAATAAAAGAAAAATATAGCAGAATTAAAATTAAAAAGTGAATTTAAAAAATAAAAATATTTAGCTATGATCTTTCTCCATGTCCATCTGTCAACCCGATATATAACAGGTTTTAGATTGTAAACTCTTGGAGGAACTATATTTCTTATGCATCCCTTGGACAAGAATAGCACTATATAAAGACACTATATGAAAACTCTGTGATGATGGTAAAGGTAACAATCCTCTTCAAAGGACTGGCTGCCTTCTCCAACTATAATTGGGGTAGACTCAACTCAACTCCATAAATGGATAGCTTCAACTCATTCCCAGTGCATTACTTGAACAAAGAAGCCCAGAATTTATCAGTCTCTACTCTTTCTGCCCAACTAGAATATCCTCCACTATCTTGAGTGTCAAAATAGCTAAATGGATTCAAGCATCCTTCAGTTGCAGGGGTTTTCAGGTCTCACAATAGCATGGGTTCAAATCCTACTTCTGATATGTCCTGTTCTAATTTTGAGGCAAGTAGATGTCAAAGTGCTGGACTTGGAGTCAGGAAGACCTATCTGAATTCTGTATCACATTCACTGTGTAACTCTGGGAAAGTCACTTAATCTCTCAGTTTATTTCCTCTTCTGTAAAATGAGGGAGCCAGTCGCTAGGGCTTCTATAGTTCTTTTTACCTAGCCTATTACAAATCATCCTTCAAAGCCCAAATCAAGTCCCACTTCCTCTATGAAGGCTTTCCAGACCACTCCAGTCCACAGTGATTTCTCCTTCCTCTGAAATTACTATCTACAGTAGCCAATGGCAATTAAATACTATGAGGTCAAACTTTTACATAAGGAAAGAGATACTCTAAACCCTAGAGGATTTCTTAGATTCCAGTGCTCAAAAAAGAACTGAACATGCATTGGACAGAGTTCAAGGCTTCTCAACCCAGTTAACAAATGAGCCTAAGTCTGGATTCTTCTTCATAAATTCCTTTACTATAGCCTAAAGGCTTTCCCTTTCATAGGGCATTTTTCCTTCTATCTAGTGATTTTATGTACGGTTAGGTTCTAATTATTATAACTGATGAAATTCAAATTCAAATTTTTTAAAATTTGGATGACATATTTCCATACAATGTACAATCAATTATGATATTTTACATAATTATAACTTCAAATAGTGGGAATTCAAATACATGTAGTCACTTGAGAAGATTCAATGTTCACACTAATCAAGACCTCACTGCTATATCCAATCCTAAATCTCTAACAAGTAGTGCTAATAGTTCTGAATACTTTTTTCAAATTAAATTTTAATTTTTCCAATCCCCCCACCCCAAAAAAACCCACAATTGAAGGAAGCTTGCCATTTAGGCACTCAAGATGGTAGATATTCTAGCTAGATAGAAAAAGTAGAGAGTAGAGACTAGTAACTTCTGGGTTTCTTTGTTCTAGGAATGCACTGGGAATGAAGTTGAGTCCACTCCAAGGCAGCCAGTCCTTTAAAGGGGATTGTTACCTTTATCATCATCATAGACTAAAGGTCTAGTTCAGGTTTTATCAATGACATCTGCAAATTATCTAGTCCCTCTGGCACTTCACTCTCAGGCACCAACCTCTCTAAATGATAAGAATTCAAATCAACTAATTATCATGTGCCTTGAATTCACCAGATACCTTCCAAGATCTTGGAGAAAGAATGAATAATTAACAAAAATCTTTTTTCTCCCTCTCATTTTCCTCTTGGGGGACTAGGGGAGAAACAAAAGCCTTTGTAATAAATATTCATAGTCCATAGCCAATGTCCAAAAAAAATATCATTCTTCATCTTTATTCCATCACTTCTCTGTTGAAAGGTAGGTAAGTATGCTTAATCATCAGTCCTCTGGAATCATATTTGATCCTTGCATTGATCAGTCTTTTGTTAATGTATAAATTGTTTTCCTGGATTACTCACTTCACTTTGCATCAGTTTATACACATCTCTAAATGCATTTTAATCAGGAAAAACATGTAACCATCAGGCAAAGAAATCACAATGAATCTTTCCCTATATTCAAGTTTACAAGTCAAGGAGCACCTTTTAAGCATATGTGCCAGATCTGGGCTCAATCCTGGGAATACAAATACAAGCCCAGTTTCCCCAGGTCTTCAAATATTTGGGGACAAGACTCAATAACCTTCCTTAATCACTTTTTCTAGCATCTCTCAAACCTGACAATTCAAAAGTTGCTCATTCTACTTAATATTAAGCTCTTCCACAGCAATCAAAGCTTGTTTTCTGTGGTTATGTTCATAGTGGTGAAATGGAGAACGTCTAGCCATCTTTAGTCTGAGTCATTCAGTTCAGCTGGATGTTAAGAAGGACCAAAGGTTTGGTCTATACATGGACAACTAAATTTGTTTTTTTTTAATTAATTAAAATTATTTATTTATAAGTATTTTTCCATGGTTACATGATTCATGTTCTCTCTCTCCTCTCTTCCCTCTCTCCTCCTAGAGATGAGAAAAATAAATTTTTTATTTTGGTAAAATACACTCCAAATCCACTTGGCCACCTTGAAAACATCAACCATAACGGTACTCAGCAAAAAGCATACACATCACCACTACTGGAAAAACAATTCAGTTGTAACATCTTTGTTCTCAAAGTGCAGCACACTTATAAGTCTCTTTTATGTGTTTTCTCTCATTTTATCCACATCATGCACAACAAAGAGGAAGGGATATTAACATTTGGGAGCATATCAATCTGTCTTCCAGCAACATTTGTTCTAGAGTTCTGGGGGAAAGTTCCACAAAGCCATTTCTCCTAGCAACTGAAATTTCAAGCAAGTAAGACCTACCTCACTTTCACTGAGACTGAATTACAATATTAACTCTAAATGAAGCCAGCATCAAGATTGGATTCACCAGACTAAAGATTTAGTTCAGGCTTTATCACAGACTTCTGCAAATTATGCAGTCTCTCTGGCACTTACTTGCCTTAGTTTCCTGCACCAACCAGTCTCTCTAAACGATAATACAAATCAACTAATTATCATGTGCCTTATATTCACCAGACATCTTCCAAGATTTGGGAGAAAGAAAAGACATAAGGCCATGATTGTCATTATTGTCACAAATACCTCTCTACAAGGTACATCAGTTGGGGCAGCCAGGTGGCTCAGTGGATAAAACATCAGGTCTGGTGTTGGGAGGACTTGGGTTTAATTCTGGCCTCAGACACTTCCTAGCCTATGTGACCCTGGGCAAGTCACTTAAAACCAACTGCCTAGCCTTCAGACCTAGAAGACAGAAAGTAAATGTTAAAACAACTACAACATATGATAGTCATTCTCGACAGAAGAAATATTATAAAATAACTAATCCAAAGCCTTCTACCTGAAGTCATTTTTCAAACTTCCAAGAACTTAGTTCTCCACTTTTATCGATTCACATCAATTACTTCTTTCATCCAACCCAACATCTCAGGAAGGCCTCCCTGACAAAAACCTCTTGACCTTGATCTGTATCCTTTCTGTATCTGTACACTCAATCTGGATAATAATTTTCAGACATCACAGAATCAGAGTTGAAAAGAACTTCAGGTCTTCTTGTTCAACCTAACACCTCAGGTAAGTGATAATCCAGTCTCCACATAAATAACAATAATAACCTTTTCTTGCAAGTGTTCCTTAGTCTTCTTGCTTATTTTTCCTATCTTCCAACTAGATTGCAAGCTTGTACAATTGAAGAGTTACCCGGGTTTTGTTTTTTGTTAATATTCCCATAAGTATTCCCATTTTTTTAAATATTCCCACCTCATACAAAGCACTTAATCACAGCATACAAAGTCTTAACTTACTGATGAACCAAAAAAGCATTCATCACCTAAATATTCTTCAGAACCTCTATTCAATACCATCAATATGTTCTGAAGAAAATCATTCAAAATCCACAAGGTTCAAAAACCTCAAAAACCCAAAAATTGTTCCTAGACTGGGGAACAATAATCTAGTATACTTAGTGACACATGTGGAAGCATGAACCCCCAAAATCAATCCTCTCAAGAAACAGTGAAAAGAAAGTACTGATGCCAAACCAAGTTCCATTAATCCACACTGGTGAAGGTGCCCTCTTAAGTAGAAGCATGATTAAAACTCACAGACTAAGAAGCAGCATGGTACATTGGGAAGAATCTTGTGCCAGAGGCCCTGAATCCATATACCAGCTGTTACTCCTTGTATGACCTTGGGTAATTCATTTGACTTCTTGGGTCTGAGTCCTCAACTAAAATATGAGGGGGCTAGATTTCCAAGATTCCCTTCAGCTCTAAGGAGATTCTAGATCTACATAATAACTTGGAAACCAATGGACATTTTCATCAATTGCCAAAAGACAACAGTAACAATGCCCCAAATAGTCCATATGATAAGCATGATATGTAAACCCAGGACAGCACAAAAGCCAAAGTAGAACAGAAATTTGTCCACTCTCAGAGGTATGAGTGGCAGGTGATGGATCTCAAACCCTTCACTGTTCACCACTTGGGTTTCCAGTGTTGTTTCAGAACCTTAAGCTCAACATACAAATCCCTCCTCAAAAAGAAGAGCCATCTGTACCACTAGAAATGCATCTTTATTTTACGGAATAGGAAACTGAGGCTTGGAGAAATTATTTGATTTCCTCAAGGTCATATAGTAACATTGCTGAGATTCTAACTCAGGTTCCCAGTCTCCAAATGCAGCTATTCTTTCCATTGCATCATTTCTGCTTTAGTCCATGAGAGTATCCTAAAAGCCCATTAGAGAGGAGGGAGGTAAGAAAAAGGAGAGAAAAAAAGATATCCCACTTTCTTGCCACACCTAAGTTCCCATCTCTTATGGGCCTAGTGACACTTTTTAGCAGAAACCAAACCATAGGGACCTCAAAGAAAGAAAAGGAGGACAAAAGATAACATGTATAAATACATAGCAATTTTACACCTGTGGATTATCTGCAGTGTGGTGCACTGGAAAGAACACTGAATTTGTAATCAAAGGAACTGGGATTGAGGCAAGGAAGGCTCTGCTCTCTTCTATGCAACCAAATCATTTCCTCCTTCTGTACCTCAGTTTACTTACCCCTAAAATAGAGGAGTCAGACAACTTGATCACTAAGATACCTTTCATCTTTAAACCTATGATCCTATAATCCCAATCACTGCCCAAACTGGTGACAAATGATATTTAGGGCTAGATACAGAGAAGACAACAACCTGGGAATAAATGTCTATACTATAAAATTCACTACCTAAAGTCAACAAGTCCTTTTCATTTTTGTCACAATTGCTTTTTATTTTTCACAACTATAACATTCACTTAATCACTTCTTGGGATGCATCCCACAGGCAAAAAGGAAATGTCTGTGTTTTGGATCATCCATGCTATTACCCTCTATTAGATGAGTATTTTAAAGAAAGCTCTTCATACCTTGCTCACTTCAGCATACCAAATTTCTTTTAAATTCAGTTAAAATTATACAGTACTGTAATCATCAAATATGATTGTAAAGTCCTTTATGTTTTTAATGGGGGGCAGGTTGGAAAGATGGGAGAGAAATGGGTTAGTAAAAAGAAAGGATGAGAATGTAGATCTGCACACCCCTTCCTCCAATGCTGCATTATTCCTTTGAAGGTGGCCCACTTTCCTCTGAGGAACTGTACTATCAAAACAATATTATCAACAGCAAAGGATTTCTGGGATCTCTTCGACACATCCTAGGTATGGGGGTACAGTATGGGGGAAGCAAAATGGTCAGTGACTCTGTATCTACCAAACTTCAAGGTGTCCAGACCAAAGTTTTCAATTTCCAAGACACATTAGGCCAAGAAAAGACCCATTTTGTTGAACCAAGATGAGCACAGGAGATTTAACCCAATGGCAGTATTTAAAATTGAATTTAAACCCTGAACCTGAAGGGAGAAAATCCTAATGATCCCCACACATTGTAGAGGGAGAGCCATCAACTAATGATAAAATGATTGCCCAGCCTGAAAGGCAACCCTATCCCCTACCACTATGCCATTTTCTCTCACTCCCAAAGCACTTACCCCCCCACTTCAAGACACAGAAAACATTTAAATCAACAAGGTGCTCAATTCCATAAATAACCAATCCTGGCCCAATCAGGTAGCTTTCCCCAACACTGCATGTACTCCCCAAACTCAAACTCAGTTTGGTGCTCAGACCAAAAATATCAAATGTCAGTCTTGGTCAATCTCGAAAAGCTGGCATCTCTAAGGCTGGAATCTCCCCCTACCCACACACCCCCAATTAATACACAAAAATCTCTAATCTGGCAGAAACCCAGAGAAGGCTTAAGGGCATCATCTAGCCCCCACTCCAGAATTTACAACTTTCATTAAAATATGCCATTAAACCATATTCCATATTATCCACACAGAAAACGGGTCCTCCCCAATTACTCATAAACACATATAACCATCCCTGTGACCAAAAGGAACTCCTATCCCCCACTGCCTATTTGTTCCACAACCATTTTGAAGCCCACAGCTCATCCAGCTCTCTTGCTGCAACCCTTTTAAAGCACAGTCATCTCCCACCCTCATTTCAATCTTTTACTATGCATTTTAAAACCGAATTGTCAGCAAACCTACCTGTCTATCGTCTGGGGTAACCTTACACTCATGGTTCTTCGGGTATCTCCAATGATCCAAATCCTGTGGCTTTAGTCTTGATGAAAATTGAATAACTTGCAATTCAAACAAATTAAAAAAAAAAAAAAAAAAAGGGAGGGGAAGAGAATACCAACTTGGGGGCAGAATCCTTTTTCTTTCAAGCTCTCAGGACCCTGGTAACTGAAGCTCCATAATGCCACTACCAGTAAATATGGTCTCCTTTCTTAACCCCCTGTTCCCCTCCCCCCATTTGAAAAAAAAAACCGAAAGGAAAAACAGAGATCGAGAGAAAAACTGACCTTATTAACCAAAAACCCAACCACAAATCTCTTCAAGGTTAGAGCCACAAGCTAAAAAATAAAAGTATAAAAAAGGAGCGTGCTTTCAAAATATCCGTCTTAGCTGCAAAACAAAAATAAAAAGCATCCTTTTAATCCAGTTTTCCCAACTATCCTTTTTTGTGGACAGGCTCCCAAAGGGGGGGGGGGGGGGCGTAGAGAGACTTCTGGTCTCCAATACTTAAAACAACAAGAGGCTACAGCTAAAAAACAGATGAATAAATCCAAAAGGGTGATTGGAAAAAAATGTTCCAAACAATTTGTACAGTAAAAATAAATAAATAAAAATCATACAATAGGATGTACAACAGTTTTTCTTAAGTCCAGTTAAATCCTAAAAAAAAAAGATGGACTTCTTAATTTAAAAAATTGACAGACTTATACACTGATGGTTCTGCAATTCGTCCACGTCCCTGCCCGAAAGCCCCAAATTAAAAGCTGCAGTTTTCCTTCCTTCAAAATAACAACAGCACACACTGAATCCCTGAAGATTAATTTCCTTTTTTTCTGATTTGGTTCTGGCTTTCCTTTAAAAACTTCCAGAGGCTGTCCTCCCCCACTCCCACCCACCCCCCACCCCACTCCCCTAAACTAACCCCGTCTGAGCCTCCTCAGACTAAGTTCGGCCTTTTTTCTGGAAGGCAATTTCTTGACTTCGTTCTGCGGGTTTGCTCCTCCAGATCCTGGCTCCCAAAGGTTTCCTCGCCTCAGCCTCCATGAAACGGGGAGATCTTTCGTCTTCTCTTCCCCCCTTCTCTCTCTGCCTCTCTCCTGCAAAGCAAGCCTGCCCCCAATTAATCTCACTATGGGTTATTATTACTGTGGCTCTGAGTTTGAGGTGGGTTTTCGGCCACACCGGCCTCCTGAAAAAAAAAAGGGAAAATCAGATCTGATCGCTTTCTCTCTCGTTCTCTCTTCCTTCCTGTGGGTTTTTTTTTTTTT
>NC_058133.1:165524607-165545288 GCF_016433145.1 Gracilinanus agilis | reverse complement strand
TGCGCCCCCCTCCGCTGCGCTCTCTACCTTCGCTCCCCTCCCCCTCCTTGCCCCCCAGTGGTGCATCTCCTAGCCCTCCAGGCACGAAGTCCACCCCACCGTCTTTCTCATCTCTGCGCAAATTTCTTAGTCACTTTTTAAAATGTCCTTACCCCCTTTCCCTTTCCTACCTTCCCTTCTGGGTGCCTTGATCTCTCTTTTCTCATACCACCTAGATTTCTTTGTCTCTTCCATTCCTCTCAGGATTCCTCCAGTCTTCCTTTTTCTTTCCATTTCCTTCCTTTCTCCACCCCTTCTCCGAATTTGCTCTCATTCTCCCCTTCCCTTTCCTTTCCTTCTCTCTCTTCCCTTGCATTCCCCTCCAGATCCTGGCATTTCAACCCCCTCCTTTATTTGCAGTTGCTCCGAGCCTTGCTCAAACCCCACAGCCCCCACATTTCAGATCTTTGTTTCCTTCTCTTTCTTTGCTCCATCTTCAGATCTATTTCAGCACCCCCACCCCCAACCAGGCACAACCTGCCTGACCTGCTTCCTGTTGCATGGGACAGAAGGTCATCTTAATGCCAATTTGTGTAAGTTATTTGACCCAAAGGAAAATGCTTCCCTGACTGCTCCAAGGACTGCAATAACCCTATTTCTCAAAATCCCTGATTGCAGATATTGTGGATCTTGCCCTTGGAAGTAAGACCCCAACCTTTAAACATTTTTAAAAGAATTTTTTCCCATAATAACTGAGTAGTGAATTTTTGTTATCCTACTCAGCTTTCTATTTTAAAACAGCTGGTTAGCAGTGCAAAACAATGTCATTTGCATAGTTTTCTTTTAGTTCTTCCTTGACTTCTCCCAGAAAGCATACAGGTGAATACTTCAGTGGTTTGTGTATGTGTTAAGGTTGTCTATACTAGGAACAGATTACCTGGGCTGTACAACTGGTGGAGGGTGGCATATGTCTACTGGCAGGGAAAGTGGCAAATGGGAAGATCTCGCTTTCCTTTGATCTTTCTCTGGTCTGTTTTCCCTGAGATTTTGGAGACAGGAATCAGTCCTGCCATAATAATAATTGGATTTCATATTATATAAAGTTCATTTTAGCTCTGTCTTTTCCTTTGCACTTTCCAACAACATTGAGGTATGTACTATAGTTATTATCCCCATTTTACAAAGGAAGAAACTGAAGCTTAGAGAAGTTAAAACTATTTACTTATGATCATATAGGTAGAAGTATAATAAACAGGTTATGAACCCAGGTTTTTCCAGATTCTAAGTCCAGCAAGCAGTCTATACCAGTCTGACAAAAGAATCATTCCAAGGATCAATGAATCTTAGTTTCACAGCTGTCTTAGCAGGCCCTCCACTTTCCAACCTAAATGTAAGGACTTCTTTTATTCAGTTCTATAAAATTCCATAAGCATTTATTAAGTGTCTGCTGTGTGCCTGCTGCTATGCTACCTTTTGGGGGTACAGAGACAAAAAACAAACGAGTCCCAGCCTTCAATGAGCTTATGTTCTATTGGAGGAAAACAATATGTACATGAAAAATTAAGTACAGGGGGCAGCTGGATAGCTCAGTGGATTGAGAGCCAGGCCTAGAGATGGGAAGTCCTAGGTTCAAATCTGACCTCAGACATTTCCCAGCTGTGTGACCCTGGGCAAGTCACTTGACACCCCCCCCCCCATTGCCCACCCTTACCACTCTTCTGCCTTGGAGCCAATACACAGTATTGACTCCAAGAAGGAAAGTAAGGGTTTATTTAAAAAAAAAAAAATTAGGTACAAAGCAATTTGCAAGGAGGGATGGTATTAGCCATTAGAAAGATCCAGAGTGGCTTCCTGTTGGAGATGACACTGGAGATGGGCTTTGTCAATAGCTGCAGATTCTCTGAAGCTAAAGTTAGGATAAAAAGCATGAGGAACAATCTGTGCCGGAACTTTGGCCTGAAAGTTGAAATGGCATCTCTAAGGAACAGGCCAGTTTGACAAGAATAAAGAATGTGTAAAGTCTTAAGAGAAACAAAGTGAGAAAACGCTAGAATGGTATTAGAAGAAGTCCTACGATACCACAACTATTTTTTATTAGGCAGTTTCTACATAGAAAACACTACATCAGGCATTGTGGAAGACTCAGAGATGAGTTATAGACAGCTCTTGCTGTCAAGTTTAGAATCTAGTAGAAGTTAAAATAGTATACAAATAACTCTTAGGAGTAGCTCCCATTTATAAAGCATGATTACATTGTCACATACACTAATCTCATTTGATCCTCAGAATACCCTATGAGAAAGACAAGACTGATTTTAACAAATAAGGAAACAGACTTGGAGAGTTAAAAACATTTTTAAATCCTTACCTTCTGTCTTAGAATTGATACAAATTATCATTTCTAAAGCAGAAGATTGATAACCGCTAGGCAGTTGGAGTTAGGTGACTTGCCCAGGGTCACCTAGCTAGGAAATGTCTGAGGCCAGATTTGGATTAGTAAATTATTTTCTGTGTTACAGCTCTAGTAAATGATAGAACCAGGATCAGAATGAATTCTGAGTCCTTTCCCCCTCCCAGCTATCTCCTGTAGCATCTAAATGCTGTAAGAGAGATCAAAAGTCCTTTTAAGAATTCTTGTTTTTCAATCACTCTTCTTGACCCATTTTGTCTGTGAGTTTTCCTTGGCAAAGGCACTGGAGTGGTGTGTCATTTACTTCTTGGGTGGATTAAGACAGAGATTAAGTGACTTGCTAGTAAGTGTCTGAGGCCAAATTTGAACTCGGGTCTTCCTGACTTCAAACCCAACTCTATCCACTGAGCCACCTAGCTGTCTCCTAGTAAGAATCCTACCAGGGTTTAGATGTTGACTCTGAAGGCAGTTATATGACAAGACATTTAGCCTCCTAAACCTCGTTTTCTTTATTCATAAAATGGAATCCTCATAAGTCTTTTTTAGGGAAGGAGAGTACTTTGTAATCAATAAAGTGCTATAACAATAAGAGCTATTTTTATAATGATAGATTCAGAAGAAGAAAAGATCTCATTCAGTTGAGTGGAATCAGGAAAGTTTTCTACACTGAAAGTTGACACTTTCTAGATTGGAGAAAGGCTCTTTATATCATGCTTTTAAGATTTGCAAAGCAGATACTTCAAAACACCCCTATTGAGGTAGATAAGAAAAATATCATCCCTGTTTCAAATATGAGAAAGAATAGTTTCTGAGAGGAAACCATCATCACATAGTGAGTATCTGAGGATTCAAAGTCTGGTTGTTTCACTACAATTCTAGCATCCTAATGCATCATCCTAAGAAGATTACTGTCCCTTTTTGAGGATAAAAAAAAGGCTTTGAGAGGATTTCCCCTTCTTTCCAACCAACATTTACAGATACCTCAATTTTTTTCAGTATTTCCCCATTTAATTTTTTATTATTATTATTTTTTAAAAACCCTTATCTTAAGTCTTAAGGTCAATACTGGGTTTTGGCTCCAAGGCGGAAGAGTAGTAAGAACTAGGCAATGGGGGTTAAATGACTTGCCCAGGGCCACCCAGCTAGGAAGTGTCTGAGGTCAAATTTGAACCCTTGACTACCCATCTCTAAACCTGGCTCTCTGTCCACTGAGCCCCACAACTGCCTCTATATTCCCCCTTTTTAGAGATAAAGAAACCAAAGCCTGGAGTTGTTAAAAGACTGACCAAAAGTACAGTAAGCAGAGCTTGGGGTAGAACTTACTTCTGAGAAGTAATGGAAATTTAGGAGGTCAATTCTTGATCAGCCAAAAAGACTGGGAAATTGTTTCTAACTGGAGAAGAGAGAGGAAGAGGACAACAATGTGACTCCTGCTTTTAAGAAATATGTACTTAAAAAACTAATAAAAAGGCATCAAGTTGGCTCAGCAGATAGAGAGCCAGGCTTGGAGATGGGAGGTCCTCAGATCAAATTTGACTTCAGACACTTCTGAGCTGTGTGACCCTGGGCAAGTCATTTGACCCCAATTGCCTAGCCCTTACCATTTTTCTGCCTTAGAAGAGATACTTAGTATCAACTCTAATACAGAAGATATAGGTTAAAAAAACAAATAAACTAATGAAGCTAAATGTAGATTAAGTGTAGATCAAGCACCCTCATGCTTAGGTAAGGAGGACATCTTCCAGAAAGAGGGCTGGAAGACTACTTATATTCTTTGGATATAATATATAGAAAATATTCAGTGTTTTTTCAGATTTAACAAGGAACTTAATACCAAAAGAAAAAGTATTTTTCCCTCAACTGTTAGATTTCTCATGAATGTAACATATCATTTTAATACTAATATTCTTTAAGGGATTCTACGTGACTTCAAGATATGATCCACTACTACTCAGATATTCAATTTAATAGACATTTAAGCTTCTGCTCCATGCACAGCATTGAGCCAGACCCTGGAGATACAAAGGCAAAAATGAAACAGTCCCTTTCCCCAAGGCAGGAGGTGGAATGCACCACAGCCAAGATAAGTAAATACAAAGTAATTTGTGGAGGAATAGAATGTTAACAATTGGAAGGGATCAAGGAGAAGTTGGCCCTTGAGCTAAGAGCCTTGAAGATAAGGATTCTAAGAAGATCCCAGAACCTAAGATTGAATCCTATCTCTTCTACTTACTTCCTATATGACTTTGGAAAAGTGACTTAACCTGCCTTTGTTCCCTTATATGTAAAATAAGGGAGTTGGCCTCTAAAATCCCTCTAAAATCTAAATCTACCTTCCCTTGAGAGGAGGAGTTGAAGGACAGTTTTCCAGGCATGAGTGCAAATGAATAGAGGTTAGAGAAGGAATGTCAAGTGTAAGAAATAGTTCCAGTTTGTCTGGAACCTAAAGTGAATAAAGGGTAGACTAATGCAGAATAAATCTGGAAAGGTAGCTATCACATTGAGAAACTTGCATTTTATTTAAGAATTAAAGAGAGCCCCCCAAAAAAAACCCAGAAAAGAAAAATAAATAAAAATGAATGTTTTTTTATCAAGAGAGGGAACTATTCATTTAGGAGATTTATTTTGGAAGGAGGGGGGAAGATGCATCTGAATCTCTGAAGAATCTAAATTGTAGGTGGTATTAAGAATAACTTGCAAATAAGTTCCATCCAATACCATTGGTGGTATAGCCCACCCCGACTCCATCTCACCCCCTGAGTCTGGAAGACTCAGTCCAAAGAAGAGTTCAAAATCAGACACTTACTAGCTGTGTGACCCTGGGCAAGTCACTGAATCCTATTGGTCTCAATTTCCTCATCTGTCAAATGAGCTAGAGAAGGAAATGACAAACCACTCTAGTATCAAAAAACCCCAAAGGAGGTCATGAAGAATCAGAGAAGACTGAAATGACTGAACAACAAAATGTTTAAGAATTATCCACAGTAAATGCACTGTTACAGATGAAAGTGGTCTGGTTATGGACCAAAGGTGAAGGGAAATAGAAAGTTTGAGGGCTACATTGGCACCTGTGAATTGCGAAGTGACCTACGGGAAGTCTCTCAGCACATGGTGAGATCCTCTATGGAGGATTTCTGAGATGAGAAGGAATAATCTGTGTTCCACAAAGTTATAGGAAATGTCCATATCAATGAAACTAAGAATCCCTTGAAATACCTACATATTAATGATTGTAGATTGAGGTTTCACATGGAATCTTTTATTCCCATACATTCTTCATAGGCATCGCCTGCTATATAGGGACTCAGAATTATTGACAGATTTTATATTCTGTGAGGTTGTTGCAATTACTGCCCTGGTTCTGTAGTAACACTATTAATGGGGTATTAACAAACCACATAGTAAATCAGAGAATTTCCTTTGAGATGTCACTAAACCAATTACCCTTTAAAAATTTAGATAGACATATACACACAAACACATATATGAATTCATTTATATTACATATATATGCAATTGCATTTTGTTTTTACATCTCCTTTGTTTTCATATATGCATATATTGTGTGTGTATGTGCACACACATGTGTGTATATCCTCTCTCACCTACCCAGGGACACTTCCCTAATAAGAAGGAAGGAAGGAAGGAAAGAATGAATGAATGAAGGAAGGAAGGAAGGAAGGAAAGAAGGAAAGAAAGCAGTATAGTAAAACTAACCAACATATAACTAATTCTAAAAGTATATACTCTCTCTTTTTTTTTAAAACCCTTACTTTCTTAGAATCGATACTCAACACACTGTACCTAGCTATCCCATGAAAGTACATACTTTCTTAGTCCTTCATCTCTGAAAATAAGGAAGGAAAACATATCTTCTTGTTTCTTCTTTGGAGTTAAGAGCAGTCCTTATAATTAGGGTTTACTTTTTTATTTATTCCATTTATATTGCAGTTATGCTATATATTATTTTCCTGATTTTGCTTACTTAACTTTGTATTAATTCATATAAGCATTCATATGCTTCTTTATATCCCTCATCTTCATTAATTTCTCATGGTGCAAGAATATTTTATTACATTCCTTTACCATAATTTATTTAGCCATCCTCCAACTGATGCAAATACCTATCAAGTTAGCCCTTGTAATACCCTAAACAGGTTCAGATTAGGGCATCTCATTTTTAGAATGTTATTGAAAACTGGAACAGATGCAGAGGTAGGTAGCCAATATGATGAATGCTCTATAGATTATGCCATATGAAGATAGGTTTGACATACATAGTATTTATGTTGAATACAAGAATACTAAGGATAGCGAGGTGGCTCAATGCATAGAAAGCCAGGGCTAGAGATGGGAGGGCCTGAATTCAAAATTGGCCTTAGACCAGTGATGAACAACCTTTTGAGCAGAGCATAACTTGGGTGGTGTGTCACTTAGAGAAAAAAACAACATAATTTTGCAATATTTATAGTTCAAATAACAAAAATATATAATTGTAATATATAACTATTTAATGAACTAAAAAAGGCAAATCAATATAGGTAGAATTGTCATCTATAGTGCACAGAGTGTCTACATTTCACTACAGCAAATGTTTCATCCTCAGCATGCAGCCCCATAGTTCTCTGTATGAGGCCACATGCGGCCATGTGTCATCAAAAATAGTTACACCTGTCAGTGCTGGCACGCGTGTCATATGTTTGCCATCATCACCTTAGACACTTTCTAGCTTGTGTGTCCCTGGGCAAATCATTTACCCCTAACTGCCTAGCCCTTACCGGTCTTCTACCTTGGGATTGACACCTAGTATTAATTCTAAGACAGAAAGTAAGGGTTTTTGGTTTTTTTTTTAAGATGAGGAAGAGGGAGAGGGAGAGAAGAAGAGAAGGAGAAAAAAAAAAAGGAGGAAGGAGGAAGAAGAAGAAGAAAGAAGGAGGAGGAGGAGGAGATTGGAAAGGAGAAGAGGAAGAGGAAGACTTATGAGGGGTGGGAGGATATGATAACCTTAAAATGGGTAAAAGAGAGACAGATTTAGGACTAATATAAGGAAAAGTTTTCCCCCCTTTCATTTTTTTTCTAGAAGCTGATGTGTTTGACATTTGCTTCATTAAACATTTTCAACATTGAACAAAAAAGGTTCCTTATTTTTTGGGTCATATGCCCCTTGGGTAGTCTATTGGAGTCTATGAACCCCTTCTCAGAATATATTTTTTTAAATACATAAAACAAAAATGCAAAGGATTACAAAATAAACCAACTATATTGAGATGCAATTATCAAAATAATTTTGCTATCAACATTCAGGCACTCTGTGGGCCCCATGGGGATCTGTGGACCCTAGATTAAGAATTCTTCTCGTAGGGCTCTATCCTAGCTCTAAAATGATAATCTATGATCTTTATTTCTTGCAATACTGCAAAACACACACAAAAAAAATGGCTAGCATTTATATGCCTCTTTAAGATTTGCGAAGCATTCTGCAAATATTATCTCATTTGATCTTCACAAATGGGTAATTGTAACCTCCATATCACAAGAAGGCCAATGCATGTTGCTCTCTCAGTCTCTACTTCTGACTGACATTGCCCACTCTCTTCTCTCCTACCCTTCTCCATCAACTTTCCAGCTCTTCTTTGTCTTTTGTCTCTCCCTATTAGAATGATTAGAATGTAAGCTCCTGGAGAGTAGGAATCATCTCCCTTTCTTGTTTTTGTCTAAGGAAAAAGGACAGTTACAACTGTCCAGAAGGAGAATGGGCTGCCTAGAAAGTTAGGAACTCCCCAAAGGCCTTAAAGTGGAGGCTGAATAACTACTTGGGATGGATATTGTAGAAGAGATTTCTGTCCAGGTATCAGTTGGACTATTTCTCTATTTCATCAGCAACTTGGGTTTCCTAAAGAATCATTTCTGAGAGGCAGGTAAGGAATAAATTAAAGATATTTCCTCAGGGAAATATCTCAGCCTTCTCCTTATCCTCTTCTCTTCCTCACCCTCACTCAGTTTGTATAACCAAATAATTGCCAAATCTTGCTGTTTCTACTTCCACATCTCTCCCATCTGACTCCTCTCTACTCATAGTCTGTCACTTAAACTATTCCAACAGTCTCCTGTTGTTCAGTCTTAACTCTTTATGACCCTATTTGGGGTTTTTTGGCAAAGATATTGGAGTGGTTTGCCATTTCCTTCTCAAGCTCATTTTGCAGATGAGGAAACTGAGGCCAACAGGGTTCAGTGACTTGCCCAGGGTCACACAGGTAATAAGTTTCTGAGCCTGAATTTGAACTCAGGTACTCCTGACGTTAGGGCTAGAGAGGCTCTCTCTATTGCACCCCCTAGCTGTCCAATGCCTCCTACTTGGTTTCTGTGCCTCAAATTTCTCTGTATAGACTTCATCTCTTGGCAAAGTGAAAAGGAATTTTCCTTAAATGCAGTTCAGACTGCCATGCTCTCCTGCTCAATCAACTACCCACAATCAATTCTAATGATTCCTTATTTCCTTTAGGATAAAATATAAAATCCTACATTTAGTTTTTTTTTTTAAACTCTTACCTTCTGTATATTGGTTCCAAGGCAGAAAGAGGTAAAGGACTAGAAAATGGGGATTAAGTGACTTGCCCAGGGTCACACAGCTAGGAAGTATCTGAGCTTACATTTGAATTTAGGATGACATCCTGTCTCTAGGCCTGGCTCTCTATCCACTGAGCCACCTAGCTGCATTTAGCTTCTAAAACCCATCACAACCTGACCCTAACCTATCCTTCTAGCCTTATTATCTACATTGTTCTTCTCTGGTCCTCCTCCCAACCCCAACAATCCAGCCAAACTACTCATCTCCCATTTCCTGCCTCTCTCCCTTTGTAATGACTATGCTTCATCCTAAAATGCATTCCTTTCTCATGGAATTTCTTTCTTTCTTCAAAATGCAACTGAAGCATTACTTTTACATGAAGCCTTTCCTGATTTCAACTGCTTAATGTCCTTCGTTCTCTAACTCCCTTGTATTAATTTGTGTGTATGTGTGTGAATATTTAGCTCCAGCTAGGTGCCAGGCATGTAAGCACAAAAAAGAGCAAAGTCAATCTCTGTCCTCTTGAAGAACTTACATTCTGATGGGGGAGACAACACACAAGTAAATATATACAAAGCAAACTATATACAGGTTAGTTAGGAAATAATTAACAGAAAGAAGGTACTGGAATTCAAAGAGGCTGGGGATAGCTGTGTGACCCTGGGCAAGTCACTTCACTCCCATTGCCTACCCTTACCACTCTTCTGCCTTGGAGCCAATATACAGTATTGATTCTAAGGTGGAAGATAAGGGTTTAAAAAAAATTTTTTTTTTAAAGAGGCTGGGGAAAAGTTTCTTGTAGAAGGTAAGATTTTAGTAAGATTTAGAACTTAAAGAAAACCAAAGAGTGATGTCAGTCAGTAGTTAAAGCAGAGGAGGGAAAAGTGTTCCAGGCAGGGGGAACAAACAGCCAGAGAGAATGCCCTGAGCCAAGAAATGGAGTGTCTTGTTTTTGGAACACCCAAGAAGCCAGCATCACTAGAGCCAAGAGTATGTGTTGGGGAGTAAAATGTAAAAAGTCTGGAGAGTTAGGAGGGGGCTAGATTATAAAGAGTTGCAGATGCCCAACAGAACATTTTGTATTTGCCCCTGGAGGCAATAGGAGTAGATATACAATACAAACTGATTGTTTTTCTGTTGGAATGTGATCCTTTGAGATCGCCTGTGAGTGAGGATTGTTTCTTTATATTTGTATATATTTGTATACTCAGGACTCAGTCCATTTTCCAGATAAGGAAGTTGAGGTTTCAGAGAAAGGAAGTAACTTGCCCAGAGTTACACAGTTGTTGGAACCAATGCTTGAACCCAAGATTTTTGGTTCTAAGATAAGGGTTAGGGCTCTATTTAGGTTCAGTTCTTGTGCAGAATCATTTATTCTGAGTCATAGTGTGTGACTCAGCAGCAAACCATCCTAGTGATCTTAGGCCTCCTTTCTCTCTACTTCTTTCTCCTGCCATTGACCCTCCTCATCCTTTCTAGGGACCAAAGTTTTTCATCGAGATGAAGTTAGAAAGCTAGGTCTGAGCCAAGTAGGTGTTGTGGCACATGCCTATAATCATGTGGAAGCTAAGAATGGTAGACTGCTTTTCTGAGGAGTAGAAAGGTTAAAAGCTGATTAGATGTCCATGTTAAAGTCTAGCACCAATACGGGGAACCCGCTACTCCCAGGAATGAGGGGCCACTAGGCTGATTACAAGGGGGACAGCAGCCCAGGTCAGAAAAATAGACTAGGTGAAAGCTTCCATGCTGATTAACAGTGGAACTGGGCACTTCCAGCCTAGGTGAGAGAAGAAGACACCAATGCCCCCTACCTCCCCACCCCCCAGGAAAAGGAAGTTGCCCTCAGTCTACTTCTAACTGACATTGCCCACTCCCTTCTCTCTTACCCTTCTCCATCACCTTTCTAGCTCCTCTTTGTCTTTTGTCTTTCCCTATTAGAATGATTAGAATGTAAGCTCCTGAAGAGTAGGAATCATCTCCTTTTTTTTGTTTTTGTCTAAGGAAGAGAAAAGGAAAAGGAAGAGAGAGAGGAAGAGGGGGAAGAGAAGGGAAAAAGGAAGTGAAGTTTGCCTCCACTTTAGGGTCACCTCCAAGGTGCTGACTTCAGTCTCCCAAATCTCAAATAGCTCTGTCCCTGGTTACCTTAGAGACCATCATTCTTCCATCACACTCCAGCAGCTCAGACATCTGAATAGCAGGGAAGGTGACAAGAAGGTTTGCAAGGAAAAATGTGTGAAAGAGAACCAGTTTTAGATTGGAGGCTAATATTTTGGGAAGTTAGGTGATTTCCACTCCTCTCCCTCCCCACTAAGAAACCATCCCAAGATCCACTGGGAAAGGGGATAAAGGTGAGACTATAAGGAGAGAGAATAAAGAAGTGTCCAGATCCTTCTCTGGACAACCAAAGGTCTTTTTACATTAGATTCGTGACCATTCTTATAGCTTAAGGCAGCACAGCTTGATCAAAAATAGGTTATGGCCAACTAATCTTTATTTGTTTGATATGGGAATGTGATAGATACAGTTAACCTAGATTTTAGCAAAGCTTAAAAATTTTTTTTTTTTTAATTTTACCTTTTGGTTCCAAGGCAGAAAAGCAATAAGGACTAGGCCATTGGGGTCAGGTGACTTGCCTAGAGTCCAAGAACCCAAGACCTTCTGCCTCTAAATCTACTGAGCCACATAGCTTTGCCCTTAGCAAAGCTTTTGATACAGCCTTTCTTGTGGATAAAATGGAGAGGTGTAGCCTAAACAATAATTCAATTAGGTAGATTCAGAATTAGTAAAATAGCTGATAGTAATGATTCCATTTCAGCTTGGCAGGTCTCCAGAAACTAGGGATGATCGATGCTTGTTCTTGTGCTTTTAAACTTTTTTTCACTGATGTCATGTTCATCAAATTTGCAGGTGACACAAAGTTAGGAGGGAGAATCAATGAACTAGATGACAACATCAGGATCCAAAAAGATCTTGCTAGGCTAGTACACTGTGCAGAAGTAAATATTAGTCTTCCCTGAACACTATGAGTACTGTTTGAACTAATACTCATACTAAACATATGAGTATCATGTGAAGAAACTGGGGATATTTAATCTGGAAAAGAAAACTCATGGATGACATGATAAATGTCTTCAAGTATTGGAAAGGCTGTCATATGTTCTATTTCACCTCCCATGACAGAACTTCAAATACATTTACGTTTAATGTAAGGAGAAGCTTCCTAACAATTTAAGTTATCCCAAAGTAGAATGGGGTGGCTTGAAAGGTGTCATGGTTCTCCTCAGAAGTCTTTGAGGATTCTTTGCCCAGTATGGATTGCTAGATGCTTGCCAAAGCCAAAGCTTACAAATTCCAAAATGGTTTGATTTTCTGATGGATGAGGAACTATACCAGATTTCTGACTTGAGTTTATCTCCATTGGTACAAATGCTAGCTCATCCATGCCTTCAAATCCTAAATTCTTATCCATGTATTTCCATAAATTCTCTATGAAGAATTTATCCTTCTGAGCAGTTATTGTTCAGTGGACTGAGAGCCAGGTCTAGAGATCAGAGGTCCTGGGTTCAAATGTGGCCTCAGACACTTCCTAGCTGTGTGACCCTGGTCAAGTCACTTAACTTACAGCATTGCCTATCCCTTATTGCTCTTCTGCCTTGGAACTGTGAAGATGGGATTAACTCTCCCCCAGCCTACTTTTAAATTTAATCAACAATAGTAAATACACCCATACTTAACCCAAAAATAGGGAAAGTCCACAAACTACTTACTAAAGGGATTTGCATCTCTAAAAGCAACTGACTGCCCCCTAGGCAGTCCTAAGCAAATGTAAAAATTGGTTCCCTAAAGTGGAGGAAGGAACAGGAAGTGACATAAAGAAGGGTCTTTAAAAGTGGCTGAAACTTCCTGTCACAAGGTTTTTGAGGGTTTTTTTGAGGCTCTGGAGGCTGATGGAGGACCTTCTTCAGTGTGGACCTGGGACTCTAGCACTTGGTTAGACTGCTCTTGGATCTTCCCCTTTGAACTACTGTGGGTGAGTGAAAAGCTGACTCCTTCCCTGGCTTCTGGAGAGATTGGTTTCAGGAGGAGGCTGTGTGCTCATTCACCACCGGTGGAGAGTTAATGAGCCCTGCTGGTGTTGAGCCAGGCACCAGAGAAACATTTAGGGTGATTAGCTAGACTGTTTACTCTACCCTCTTTCACATTTCTCTACTTTACTTTTTCCTTCTATTTTGTCAATAAAGCTGCTAAATAAAAAGTCATTTTGACTTGAGTTATGATAACGGTGACCACATTCTCTTATATTTAGTCAAACCATATTAATTTGGGGGGGGGATATTTTTTTAAACCCTTAACTTCTGTGTCTTGGTTCCAAGGCAGAAGAATGGTAACGGAAGGCAATGGGGGTCAAGTGACTTGCCCAGGGTCAGACAGCTGGGAAGTATCTGAGGCCAGATTTGAACCTAGGACCTCCCGTCTCTAGGCCTGGCTCTCAATCCACTGAGCTACCCAGCTGTCCCCCAAACCATATTAATTTTAACCCCTATGGAACCAATATACAGTATTGATTCGAAGATCTTATATCTTATGTCTTAGCAAGGGTTTCAACATTTTTTTTAAAAGAACCCAGCCAGTGCACTGAATTTCTTCCTCTGGTTTAAAAAAATTCCTGGAGAACAATTTATATAATAAAATGATAATAATATTTTTTGGTTTTGCTTCTTTAAAAAACCCTTCCCTTCTGTCTTAGAATTGATACTAAATATCAATAAGTATTGTCCAGGGTCACACAGCTAGGAAGTGTCTGAGGTCAGTTTTGAACCCAAGACCTCTTGTTTACAAGCCTGTCTCTCTAGCCACTGAGCCACCAAGCTGAAAAGAAAAACAACTTGTAAAACTTGGGAATTCTGTTCAACCACAATTCAAGAGAACTCATGAGACATATTACACACCTCTAGTTAAAGGATTTAGATTGAGAATTGAGACATATTTTTCTGGACATGGCCAACTTGGGAATCTGTTTTGCTTGACTATACATATTTGTTTACAGAGGTTTTATTTTTCTTGCTTTCTCAATGGTAGGGAGTAGAGGAGGAAAGATAAGAAGTTAGATCTTTATTTGAAAATAAAATTTAATTAAAAAAACTGTTGGGAGGGAGAAATTATTTGAGTGATTATAAACCAAAAATGTATATTATGCAATTTAGATAAATCAATATGATTACCTAAAATTTTTTTTCTTAAAACTGATATAAAGGGGGTCAGCTGGGTAGCTCAGTGGATTGAGAGCCAGGACTAGAGATAGGAGGTCCCAGCTTCAAATCTAGCTTCAGATACTTCCAATCTGTGTGACTCTGGGCAAGTCACTTAACCCCTGTTGCCTAGCTCTTACCACTCTTCTGCCTTGAAACCAATACACTGTATTGATTCTAAGGTAGAAGGTAAGGGTTTAAAAAAAAATACCAACATAATACATAGGCTATCCATAATTGCTTGCTTTCTTTCTATTTGAATCCTCAATGTGTACCAAAGTGTCCAGCACATAAGTAAGCACTTAATAAAAGCTCTATCATCTACTTTTATATTACTACTTACTCTGCTAATGTAATTGGCTTACTTCTTTATCTAGTCATCCTGAGTTGTCTTTTATGCTGCTTCTCTTGCACAAGTTATTGTTGGTGGTAGATGGTAGAGAGTAGACCAGTGATTCCCAAAGTGGGTGCCACCACCCCCTGGTGGGTGCTGCAATGATCCAGGGAGGCAGTGATGGCCACAGATGCTTTATCTTTCCTATAAATTGCTATTAAAATTAAAAAAAATTAATCTCCAGAGGGCTAAGTAATATTTTTTCTGGAAAGGGGGCGGTAGGCCAAAAAAGTTTGGGAACCACTGCAGTAGATGGTATATGGTAGACTGAAGTCTACTTACACCTACCATGTGTGTCTCTCTATTGCCCTTTCAGTTACTTGTAATTTTTATTCTTCTGGGAATTGAATTTCCATTCTTTGGGAGAATATTGGTGTTGAAGTAAAAGCCAAGATAACTGATTAGAGGTAGCCACTCAGCTGAACTCTCCCAATATTTTCCTCCAAACAGCTTTAAAATAATGCGTCAAATCAGATTTTGAAGTGGCAAAGCCACTACAAGGTCAGGGTGAGATATTTTTCTGGCCTAAGAAAATTCAAGGGGTCAGCAGGAGAAGTCTGTGGCATCAGGGTAAAGACCTGCCCAGGGTCCATACACCTGTTGGTGGCAACAGCAACTTCAGGAACTCTCAGCCCAAAGCCGGTAAGGGGTTTAGACAACTGATCAGAAAGAGATTACAGAATAATATTTGCTGGCATTAGGTTCGATTAATGCTGAGTGGCAACCCTATTGCTCATATAAAGTTCTGGGTCACAGTTCCAGGATGGAGTAGAGCTCTGGTGGTCAGTCACAAGGGAGCAAAAGCCCTGGTAACAAAGCAAAGGGGGACACCAGTGCCTGTGACTTTAGAGGACTAAGGGCACTTCCTGGATAAAGATTAGAGCTGAGAGCAGGAGAGCAGTGACCACACCTTTCCTAGGATCACACCATCTTGGAAACTCCCCAAACTTGCAGACCCTCAGAACTGGTTCTGAAAACAATAGCACAAAAAAGCCAGAAGCCTGGGACAAAGCCTCCCTACCCTCAGATGAAAAGAGTCCAATTTTAACATAAAGGTCAAAGTAAAAAGATTAGCTAGAAAAACAAGCAAACAACAAATGTAATTTGACCTCCTTGACCTTCATCTACAGATGAAGACATAAATTCAGAAGAAAATAACTATGTGAAAACTGCTATTAAAAAAACCATCAAAGAATAATGCTAATTGGACCCAATCCCAACAAGAATTCCTAGAAGAGTTAAGGAAAGAAATGAGTGATAGAAGAAAAATTGGGAAAAGAAGTTAGATAAATCCAAAGACCCCAGCTTTTGGGATAAGAATTCACTCTTTGACAAAAACTGTTGGGAAAACTGGAAAACAGTATAGTGAAAACTAGGTATCGACCAGTATCTCAAAGTAAGATAAAAATGGGTATATGATTGAGACATAAAGGGTGATATCATAAGCAGATTATGGGAGAATAGAATAGTTTATCTGTCAGATCTCTGGAGAAGGAAAGAATTTATAACCTAATAAGAGATAGAGAACATTACAAGATGTAAAGTGAACAATTTTGATTGTATTAAATTTAAAAGGTTTTGTACAAACAAAACCAATGTAACCAAGATTAGAAGGGAAGCAACAAATTGGGGAAAATTTTTTATAGCAGATTTCTCTGATAAAGTCCTCATTTCTCAAATATATGGAGAACTGGGTCAAATTTATAAGAGCACAAGTAATTCACCAATTGACAAATGGCAAAGAATGTGAACAAGCAGTTTTCAGATAAAATCAAAGCTATCAATAATGATGAAAAAATATTCTTATTCACTCTACAATAGAGAAATGCAAATTAAAACAACTCTGAGGCACCACCTATTAGATTGGCCAATATGACAGTAAATTAAAATGACAAATGTTAGAGGAGATATAGCAAAATTGGGATACTAATGCACTATTGGTGGAATTGGGAACTGGTTTCAATCCTTCTAGAAGGCAATTTGGAACTATTCTCAGAGGGCTATAAAACTATGCATACCCTTTGATCCTGTAATACCACTACTAGGTCTGTATCCCAAGGAGATTTAAAAAAAAGGGGAAAGGACCTAAAAAAATTTATAGCAGCTCTTTTTGAGGAGGTAAAGAATTGGAAATTGAAGGGATGTCCATCAATTAAGGAAGGGCTGAACAAATTATGGTATATGATGGTGATGGAATATAATTGTGCAATAAGAAATGAAAAGCGGAATGATTTCAGAAAAAGTTGGAAAGACCTACATGAACTGATGCAGCATGAAAGAAATAGAATCAGGAGAATACTGTCCATATCAACAGCAATATTATATGATGAATTGTAAGAGACAGCTACTCTTAGCAATACAATGTCCAAGACAATTCTGAAGAACTTATGACAAAGAATGCTACCCGCCTCCAGAGAAAGAACTGTTGGAGTTGGAATGCAGGTCAAAGCATCCTGTTTCTTATTTTAAAAAAAGAAAGAAATTGGAGTGATGCCAGAACATTATGAAAAGAGAATTAACAGCTTGGTAAAGGAGGCATCAAAAAAAATACTGAAGAAAATAATACCTTAAAAAACAGAAATGATCAAATGGAAATGGAGGTTAAAAAATGCACTGAATTAAAGCATTTCTTAAAAAGTAGATTTGGCCAAAAGGGGGCAAAATCTCACTAAAGAAAATGATTTCTTAAAAATTAGAATTGGGCAAGGGGATGCTAATGACTCCATGAGACATCAAGAATCAATAAAACAGTCACAAGAATGAAAAAATAGGAAAAAAATGTGAAATATCTCATTAGAAAACATCTTCCCTGGAAAAGAGACTGAGGAAACAAAATTTAAGACTTCTTAGACTTCCTGAAAGTGTTGATAAAACAAAAAAAGAGCCTAGAGATCATATTTTAAGAAATTACATGGAAAACTATCCTGATAGCTTAGATCTAGGGAGTTAAATAAATATTGAAAGAATCTACCAATTTTCTCTTGAAAGAGATCCAAAAATGCAAACTCCCATATTATATAGCCAAATTCCAGAGCTCTTGGTCAAGGGAAAAAATGCTTTAAGCCACCAGAAAGAAAAAAATTCAAATATTGTGGAGACATTCAAGATCATATAAGATTTAGTGGCTTCCAGATTAAAAGAATCAGAGGGCTTAGAATATGATATTCCAGAAGGCAAAGGAGCTAGGATTACCACCAAGAATAACCTACTTAGGACAACTCAGTGGAATCCTTCATGGGGGAAAAATGGATATTTAATAAAATAGAAGGCATTCAAGCATTTCTGATGAAAAGACCAGAGCTAAGTAGAAAATGTGACATTCAAACAGAAGACTCAAGAGAACCACAGAAAGGTAAATTTGAAAGAGTAATTATAAAGGACTCAATAAAATTAAACTGTTTATATTCCTATATGGGAATGCTTATGACTTCTAAAAACTTTGTCATTATTAGGGCAGATAAAAAGAATGTATATAGATAGAGTTGATCATGTTGGAATGATCTTCAAAAAAAATGAAGGGGGTAAGAAAGGAATGCACTGGGAGAAAGGGAAAGGGAAAGGTAAAATAGGGAAATTTTTCTCACATAAAAGATGTGTATAAAGAAGAGTTTTTACAGTGGGGGAATAGTAGGCAATGCTTGAACCTCACTCTCATTGGAATTGGTTCAAAGAGGGAAGAAGATATATACACAGTTAATTATATATAGATATGTTACTTTCCTAATAGGGAAAGAGAAGGGGAAGAGAATAAGGGGAGGGTGTGACAAAAGAGAGAGCAGATTAAGGGAGTCAGTGCTTAGAAGCAAAATAGATTTTTTTAAGAGGGATAGGAGAGAGAGAGAGAGAAAGAGAGAGAAAGAAACAAGAAAATAGGATGTTAGGATAGAGAGAAATACAGTTAGTAATTATAACTGTGAATGTGAATGGGCTGGGCTCACCCACAAAACAGAAGCAGATAACAGAATGGATTCGAAACTAGAATCCAACAATATATTGTTTACAAGAGATACTTGAAACAGAAAAACTATGGGCAGCTTGGTGGCTTAGTGTATAGAGCACCAAGGCCTGGAGTTGGTAAGACCTGGGTTCAAACCTAGCCTTGAACACTTCCTAGCTATGTGACCCTACGCAAGTTATTTAACCCTATTTGCCTAATTCCCCTTTGGATGGCAAAGATGTGGCATGGGTGCAGAGCCAGCACTCTGGGAGCTGCTCTACTGCCCCTCTTCCCAGCCCCACTCCCCCCAAGCACTTTCTCTCAGAGCACTTTCCCATTCAGTAATTCAGGGACTCACAGACAACTTGAATTTTTCCTCTAGGCACTTGAACTCCTTAAAGGTTTGCCCTGACCTAGCTCTTGCCTTTCTGTCTTAGAATTTTTACTAAAACAGAAAGAAAGGTTAAAAAAAAAAAAAAAAAGAACCAGAAATACACAGAGTAAAAATAAAGAATTGGAACAGAATCTAATACGTTTCAGTTAAAGTAAAAAAGGCATGGGGTTAAAAAAAAAAAAAAAGGCAGGGATAGCTATAATGATCTCAGACAATGCAAAAGCAAAAATAGACCTAATTAAAAGACATAAGCAGGGACAGTGCATGATGCTAAAGAGTATCATAGACAATGAAGTAATTAAAAAAAATTTACAGCTAGTTTCTCTGATGAAGGCCTCATTTTTTTTTCAAATATATACTGAGCATAAAACTGAGTAGAATTTCTAAAAATAAGAGCCATTCCCCAAATAATAAGTGGTCAAAGGAGATAAACAGGCAGTTTTCAGAAGAAGAAATGAAAGCTATCTATATCACATGAAAAAATGCTCTAAATCACTAATTGATTAGAGAAATGCAAATTAAAACAGCTCTAAGGTACCACTTCACACTTAGCAGAAATGACAAATGATGGAGGAAATGAGAGAAAAATAGATAAGTTAATCAACTAATCATTCTGGAGAACAATTTGGAACTATGTCCAAAGGGCTATAAAAAAAAATGTGCATGCTTATTGACCCAGCAATACCACTACTAGATTTGTATCCCAGAGAAATCAAATAAAAAAGAAAAGGACCTAAATGTACAAAAGTATTTATAGGGGACAGCTACATCTAAGTGGCTTAGTGGATGGAGAACCGATTCAAAACTGATTTCAGACACTTCCCAGCTGTGTGACCCTGGACATAAGTCACTTAACCCCCATTGCCTAACCTTTATCTCTTTTTTGCCTTGGAACCAATACACAGCATTCTAATATGAAAGGTAAGGATGTAAAAAAAAAATTAAAGGTAGAGTTTTTTGGGGGTGACTAAGAATTGAAAATCTAGGAGATACTCATCAATTGGGGAATGACTGAACAAATTGTGGCATATTATTGTGATGGAGTACTATTGGGCTATAAGAAATGACAAGGTGAGGTGGTTTCAGGAAAAAAAAACCCCATGATAAAACCTATATGAATGGATGCAAAGTGAAGTGAGAATAACCATTTATTACTATGTGTAGTAATGACACTATTGTAATCATGACCAACTGTGAAAGATTTGGTTATTCTGTTCAATACAATGATCCAAGACAACTCTAAAAGACTCCTGACCCAACACACCCACCCACACACCCCCCCCTCACACACACACAGATACCATATACTTCCAGAGAGAGAACTGATGAACTCTGAGTGCAAACTGAAATATAATTATCTCACCTTATTTTTCTTGCTTCTTTTGAAATATAGCTAATATGGAAATGTTTATAGGATTTCACATGTGTATTTAACATATTGCTTACCTTCTCAGTGGGTAGGAGGGAGGGAGAGAATTTGGAATTCAAAATTTATGAAGAAAAGAATGTTAAAAATAAGTAAATAATAAACTGAAATGTAAGAAAAGGAAAAAATGTGTCTTGTATAGTTTTAAAAGATGAGCTAGTGGACTTCCGGGTTAAGATGGCGGCAGAGTAAGAAGCAGCTCTTAACCTCTCCTGACTGAAACACACAAAACTCCTCAAGGGGACATAAAAACAAGTCCAGACGAACGGAGGAACCCCACAACAGGGCACAGCGTGGAAGGTACGTGGAATCGAGACATTTCCA
>NC_058133.1:165376714-165519775 GCF_016433145.1 Gracilinanus agilis | reverse complement strand
GAAGGGGAAAGGTGGAGCATGAATCATGTAACCATGTTAAAAATGAATATTAATAAATGTTAAAAAAAAAAAAAGATGAGCTAGTGAGCGATTTAGGATGGGTAAAAGCATCCCTACTCAAAATAAAAAATACCCTCCCAGACTAGATAACAAGTTTAGAGAAAAGCAGAAAGTTTAGTGACTGCACATGTTGTTTAAAGAGCAAGTCATGTGAAGACACATGAGTTCAAATGGAGAAAGAGTTCAAATGCCCTCTTTAGAAAATTACAAAAAATGAAAGTAGGTAGACTGGGTGAAAATGGGGAAATAAAAAAGGAATTTGAAGGTTAGATTAATGAGTTTGGATTAAATTTGGTGGAATGGTAGGGTGGAACAGGTGGAATGAGCAGGGGAAGGACAGAATAAAGATTGCCATTTGAGGGAAATGAATCTGGCAACTGAGTGGGGAGGGTTCAACAGCCAGAAAGCCAAGTGTAAGTATCCAGGCATTCTGATTCTTTGGTCTTCAGAGGCCTGAATGAGTAGGTTTAGGGCTTTCAAGGAACCCTAACTCCTTCCAGTGAACTTTCCCACTTGAGAATTCAATAGGGGAAGTCCCAGGGAGTTACCTCAGCCCACAGCTATTTGCTGACACATTGGGCTCCCCACCTAGTGGTTTCTAAGAGCGTGGCAGACAGCAGGCAAAAGAGCATAACAGAGCCTCAGATAGGGCTCCAGGCCCATTCCACTAATCCTCCCTATGGAAGAGGATGCAACAGACTGGCAAGAGGGAACTTTCAATAAAGATGGC
This sequence comes from Gracilinanus agilis, assembly GCF_016433145.1. NCBI lineage: Eukaryota > Metazoa > Chordata > Mammalia > Didelphimorphia > Didelphidae > Gracilinanus > Gracilinanus agilis. The sequence continues at coordinate 165,518,985 of NC_058133.1, read as the reverse complement.
TTAGGGGACAAGGCTGGCTCATCCTTTTCTGGGGCTGGCAGAATTCTAGGGCTGTATTCTTAGAGAAGGAAATCGACAAGAAAAATAGATTTAGAATGGGAAGGCAGTATTCTTAGAGTAGAATTTAGGCCAAAAAGATTGTTAGAATTGGAAGACTCTGAGGTTCAAGGGGAAGCTGTGAGAAGAGAGGCTTAGATCAGAGATGGAGAATGGATGCTTAGTTAGGAAGACAAGACTGGAGGGAGAGAATCAGGGAGCTGAAGTCAAGCTAGAGGAAACCTTTTTGTGGGACTAGGAGCTTCTAAAGAAGCTGTTCTCAAACTTTTGGGTCACAGTATCCATGTACACTCTAAAATTTATTAGAGACCCCACCCCAAAAGTTTTTGTTTATGTGGCTTATTTCAACTGATAGTTATCATATTAGAAATTTAAATCTTATTAAAATATCTCAACTATTATGAAAATAGTTTTTTTTTCCCAAAATCATTACCTTCCACTTTAGAATCAATACTGTGTATTGGCTCCAAGGCAGAAGAGTGGTAAGGGCTAGGCAATGGGGGTCAAGTGACTTGCCCAGGGTCACACAGCTGAGAAGTGTATGAGGCCAGCTTTGAACCTAGGACCTCCCGTCTCTAGGCCTGGCTCTCAATCCACTGAGCCACCCAGATGCCCTCATGAAAATAGTTTTAACTTTGTAGATAACTGAAAAAGGTCTCAGTGACATCTGGGGGCTCCAGACCATACTTTGGAAACCTACCAACTTTCAGAAAAACCTTGGAAGATGCACATGAACTCACGCAAAGTGAAGTGAGTAAAACCAGAACACTGTATGCAGTAACAGCAAAATTGAAAAGGTGGCCAACTGTGAAAGACTCAGCTATTCTGATCAATACAATGATCTAAGACAATCCAAAAGATTCATGATGAAAAAATGCCATCTGCCTCCAGAGACAGACCTGATGAACTCTGAGTGCAAATTGAAATCTATTTTTCTTGGTTTTTTTTGTCTGTTTTCTTTTGCAACATGGCTAATGTGGAAACATGTTTTGTATGACTTCACATGTTTGATATCAAATTGCTTGCTTTCTCAAAGAGGGTAGGGGGCAGGAGGGAGGAAGGGAATTTGGAACCTAAAATTTAAAAAAATGAATGTTAAAAATTTTAAATGAAAAATTTGGAAATATTTAACAAAATAAATAATACATTAAAAATAAAACAGTTGGATTCATATTTTACATCAGTATATTTAGGGTTTTATTTTGGAACAGTTTTGGTTATGTATGAGTTTGCTCTTGTGACAATGACTTAATACATTTCCGTGTATTTTGCATGATGATAAAAAAATAAATAAAACCCAACTAACTAAAGAACAAGGTACTTCAATGGCAACAGTACTAACTGCATATATACCATGCTAATTGATCCAGGACTAGAATTCTGGGTAATAGGAGGCCATATATGGCCAAAATGGGGAAAGCTGAAATAGTGCCTACTATATTCCAGACACCGGGCTAAGTTCTATACAAATATTGCCCCATATGAGCTTCATGACAATCCTGGTGCTTTTATAATCCACATTTTACAGCTGAGGAAACTGAGGCAAGCAAAAGCAAAGTGACTTGCCCAGGGTCACACAGCTGGTAAGGGTCCGAGGGAAGATTTATATTCAAGTCCTCCTAGGCCCAGGACCAGCACTCTAGTCATTGGATCACCTAAAGGCCCCAAGCAGTTAGTACAAAATATCATGAGTCCAGGTAGAAAAAAACAAAAACTTAAGACAGAACTCAAAGGTGAAGGGTTAGCAGAAGTCAAAATGAGTCGAGTCTTAGGATTTGGAAAGTTAGCATCTGAGTTGGAGAGGAGATCTGGGGTTCAGGAACTTGGTATAAAATCCCCACTCTTCCTTTTCCAACCTATACAACCTTTGGCAAGTACCAGCTTTTCTGAGGTAAAATGATGGGATATGACTACATGTCCTATGAGGTCCCTTCCAGCACCAAACATATGTTCTGTAAGTAGTAGGGAGCCATTGCAACCTTTTGAGCTGGAGAAAGTTGTACTGTTGGGAAACTATATCAGGCAGCTCTATGTCCAGTTCACATAAAAGATAGTATGTTTAATGAAAAGGACCCTTCGACCTCCAGGAATTGATCCAGAGTGAAAGGAGCAGAACCAGGAGAACATTGTACACAGAGACTGATACACTGTGGCACAATCAAATGTAATAGACTTCTGTACTAGCAGCAATGCAATGACCCAGGACAATTCTGAGGGACTTATATGAGAAAGAACACTATCCACACCCAGAGAAAGAACTGTGGGAGTAGAAATGCAGAGGAAAAACATATGATTGATCATGTAGTTGGATGGGGGTATGATTGGGGTTTTGATGTTAAAGGATTACTCTATTGCAAATGTGAATAACCTGGAAATAAGTTTTGAACAATGATATGTGTATAACCCAGTGGAACCGCTCATCAGCTCCAGGAGAGGAAAGGGAAGGGATGTAACCATGGGAAAATATTCTAAATTAAAAAAAAAAAAAAGACACTACCTTTTGCTGAACATTTTTTTTCTTTCTGTTCCCTACATAAGTAATATTGTAGTCACAACAAACTGTAGGTTTCACCCAGACTAGCACGGGAACCCCTTGGGGTGAAGGTAGTAATTAACTAATTGCTCACCTTTCTAGAGTTTTTTTTTTTTTTTTAAGTGCTTTCCTCGCCATAACTCTATGAGATTGGATCTGCCTCCAACTCTGTAAGTACATCCCTGGGCATCCTTAGAAGGGCTTTCCCAACCCCACCCGTGCATCTTTCCCCAATCCACCTTCCCTGCTCACAGATTTGGGCACTACATGCTGAAACTCATAATCTCCTTGATTGTATTTTGTGACAGCCCAGGGGAGAGCTCCCTGCTGGAAATAATCCTTATCAGAAACCCTTCTCTGCTCCCTGTGCATTTTTCCTGGCTGTTTCCCAAAAGCTATTCTCATTCCCCCAATTATGCTGACGAAAGTGCCAAAGACAGTATGTTCTCTCTCTCTGTGTGTATGTGTGTTCCAGAGAGTGGAGGCCATCCCAGGTGACTCATGCCTGTGCCTTTTGCTACACCAAGTGTGCTGCAGGGGTCAGGATGTGGTATCTGTGTGAGAAGCCTGTGGTTTGGCCATCAGATTTTACTACTGCCCCCTCCTTACAGGGCTCCTCTGGACTGTGAAATAAATATATGAGCAGCTAGGGGATAGGGAAGTGGCAACTATAGCAGTTCTGTGTGCATTGGGCTCTAAAGAGAATGGAGGAGGGGGCAGCTAGGTGGCTCAATGGATTGAGAACCAGGCCCAGAGATGGGAGGTCCTGGGTTCAAATCTGACCTCAGAGACTTCCTAGCTGAGTGACTCTGGGCAAGTCACTTAAACCCCATTGCCTAGCCTGTACAGCTCTTCCGCCCTAGAACCAATACACAGTATTGATTTTAAGATGGAAGGTAAGGGTTTTAAAGAAAAACAGAGAGAATGGGGGAAGGGGTGATAAAGGAAAGAGAGGCAATGTCCTTTCATAGAAAGGTCATTAGATTTAGAGTTAGGAGATCTGGGTTGAATCCCAGCTCTATCACTTACTAGCTACATGAAAATATTTCCCAAAATCATTGCAGCAAATAAATATCTCTGATAAAAACCCAAGAAGGAAAGGCTTAGAAATCAAAAGGACTTGAGTGCAAGTTGACCTTCTGATACTGCCTACATGATCCTCAGCAAGTTACTTAACCTCTACAGTGCTCTATGTGTTGCTCTAAGATTATAAACTGCAGAGGTGTGGACCTATTTTGATAGATTGAGTTTCCTCACTCGGGAGTTCCCCCTATCAGTGAATTCAGTTCCTCTCTTGGTTGCTAAATGTCTCATCCCTGATATATAGAGGGTATTGATATGTGCCAGGCACTGTGCTAAGTGCTGGGGTTACAAATTGAGACAAAAGACAGTCCCTACCCTCAAGGAGCTTATAATCAAATGGAGACAACATGCAAGCAGACATATACAAAATAAACTATATACAAGATAAATAGGAAATAATAGAGGGAAAGCATAGGAATCAAGAAGGGTTCCTATAGATTCTATAGTATATAGTATAGTATAGAAAGTGGAATTTTAGTTGGTCCATAGAGGAAGCCAAGGATGTCAGTGGTCAAAGTTGATGAGGGAGAACATTCCAGGCAGCGGGGATGACTGAGAAAATGCCTGGAGCTGAGATGGAGTGTCTAGATAACTTTTATGGAGTCTTTTAGCTCTAATTTCATGATCCTAGGCTGGTATGACAGGCCAAACATGGGAAAGCCTGTGTGAGGAGACTGGATAACAATTTGGTTGTGATTTTTTTTTTCTCTTTCTGCCTCAGTTTTTTTTTTTATAATATGAAGATACCATACCTTGTTCCTCTGCTTCTCCCCAGGAAAATATGGGTGCTATTTAGTGCTATAATTATTATAATTACGGGTAATACATTAGTCCTCAGCAAAATAAGCTCTATGGATTTATACACGTATTTATAGCTCTTTTTTAAGGTAGAAAGGAATGGGAATCTGAGGGAGTACCTTTTAACTGGGAAATGTCTCAACAAGTTACAATTCAGAAATATGATAGACTACAATTGTGCTATATGAAATGATGGGCAGTTAGGTGGCTCAGTGAATAGGTGGCAGGAGTGGAGTCAGGAAAATTCCTCTTCCTGAATTCAAATTTGGCTTCAGACATATACTGTGTGACCCTGGACAAATCATTAAAACCCATTGTGTCAGTTTCCTTATCTGTAAAATGAGCTGGAGAAGGCAATGGCAAACTACTCCAGTATCTTTGCTAAGAAAAACCTAAATGAGGTCACGAAGAGTCAGACATGATAGAAAATGACTGAACAGCAACAGCAACAAAATGAGAAATGATGGTTTCAGAAAAACCTGGGAACACTTGTATGAACGAATTCAAGTGAAGTGAACAGAACAAGGAGAACAATTTGTACAATGATAACAATTTTGCAAAGACAAACAACTTTGAAAGACTTGAGAACTCTGGTTGTATAATAACCAACCATGACTCCAGAGAACTATGGGTGAAAACGTACTACCCATCTTGTGATAGAGAGGTGAAGGACTCCCAAGTGTAGAATGAGGGACACTCATCCACCCACATATCCACAAACACACACACACACACACACACACACACACACACACACACACGCATGCATGCACACACACGCACATTTATTTTTCCTTTTGGATATGGACAATGTAGAAATTTGCTTTGCTTGACTATACATGTCTGCAACAGGGTTTTTGTTTTTCTTTCATTCTTAATTGGTTGATGGGAGTGAGAGGGAAAAAGCAGGTTTATACTAACTGAAAAATAAAATAAAATTTATTTTTAAAAAAGGGTAATACAGGTTAGTTACCATTACCAGTAACAGCAGCATGACACATGGAAATAATTTCTGACTTATATAATGCTTTAGCTTTTTCAAAGTGCTTTCATAATTGAAGGGCAGCTAGATAGCACAGTGGATAGAATGCTCTGGAGTCAGGAAGATTCATCTACCTGAGTTCAAATCCAGCTTCAGAAATTTACTAGCTGTGTGATCCTGAGCAAGTCACTTAATCCTGTTTGCCACATTTTCTTCATCTATTAAATCAGTGAGAGAAGGAAATGACAAACCACTGTTGTATCTTTGCCAAGAAAATCCCAAATGAGGCCTATGAAGAATTAGATATGACTGAATGACAACCTTGCAAGGATAGTCAGGACAGAGACTATTGTGACCATTGTACATATTGGGAAACAAAATCAAAGAGATTAATGATATTTGTGAAGTGGCATAAGCTAATAAATTTAGAGCATGACTTCTCACTCTAACATTCTTTCTATTGTACCATGAGAAAAAGAAATGTCCATTATTTGCTGGGCACTCTGCTAAAAACTCTACAAGTACTATCTCATTTGATCTTCACAACAACTCTGGGAAGTAGATGCTTATATCATCTCCAATTTACAGGTAAGGAAACTGAGGCAGACAGAGGTTAAATGATCTACCCAGAACCTAGTGGGGATCTAAGGCTAGATTTGAATTCTGGACTTCCTGACTTTAGCCCAGTGTTTTATTCACTGCACCACATAACTGCAAGGGCAAAGAAAGTGAAACTGTGTGTATCCTAGAATGAAGAGCTTAATCTCGCTGGACCTCTCTTTCTTCACATTGCAGAGATTTACCATTTCCTTCTCTATATCATTTTATAGATGAGGAAAGTAAGGCAAATAGGGTTAAGTGACTTGCCCAGGGTCACAAATCTCTAGTAAATGTCTGAAGTCAGATTTGAACTCAGGAAAATGAGCCTTCCTGACTCCAGGCCCATCACTCTATCTACTTTGCTTCCTAGTTATCCCAAGGATAATATTGCTATGGTCTAGATTTAAAGCCTCATAAAAAAGAAAGAAAGAAAGAAAACTGGCAGTTAAAGAACTATGAATAGTCTTAATCTAATCATCAGAATTGCAAAGGGAACTCAATCCTCAGGATGCAATTTGCCTGAACTAAAGCATCCTTCAGATCTTAATTCTATACTGTCTTGTGAAATTAAGCCTTCCTCTCTTTTCCTTTGTCTCTTCTTCTCTTGTCCTCACTTTGTTATCCATTATATGAAGTTGAAGGAGAATTTAAAATATTGGTTTATTAATAGAGTAAAATTTTAGTTTCTCTGTTCTTATTTTGTAACTAGTGGGCTAAACTACGTTGTTTCTTAAAGTGAGCAATAGACCTATGTACACTCTTCAGTACGATATAATAAATACAGTACAATGCAACACAATATAGTAGTCATTTATTAAATGCCACAATGTGTCAGGTATTCTACTCAATGCTGGGGAAACAGAAAAAAAAAAAAAAAGAAAGAATTCCTGACTTCAAGGAGCTTACAATCTAATGTAAAATTCTCCTCAAATCTAACTGAATTAAGTGGCTTTTTATTTGTATGGTCCTTTGGGTCAATGATCTTCAGAAGAATAAAGATTTCTTGTTGTTCTATTGGGTCTCACTCTTTGTGACTTCATGGACTATACTGTCCATGGAGTTTTCATGGTAAAGATCCTAGATGGTTTGGCCATTTCCTTCTCCAGCTTGTCTTACAGATGGGGAAACTGAGGCAAACAGGGTTAAGTGACTTGTTCAGGGTCACACAGCTGGTGAGTCTCTGAGGTCACATTGGAACTCAAGGAGATACCTTCCTGACTCCAGGTCCAGCATTCTATCCACTGCGCCACCTAGCTGCCCATGTTCAAACACTTTACAAAAGATCATAGATTTAGAGCTGGAAGGGATCTTAGAGATGATCTAGTCTTTTGCCCTCACTTTACAGCTAAGACCACTAAGGCCCAGAGGGTGAAGAGGCTTGTCCAATATCACACAGGTAGTTAGTGTGGCAAAGTCAGGATTTGAACCCAGGATCTCCAATTCCAAATCTAGCAATCCCATGCTGCTTTCCCATTCTAACTGGGAAGAAATAACTAAGGAAGATGACAAGAAGAAAATTTCACAAGCCAGTATAAGATTGAATGCCAATATGCTTAAAATAATGTGACCACCAGCTTTAAATCACGCAAGAACTAGCATTCCCACTTGCCTTTCTCCTTACTCAGTTTCCTCATTTATAAAATAAGGATAATGATAAGTTTGCCTCCTAATATGTCCACAGTTTTGGTCCCATGAGAAGCGAGGTGTTGGCACCATTGGGGGTGTCTATGGCTCAGGCAGCTACACAGGATGCTACTATGTCTGAGCAAACCAGAAGGCAGTAGTTGGAGCTTAAGTAATTCCTGTTTCCTCAAAGTGTGCATGTACCAAATCACCAGCTTTCCTTAGCATCCCCAGGGCTCCAGGCTTAAAGCTTGGGGAAATAGGGTAATTCTAAAAATAACTTGAAATTCTCTTGGTTTTCATCCCTCCCCCTCCATTTGCATCCTCAAATTTATCTTTCTAGCTTAGCAAATCTCAAATAATTCAATACTTGCCTTATAGGTTAATGCATTTATTTTTAAACCCTTACCTTCAGTCTTAGAATCATTACGGAATATTGGTTCCAAAGCAGAAGACTGGTAAGAGCTAGGCAATGGGGGTTAAGTGACTTGCCCAGGGTCATAGAACTAGGAAGTATTTGAAGGCCACATTTGAACCCAGAACCTCTTATTACTAGAATGGTTCTCAATCGAGTCACCTGGTTGCCCCCTTAAATATATTTATGATGGTTAAAGAAAAAAAGAAAATTAAATGGAACAGTAAGCAGAGAGAACAGCCAACCATTCTAGGGAAAGTTGACTTTCCAACTCTTTCTATCTTTCTTCTCTGTGCTGTCTTTCACATCTCAATGGGGAACAGATGGACCAAAAAGCCATTTTTACCAAGCATTCCTGATCTTGAAATTAAGAGAGAGGAAACCACCTTATTCCAATGACCTCTTCTATTCCAAAGCTATTCTCTAAGAGAATGAGGCAGCCAGAAAGTCCACAGTGATGCATCTGCCCTTTGAAAAGTCCTGTTTAGGGAGCAAGACAATAGTATAACCTTTGGCAGCTGCCCTTTCACGTAGTAACCTTCGAGAGCTATTAAGCTCCAAACTTCCATCTTTCTTTCCAAAGATCCAGAAAAATGCAAGGGAAAACAGGTAGGTCTGCTTCTATCTACTGTGCTGCAGGAAGCTGCTAAAGGAGGATTACAACTGTAGTACCTATTTCAGAGGGTTGTGGTGAAACTCAAAAGAGATAACAATATCCATTAAACACATCAGACACTTCTCCAGCTCATATAAAGATACTGGAGTAGTTTGTCACTTCCTTCTCCAGCTCATTTTATAGATGAGAAAATTGAATCAAACAGGTTAAATGACTTGCCCAGGGTCACAAAGCTAGGAAGTGTCTGAGGCCAGATTTGAATTCAGAAAGAAGAGTTTCCCTGACTCCAGGTTTGGTACTCTATTCACCGTGACACTTTAAGACATGGACAGCTAAATGGTGTAGTAGATAGAACTCCAGGATTGGAATCAGGAAGATCAGAGTTCAAATATAACCTCAGACTCTTTCTAGCTGTTTAACCTTGAGCAAGTCACTTAACCCTGTTTGCCTCAGTTTCCTCATCTGTAAAATGAGCTAGAGAAGGAAATGGTGAACTATTCAGGTTGTCTTTGTTAAAAAAAAAAAACCAAACAAATCCAAATGGGGTCAGGAAGAGTCATACAAAACTGAACAACTATTTAAAAATGCAAAGTGTCAATTATTATTAATCTAATGTACATATTTCCTCTAGGAGGTATTAATTGTCCCCCGTAACAAGCAAAGAAAACGTGATATATTAGGGATTTTTAAATTTGTTTTTTCTAACTCTATAGAATTATTTATTTTTAAATTCGAATTTATTTTCAGTTCTGAATTCTCTTCTTTTCATCCCCCTGATGCTCATTGAGAAGGCAAGAAAAAACAAAGCCACAAAACCCATTATAAATATGTGTAACAAATAAATTCTCATAACAAATTTCTGCATTGGCCATATCTAAGAAAGAAGGGAAGAAAGAAAGAAGAGAAAAAAATAGATGCTTTAATCTGCATTGACTCTATCAGCCCTCTCTCTCTGGAGGTGGAGAACATGTTTCATAATAAGCACTTTGGAATTATAGTTGGTCATTGTGTTGCTCAGAGTTCCGAAGTCTTTCAGAGTTGATTGTCTTTACATATTGTTGCTGTTGTAGAAATAGTTATCCTTGTTCTACTCCCTTCAATAAGTATCAGTTCATAAGAGTCTTCTTAGTTTTTTTCTGAAGCCATCCCCTTCATCATTTCTAACAGCACAATAGTATTTCCTCACATTCATAAACCACAACTTTTTTGGCCATTCCCCAGTTGATGGGCATCCTCTTAAGTTTCCAATTCTTTGCCACCACAAAAAGAATTGCTCTAATTTTTTTTATAGCCATAGATCTTTTCCCTCTTTTTAAAAATTTCTTTTGGGGGTATAAACCTAGAATCACCGGGTGAAAAGGTTTAATAACGATATAATAATAATAATAATAATAATAAATTTTTTGGATTTAGTTTTTCAAACTGGTTTCCAGAATGGTGGGACTAGCTCACTGTTCCCAACAACAGTGTATTAATGTACCTATTTTCCCCACAATCCCTTTCAGCATTGGTCATTTTCCTTTTTTTTTTCCTCCCTAGTAGCTAATCTTAGGAAAATGAGAGAACACTGGAAAATAATCTAATTACTAGTGCTTTGGACCATTTTTTTCTTTTGGCTATTGATACCTTGGATTTTTCCTCTTGAAAACTTTTCATATCCTTTAATCATTTATGTATTGGGAAATGGTTCTTTTTCTTCTAAATTGACCCAATTCCCTCTATGTCTTAGCAATGAGGCCTTTATCAGAGCAATGCTATAAAGATTTTCCCCTAGTTTCTTGCTTTTGCTTTCAACTTAGATATATAGATTTTGTTGTACAAAAGTTTTTCAATTTTAATCAAATTTAATCAACATTATCCATTTTACCTCTTCTTACCCGCTCTGTCTCTCATTTGGTTGTGAACTCTTCCCCTATCCATAGATCTGACAGATGATTCTTCCTTTTTCTACTAATTTACCTTTGATGTCACCCTTTATGTATAAATAACTTTGTGACCCATTTGGAGTTTTCTTTCTTTTTTAAATCTATTTTAATTTTATTTTTTATTCGAAGATATTTATTTTCCCAAGTATATGTAATAACAATTTTCAACATACCTTTCCCAAAATTATAAGATCCAAAATGTTTCCCTCCTTCTCTTCCCTCCTTATTCTTGGAGATGGTAAGCAATCATTTTGAGTTTTCTTGGCAGAAATGTTGGAGTGGTTTGCCACTCCAACTCTCCAACTTACATTATAGAAAAAGAAACTGAGGCAAACAGAATTAACTAATTTACCCAGGGTCACATAGCTAGTAAGTGGCTGAGGCTGGATTTGAACTCAGGAAGACTTCTCTTCCAGATTCCAGTCTCAGCACTCTATCCATTGGGTCACCATCAGCACATACCTCCCAGGGTTATGAGGATCAAATGGATAATATTCACAAAGCATTTAACACAGTGGTTGGCACATAGTAGGCCCCTACTAAATATTTGCTCCCTTTCATTTAACCCAAAAGTTCTTAACCCTTTTTGTGTAATGGACCCCTTTGACAGTCTAGTGAAGTCTATAGACCCTCATTCTCAAAATGATTTTTAAAATGCATAAAAATACACAGAATTACAAGAGAAACCAATCATATTGTAATGCAATTATCAAAATGTAAAAAAGAAAAGTTCATGGATCTCAGCCATAGACTAAAGCAAATGAGTTCTATTTTTCAAACTATTTTTTTTTAACCCTTACTTTCTGTCTTAGAATCAATATTGTGTGTGTGTGTGGTCAGTTGGGTGGCTCAGTGGATTGAGAGCCAGGCCCAGAGATTGGGAGATCCTGGGTTCAAATATGACCTCAGATATATCCTAACTGTGTGACCCTGTTTTAATTCTAAGACAGAAGGTAAGGTTTTTTTTTTAAGTTTTTTTTTTTTTTTTAAACCCTTACCTTCCATCTTGGAGTCAATACTGTGTATTAGCTCCAAGGCAGAAGAGTGGTAAGGGTAGGCAATGGGGGTCAAGTGACTTGCCCAGGGTCACACAGCTAGGAAGTGTCTGAGGCCAGATTTGAACCTAGGACCTCCCAATCTCTGGGCCTGGCTCTCATTCCACTGAGCCACCTAGGTGCTCCCTCAACCTATTTTCTAATAATTAGAAAAGACCTTAGATCTCATCTAGTTCAATCCTCTTATTTTACAGGTGACAAAACTGAGGCCTAGAAAAAGGAATATTATAAAGTCAAAGGATAAGGAGCAGAGCTAGGATATGGATTTAAATCCCTAATCTCAAAATTCAGAATTCTTGGAATTGGAGAATTGTCCTCTGAGGGGTGATTTCTGGGGATGAGGACTGAGTGAAATTCTGTTGCCAGGAAGGTATCCTGTGATGCCTCTGAGGTGGTCCCAAGATGAGACTTGTTTATCCATTTGTGAATTAGAAGTTCCTTCAATTGTAAAAATAAAAAAATAATATACCAGCCAAACAGTGTTGCTGTGATGAAAGAGTTCTGTAAGCCTTAAAGTTCCCATATAAACGGCCTTTTTGAGCTGCCTGCCCACCGTACCTCTCAGCGTCCCTAAATGGTTCCCTGACCTCTTGCGACTACTTTTCCACTAGAACTAATTCCAATTCCAGGCTTTCTCGGGTCATTGTAATCGTTGTACTAAACCACCAGGGGGCGCCAGTGCAATACGAAAGCACACAGCTAGCTCTCCTGGGGAGGGGGGTCTGTGGGAGGGGGAATAGTCAATGTCCTCCCAAGTCATTCATTCTACTGCTACCCAGTGCTAGGCTTGGAGGGGAGGTGGCGAAGCGGGGGTGTGGGGGGTGTGGGTGTAAATCTGATATGGTCCCTGCCCCCATGTCCTGCCTTAGCCTTATTCCCAGGGCTGCCAGAACCAGCCCGTGTCCATACCTGTCCATTCATCTACCCAAATCCGTCTGGCGCCTCCAACCTAGAGTTCATCTGCCAGGAGTCTGAGTCCCCCGAGGCTGAGACTGGGAGTTCTGACTCCTGGGTTCATTGTGCTGACACCACCCACTCACAAGCAGGAGAGATCTCAGAGCTGTTCTCGCCTCATCCTAGAAACCTGAATGTTTTGTGTAAGGGGGAAATTCACTCAAAGACCAGAGAGAGGGACCGGGTCTACGCAGCCAGAGGCAGTGGGGTGGCACGTAAGAGAAAGGAGAGATGATTCCGTTCCTAAGAAAGGTCCTGTGGACTTAGGGCAGTCTTTCAGTGAATCTGCCCCAGAGTCCTCTACAACACAATCTGGGTCCTTGTGCTGGGAGCAGACAACACAGGTTCTTTGTCTCCCTGGCTGGGATGGGCAGTGGGAAAGCCCCAGCCTGGGGCTTCCTTCTACCCACAGCGGGGCAGGGGACAGGCCAGTGGTAAGAGGACGAATTCTTCAGCGGTCTGTTCTCTAGCTTGGGCTTCTCCTAGGAGAAAGAACTCTTGGAGGGTGAGAAGGGGAGTTTTAGAGCTTTTGCTTCAGACAAGAGAAGAGAGAGGGAGACCGCAGCCCCTGGCTTGGCCTTTCCTGTTCCTCCCAGATCCAGTTTGCTAACACAGACCCCTGGGGTTTTGTCAGGCTCTCACCAGCTGCATGACGGCTGCCACTGTGGGGAAGGGGAAAGAGCAACAAATTTTTGAGTAAGAAGGTCCAGGAATCAGGAAACCTAAAGTTGGAATCTTGACTCTTCCATTTACTGTTCTCTATGTCACTTTGGGTAATTCACTTATCTGAGGTTCAGTTTCCTAACCTGTAAAACGAGGGGGTTGGACTAGATCCTTTCATGACTAACCTCAGGGATCATAGGAAGTATAAGAAGAACTAACATTTATATAGCTCCTACTATGTGCTGGGCACTCTACTATGTGCTTTACAATTCTTATCTCATTTAATAATAATAATAATAGCCAGTGTTTAATAGCTCCTACTATGTGCCAGGCACTCTGCTATGTCCTTTACAATTATTATCTTATTTAATAATAATAATAGGTAATGTTTATATAGCTCTTATGTGCCTACTAAGAGCTTTACAATTATCTCATTTAATAACAATAATGATAGTAATAGATAACATTTATATAGCAACTACTATGTGTCTGCTAAGCACTTTCAATTCTGATCTCATTTAATAATAATAATGGTTAATATTTATATAGCTCCCACTATGTGCCAGACACAATGCTAAGCGCTTTACAATTTTTATTTCATTAAAAAATTATTTATTCATTACATTAAAGTTTCCAGGTTTCTCCCTCCCTCCCCCTTATCCCCACTGGAGAAGCCATTAGCTAACAAAAAGATTTACGTATATATAAAACTATATCTTGCTTGTTTCTATTTACCAGTTCTTTCTCTGGAGGTGGACATATACAAATTATCCTTCAAATGATATATCTGTTGCTGTATATAATGTTCTCTTGTTTCTGTTCATTTCACTCTTCATAATTTCATATAAGTCCTTCCATGTTTTTTTTAAATAACCTTCTTGTCATTTCTTAAGGCACAGTAGTATTCTATCACAATCTTATGCCATAACTTGTTTAGCCATTTCCTAATTGATGGGTGTCCCTTCAGTTTCTATTTCTTCGTTACCACAAAGAGAGCTGCTATAAATATTTTAGAAAGTATAGGTTCTTTTCCTTTTTTCCTGATCACTGAAGGAAAAAACCCAACAGTTGTAATGCTGAGTCAAAGGGTATTTACAGTTTTATAACTCTTTGGGCATAATTCCAGATATCTCATTTGATAATAATAATAATTGTGCCTATATAGCTCCTACTGTGTATCAGGTACCATGCTAAGGGCTTTACAATTATTATCTCATTCAATCCTTCTAACAACTCTAGGAAGCAGGTGCTATTATTAGCCTCATTTTACAGTTGAGGAAACCGAGGCAAACAGGGACAAAGTAACTTGCCCAGGATCACACAACTAGTAAGTGTCTGAGGCCAAATTCAAACTCAGGTCTTACTGGCTTTAAGTTCAGCTCTCTATCTAGCTGATTCTAGAAAATTGTAGAATTATATCCTCTATGAATGGGTTCTGTGAGAAAGTACTTGAACAGGGGGCAGCTAGGTGGCTCAATGGATAGAGTCAGTCCTGGAGATGAAAGGTCCTAAGTCTAGCCTCAGACACTTCCTAGCTAGGCAAGTGACCCTGGGCAAGTCATTTAACCATAATTGCCATTCTTTTGCCTTGGAACCAATATTTAGTATTGATTCTAAGGTGGAAGATAAAGAGTTTAAGAAAAAAGGTGTACTTGAATATCTTCAAAGGGTCCATAGACTTCTCAGAATGGCTGATGGAGACAGTGATGTGGGGGTGGAGAGAGAGTCCTGACTGTGACTTAGTTTTCTTGCTGATATTGTAATAAGGGATCAGTTCTCAAGCCCTGTTATCTAGCCTAGGGAGAAAGCAGCTATAACTACTCAACCACCAGATATTTGCCCCATTAAGAAATTCAAAGCTAACTCCAGCTGTAGGTCATAGCTTCCATTTTTGTCCTCCAAATGGGGGAATCTAGGTTAAGGTGGAAGTCAAGATCCCTTTCCAGTACAGAGATCTCTTTCTGTACCCATGATTAAGCAGGCTGTGGTTGGTTCTAGAGACCAAAGAAAGCAGGCACTTCCTCAGATGATTCAGGAAATTCAGGTGAAACAGGGAAGTAGGAGTCATGTTTGAACCTGGGATGTTCAGGGCACACAGAGGAGGGCAGCAGAAGTCAGGAGGGCTGAGAGCACATTCTGGGTTAAAAGCATTTTATTCACCACAGAGGAGTGGATGACAGAGCTTAGAAGAGATCCAGGGGCAGAAGGGAATTTGTCCCGTTAGAACCAGAGACCCCGAGGCACCTCACTTAATGGAAGGGGAGGACACTGGGAAGGAGCTAAAGAAACATAGACACATGCTAGGGTTGGGGAAATGGGGAGGCCTTAGTCACTCTTATGACAGGATAAGAATGAGTTGGCTGCAAAATTGGGAACATCTAGGGTCCCTCCTCCCTCTCCAACCTAAAAGATTAGGTTTTTTTTTTTAAAAAGATTAACCTTTTGATTAACCCTTTGAGAGAATGTTGGAAAATTGGGGAATTTCCAGTAGAGGAACCTCCTCCTATCCCCTCCTCCTCCCACACATAGGCCATGAGATAAGGGGTGGAGAGGGTGGGAGGAGGTTAAATAAGCCAGGCCTCTTGAACTGATGAGCTCTTTGGCTGAAGGGTCAGAGATAGCAGTGGTCCCACCCCATTTGATGAAGAGAGAGGGATCATGGCCTTCAAGGCTTTCTATCCTCAAACCTTTGCCCTCCCACCTTAGGATCCCCATTATAGTTCTTCATTTTCCCTTCTTTAGGCTTGACTTTAATCCCTTTTACTTCAATTTAAACCCATGTTCAGTGCCTGGAGCTGGTGTGGGGTTGGGGCTGGGGTGAGGCAGAACCAGGAAGAAGGTGAGATAGTGAAGGAGGGACAGAGCAAAATCCTGGGGTTTGAGAAGCTTCATCTTTCACCTCCCAATTAAGGAGGATCCAAAGACCACATAGCTTTGAAGGTCTCCAGACATGGGGATGCGTGATTTTCCTCCCTAGCTTTGAGTCTAGATACTTCAGAAGGGAAATCTAGCCCAGGACCCTGGCATTCTTTCCCTCCTACCCCCAGATCCTGCTTTACATCAGTCTCCTCAGATCTCAGGGATAGAAACCTCAGCCTATCTCCTGCTCCGGATCCCATCCCAGTCAGCAGGGGAAACCCTGGGAAAATCTTTCTGCCAGTGGGCAATCCCATTGCAAATATCGGATCAGTCTTAGAGGGCCCAGGGGTCTGCTGCTCTGGTAGGGTAGTGGGCAGGAAAGGCCCTGAGAATCGTGGCCAGTCATTTGGAAGGGGAGTTGAGAGAGGAGGGGTCAAAGCTGAGAGAGGTGGGAGTTCATTCCGGACATTCTGGAAATGGTAGCAGGGGCTCAGCAGACAAGGAGCTTGGGGAGAAGCAAGACCTAGAGAGAGAAGAGAGAAAAGGGAGTCAGAAGGAGGGACAGCTTAGCACAGTACAGAGCTTCTTAACCTGAAGTCTACAGACCCACGGTTAGATTTCAGGGGTAAGGAGGCTGCAAACTTGGATGGAAAAAATATTTTGACATTCATCTTTCTCTCTCTCTCTCTCTCTCTCTCTCTCTCTCTCTCTCTCTCTCTTTCTCTCTTTCTTTCTTCCTTCCTTCCTTCCTTTCTTTTTTGAACCCTTACCTTTTATCTTAGACTTGATATTAAGTATTGGTTCTAAGGCAGAAGAGCAATAAGGGCTAAGCAATGGGGTTAAGTGACTTGCCCACAGTCATACAGCTAAGAAGTATCTGAGGTCAGATTTGAACCTAGGACCTCCCATCCTCAGGCCTGACTATCCACTGAGCACTGAGCTACCTACCAGCCCAGATAATTATATTTCAATATAATTAATTTCTTTTGTGTTTTCTCTTGCATGTTTAAAAATATTATTTTTAGAAACCACCAGATTGTTATAGGGTTCCATGATGAGTCCATAAATAAATCTCTGAATGAATAAATAAATAAATGGAGAAAAAAAGGTTGGGGGTCCTATATTTGAAGCTAAAGTAACTGAGCTTGAATATCTAATTACTAATTATTTGTTGTGTGATGTTGGGCAAGTTACCAACCTTTCCAGGCCTCAAGTTTCCTCACCTATATAATGAAACAGTTGAATTATATGATCTCTAAGATCCCTTCCATCTCTAATTCTATGATCCTGTGAAAGTCTCTATTCTCAATCTCTTCTTCCTTCTGAACCTCATCACTCCTTTTGTCTCTCCTGGTACCACCTTGCTTACAATCTCTGGATCTGTATTTGTGCCTATCCTGTAGTTCTAGAACTGTGACAAACTCACTGTGTGATCCTGGCAAGTCATTTAACCTATTTCTATCTCAGTGTTCTCATCTGTAAAATGGAGATAATAATACCAGCTTTGCCTTGCCAAAACTAAGTCAGGCTGCCAACATGTGAGGGAGATGGAGATGGAGTACTTTCTCCCATCAGCAGTGCAGAGACTGCCACTTCCATGCCTTCTGGTCTTTCTCTGGCCTTCAGTGAACATATTGACTCAACTCTCACACAGCTTCAGGATGCTGTCCCAGGACATCTCCCAGCAGCATGGAACCCTCAGTTGGACCATCCTTTTTGTTGCCACCATCTCACCCCAAACTGTTTTTGCTAGATAAAATAATTCATGGTAATGGCCCTTGTTTCATACAATGTCACGCTGTCTCCCACTCTGATTACCCAGTCCCACTGACTTCCTCTACCATCTCTGCTCTCCAACTCCTCTCCATCTTGCCAACTTCAGAATGAAAGCTCTTTTTGGCAGTAGAATCACATGCCCTTATCTGTCTATCTCTGTATATGCCCCTTGGGGAGGAGTATGTCCTATCTCTTCCTTCATCTTGGGAGCTTCTGAAGACAAGGTCGATATTTCCTCCTCCCAATAGATTTCCTCTTGGTTCCTCAGTTGTCAACAGAGAGGACTGGGATAGACATCCCTATCTCAAACGGATTCCCTTAGGGTCTATTTCCTAAAGTAGCTAGGTCATTCCAAAGCTTTCTAAACCTGGAGTTCAGGAAGATCTGAGTTCAAATATTGTTTGGGCAAATTTCTTAACCTCTTAGAGCCTGAGTTTCCTCATCTGCAAAATGAGGATAATAATAGTACCTACCTTCTAGGACTGTTATGAGGATCAAATGAGATAATATATATATATAAAGTACTTTGTAAACCTTAAAGTGCTATATAAATGCTAGCTTTGATGATTACAAATAATGATGATAATGATAATAATAATAGTATTATTCATCTCCAAGCACACGTTCCCAGGCATCCCAGCAATTTTGTCCCTCTAGGCAAGTGTGGTATGGAGGGGGGGAGGGGGTGCTTGGTGATTCAGTGGATTGAGAGTCAAGCCTGGAAGACAGGAGGTTCTGGATTCAAATGTGGCCTCAGACACTTCCTAGCTGTCACTTCCTAGCTGTGTGTCCCTGGGCAAGTCACTTAACCCCCAGTGCCTAACCCCTACCACTTCTTCTGTCTTGGAACCAATATACAGTATTGATTCTAAGATGAAAGGTAAGGAAAAGGAAGAAAGAGAAAAGAAAGAAAGAAAGGAAGGAAGGAAGGAAGGAAGGAAGGAAGGAAGAAAGGAAGAAAGGAAGAAAGAGGAAGGCGGGNAAGGAAGAAAGGAAGAAAGGAAGAAAGGAAGAAAGAGGAAGGCGGGAGGAAGAAAAGAAGAAAGGAAGGAAGAGAGGGAGGGAAGAAGGAAGGAAGAAAAAGAAAGAAAGAAAGTGAGGAAGGAAGGAAAGAAGGAAGGAAGAAAGAAAGAAGGAAAAGAAGGAAGGAAGAAAGGAAGGAGGAATTGAATCAGAGCTCACCTGGGCTCAAACCCTGCCTCGACCATGTCCTAGTTGGGTGACTTGAAGATTATATGATTCAGTTGGAATTCTAGAGGTATGCTTGAATTGTATGGAAATGTAATTTTAAAAGTTGTCATTCACATCATTATAAACTCTACAAAATACCCTCAAAAGGGTTTTCAAGAACCCTTACTGGAAAATTAATCCCAGTCTTAGCCAAAAAGGGCCAAATTCTAGAGGCTAGCCTAGCTCAAAATCTGATGGAGCATAATGCTTTATCATAGCTCCAGGGGCAAGAGAATAAAAAATTTAAACATTCTTCTTTCTCTATTTTTCTATAAGCAAACTCGGTTAACTTTCCCTAGTCTCCATTTCCTCATTTGTAAAATGGGGACAGTGACATTGCACCTATCTCCTGGCGTTGCTATAAGGAAAGCCCATTAAAGCAGTGTAACCGGAACAATGATTTTTTGTCCCTGATGACCTTCTCCTGGGCTGTTCATCTGGCCCCGGAGTAGGAGGGGAGAGAAGAGGGAGAGCTGGATTCTCCCCAGACCAACTACAGTCCAGAAGCCCAGAGCTCAAGGAGTTAGCTGCTCTGAAGTTTGGAGAGGATAATGCCCTCATTTTCCCTTTGTGGCTGGCTGGGGTGGGTGAGAATGGCTGTAAGCTCAAAAACAACCCCTGGAGTCCTGGGGAGGGAACAGTTGGGGGTTTTTCTTTTCTCTCTGGTACTCTAAACTGCTGGGAAATCGAGAAGTTAGACTGCTGTAGGGCATTTCCAGGGTTCGGGAGATGGGAGGAAGGGAATGAGCAGGCAGGACTGCCCAGTGACTCTGTATAGCTCTGTTTCTGGACTACATGTCCATGCAAGTCCTGAGACAGTCCCACACCCACTCTGCCAGCAGACTCACCTGGGCCCAGGTTCCAAGAGCCCGCTGGGGAGGCTGAGAAGAGAGTTTTCTGTAACCCAGCACAGACAGGACGGATTCCTATGTCCTGGAGCATAGCAGGGAATAACTAAAGGCAGCTTTTTATATGAAAATTGATAAAAGTAGGTGGGATTGGAAGAGAATGATGGAAATTTGGATAGTGGGAGGAACAGAAGTATCTGGCCCTTCTGAAGGCCTTGTATAGCCCTCTCGTAGCCATTCACCCTGAATAAGAATCCACCCCCACCCCAAAACCAAACAAAAAAGATACCCTCTGGTCTAAGTTTCTCCATTAGGTAGTTGAAGATTCTGAGTTACTCACGATGGTCACCGTTGCTGCTTCCCTTCTTATCCCCAGTGGGGTCTAGGGGGCTTTGTGGACTCCACTGCCCAGCCAGTTGTTCCATAATTGCCCGATGGGTGAACAGAACAGTGTGGAGGAGCTAGAAAGGGAGATGATCAAGGTTCCAGGGGTATCCTTCTAAGAATACCTGAAAGGGCTAGCCAGGAAGGGACTGGGTAGGCATAAGGAAGAGGAGGAAAAGGAGGACAAGTGGCTGGGATGACATTTCTCTGGGCTAAGGAGTCCCCTTGGAGGGGACAATGGGAAAAGAGCAGTCTTCATGCCTACCTCATTCTGCATACCGATGGGCACCAAGGCTGGACCATACATGCCAGGGGTGCCCAGCCACAGAGGGGGTGGGGGTGGGGGCCGCATGTCCCACAGTGGATAGTTGACAACAATGAGTTTGCTAAAGTTGAACTTATAAGTAAACCTCTTGCCCTTGGTCTTGTGCAGGATTCTCTTATTGTAGTAATATCTGGAGAAGAAAGACAAGGCTGAGGTGAGATACACAACAAAAGCAGCCAAAGATGCCCCAACTCTTCCAGGCACCATCTATTTTGCCCACATCTCACAATGTCTCAGAGGCACTGCTGGAGACTCGAATAGACAGCCTCAAAGGGCACAACCCTACAGGAAGTTGTCAGAACCTGTAGCTCTAATAGTCTCAGAAACTAGAAACTAGATCTCTCCTTTAACGGTGAGGTTAAGGGCTCAGAGCCCTACCTCCCTCTTCCTCCATCCTCATCCCCTCCTCACCTGAGGGCTCGGCTCAGCTTGTCATAGTTCATCTGGGGTTTGCACTTTCTTCTGCCCCAGAGGCGGGCCACTTCATCTGGGTCCTTGATGACAAACTCCCCATACTCTCCCTGCTGCCAGGCAATGACATGGCGGAACTCCTCTTTCTGAAGTAGCTCCAAGATGAAATGCCACAGTTGGATCTGCCGGGAGCCTGGGGATGACTCTGCCTTATAAGCCCAGTCTGGGAAGGCTAGACCTGTGGGGATGAGACAGAGAAAGGGGTCTTACCCAGTCCTTTCCCACGGGCAGTTGTTCCTCAATGGGACTAACCTCCCTGTGAGGGTAGGGTAGAGATCTGGAAAAAGGGGCCTCTTGGAGATGGACTAATATGCAAAATAAGACATATTTTTGGACATTGCTAATCAGGAAGACCTGAGTTCAAAATCAGTCTCAGACACTTACTAGCTGTGTGATCCTGGGCTAACCTCTTAGTTTCCTCATCTATAAAATGGAGATAATAGCATCTACCTCTCAGGGTTGTTGTGGGGATCAAATGAAATCCTATTTGTAAAACACTTTAAGAATCTTAAAATATGGGGCAGCTGGGTGGCTCAGTGGATTGAATGCCAGACCTAGAGATGAGAGATCCTGGATCCAAATCTGGCCTCAGATACTTCCTTGCTGTGTGACCCTGGGCAAGTCACTTAACCCCCTCACCCCCAATGCCTAACCCTTACTACTCTTCTGCCTTGGAACCAATAAATAGTATTGCTTCTAAGAGAATCGGTAAGGATTAAAAAAAAAATCTTAAAATGCTATGTAACTGCTAGCTATTATTATTATTATTATTAGTTATAAGGATTTTCTTTTTCTTTTTCCAAGGGCAAGGAATAATAGGAAAAAATATGCTTGATGATTTAAAAAATTAAAAGTATTTTAAAATATTTTCAAAAAAGAAAAGGGGGGACTCTAACTTGGGTGAAAAAAAGAGGATCCTCTGGTGGGGGGGGCGGTGATATATTGTAGAAGAGTGGTAAAGGGTTGGGAGGCATCTTACCTGAGATCCAGTAGGAGCTGGAGACTGAGGGGATACCCTCAGCCAGACAGCGGCAGTGCATTGTCCACTCCTAGGGGAGAGAACTCTCTGTCCAAGCCTTGGGAAGCAAGAGGGACTAATTGAGAAAGAGAAACAGAAGGAATAGATAGAGGAAAAAACCTCAAAACTATTGTGTATATCAGAGATGGAGAGACATACAGAAAAAAAAAAAGAAAGAAAGAAAAAGTGGAAGGGAAGAAATGAAGAGCTCAGAGGGAAAGAAATTAAAGGTAGTTTAGATTAAGGGAAGAAAGTGGAGGTTTAATAGAGGCGGGTAACTATGAGCCAAGAAGGTTCCTTCATTTCCCCAGGGACCACACCTCAGATTGGGATACCATAATAACTCTGAGAAAGGACCCAATGCCAGGGTTGGGGGGGTTAGCCACTTAAATAGATGGAGGAAGGTAGGGAGGGGAAATAGTCAGAGTCTTCTTCTGTCCCCTTCCACTCCCCCACCCTCAAGTATCAAGAGATTTAGAAAAAGAGAGAGCCCTTCCCTTCCACTCAGGGCTTAAGGGGATTGAGGGTTTTCCTGTCAGAAGACAAGAGAAGATGTAATTAATCTCACATTCTCTTTTTAAACAGTCAATGCTTTGGGGTGCTGGGGGGGATAGGAAAGGAAGGGTGAGGTACAGCAGTGCTGTTTCTTTTCTCCCTACTGTGTCACACACACACACACACACACACACACACACACACACACACACACACACACACACACACACAGAGTTAGAGGGGAAAGATTCCTGAGAATTTATAAATCTGGGAAGAGAAGAAATGTAGAATTCACCCGTGGCTGGCAGATGGGAGATTTGAAAATGTATGTTACAAATATTTGCCTTCTAGATGGAATTTGTATGGATGTGGAGAGGTGGGAAAGGAGCTTCATGATCCAAAGCCGAGCAGACAAAAGGAAATACATGATACAATGAGAAGACTGAGGTTAGATCTCAAGAAAGACTTTCCAGCAAAGAAGGACAAGAGAGATAGGACAGAGGAGGAAGGCACATTGTGGTGTCTCTTTGGAAACTTTCAACACAATGGAGATTTTTGCCCAATTTCTCAATTCTATCTAAAGACAGATCTGATAATTCTTGCCTTAAGTTTCTCTCTCTGATTAGGTTAACTTAATGCCCAATTAGTATCATAAGTGTTAGACTGAAAAGATTCTTAGAGATGAATTTGTACAATCTACTCATTTTATATTTAGAAAGTTTAAAGAGATATAAAAGGACTCACCCAAGGTCCCCTAGGCAGTGAGTTGCAGAGTTGAGTCTACTTCTCAGGTCTCCTGATGCCTGGTCCAGGGCTCCTTTCACTGTATAGTACCATCTTCCATTATGGGTACTAGATGGATACCTGACAGGCATGGAGAGCTGGAGAGCTGGAGAGCTGGCTTTGGGGTAGAAAGTCTAGGATTCAAGTTCTGTCTCTCATACTTAATAGCTTTATGAGCACGCAATTAATGGTTCAGTGTACTAGACAACTTTCCAAGACTACAAAATATTTATGAGTTGTTCATCTGCATTAGTGGAGGGGAATTTCCATACCAGGAGTTCCCCACACTGATAAAATCCCAAGTGCAGACCAAAAAGTGTGTGTGTGTGTGTGTGTGTGTGTGTGTGTGTGTGTGTGTGTACTTGAGATGCATAAAAATGAATTCATGGGTTTTAAAGTCACAAATTACACTGACTAGAAGTGCTACAAGGGACTTTGATAATCTAATTCAACCCGTTCATTTTATAAATGAGGACACTGAGGCTCATAGAGTGGTCATAGCTTCCTCAGTAGCTGAGGTCTTCCTTCCCAAGATCTCCCTTGATTCTAAAGAATCTGATGGTGTTTTTTCCTGACCTACAGGCCTCAAAGCTAAGAATCTACATTTACAAAGGGGAAATGCAAATTTATCTCCTAGGATGAAAAGCTCCAGTCTCTTATCTCTATCAGCCCCATATTGGGGCAGCTAAGGTGGCACAGGGGATAGAGTGCCAGGCCTGGAGTCAGGAAGACCCAAGTTTAAATCTGGTCTCAGATACTTACTAGCTGTATAACCCTGGACAAATCATTTTTCCCTTTCTGCCTCAGTTTCTTCATTTGTAAAATGAGCTGGAGAACAAAATGGCAAAATACTCTAGTATCTTTGCCAAGAAAACCCCAAATGGGGTCACAAAGAGTTGATCATGGATGAACAACAACAACCTGGACTAGGTTCTCTGAGAATCACAGAAATAAAGTAGCTTCTGCTAGAAAGAGAACACTAGAATGGTATAGTGGACTAAGGCCTGGATTTGAGGTCCAATATTGCCACCAAATAACTGTGACCTGAATGAAAAGCCAAGTTCAAGGAGCAGCTGATAACACTAGTCTCCTAGATAATGGAATTTATGAAAAGGAGTAAGAAGTCTAGAAAGGTAAATGGGAAACAATTTGGGGAGAGCTTTCATACCCACTGAGCTCAGAAGCTTGCGTTTTAACCCAAGAGCAATCGGGAGCCATAGGTGTGATTTTTGAGAAGAGGATTGACATGGTTAGAATTGAGTTTTAGGAATATTAATATGTCAGGTTAGTAGAGACTAGATTAGAGAGGGAACAGTATTGGAAAGCAGGGGGACCAACTGCAACAACAGTCCTGAACAAGGGCGGGATTTCAGTTTCTAGCCTGAAAGTGGGAAAATTGCTCCTTAGTTGATAGCGGTGCACATTCCTAGATAACCTGGTCAGTCGTAAGGATGATCCTAGAGCTGGAACCTGGTATTGGTCCTTGCTGTTCCCCCCAGGTCCCCCCCCCCTCCAGAAGCTCTTCCCTGTTATGATGAGCTCAGCATCATTCCCCCCTCCAGCCACGGCAGGCAGGGCTATCTCAGTGGCCTGAGCCACACAGAAAGTATTGAGAACCATAAATCATAAAGGATCATAACCTAATCGTGAATGATCGAGGCAGGAGGGGGCCAAATCTCTTTATTTACTTTGCTGTGTTTCTAGAAGGGAAGCTACAAGAAGTGAGGATTATCATGTCATCGTATCCATAGCTATGACAGTAAGAATTTCTTCTGTTAATATCAGCTTCTACTATCACAGCTAAGACTATTAAGTTATTATCATAATAACAGTGAAGATGAGGATAATGGTGATGGTCATAAAGATCAGGGCTCTGATAGGAGCTTTGGAGCCAGAGAGGATATCCTGAGCAGAAATAATGAATCAGAACAGCAATTCATATTTATATAACCCCTTTAAGGTTTACAAGCACTCTCCCTGCAACAACTCTGTGAGCTAGGTAGTGCAAGTATTATTGCCCCCGTTTCATAGATGTGGAAACTGAGCCACAGAGAGTGAATGGTAAATATCAAAATCATTTACTAAAATGTCAGAGCTAGGACTGGAACTCGATATTCTGAGCCCAAAGGTCTTTTTCACCAGACCACTTAGTCAGTTGATGAATCAGTCAGGGCAGAGGAAGATTGGAAGGAGGTTTCAAAAAAGGGGAGGGAGAATCTGGGAGGTTGAGGCCTGGATGGAGAGAAATTCTGCAGAAATTTTTGAGTCAAATTGTGCCTTCTTTATAAGAGGAAGTAATTGAAGGAGACAGATAGTAAGAACAGACAAATGGATGGACAGATAGGAGCCCAGAGAGAATGACAGATACAACAGCATCAGAGACAGATGGACAGAGAAACAAAGACCAA
The DNA here is from genome assembly GCF_016433145.1 of Gracilinanus agilis. Lineage (NCBI taxonomy): Eukaryota > Metazoa > Chordata > Mammalia > Didelphimorphia > Didelphidae > Gracilinanus > Gracilinanus agilis. The sequence goes on along the minus strand of NC_058133.1, from coordinate 165,493,084 downwards.
GCCTACTTTATTTTGGGGTGGGGGTAAAGAGGGTTTTTAAAAAATAATTAAAGTGGATTCACTTCATAATCTGATCAAATAGATCGAATTAGACAAATTAGACAAAAATTTCTCATTAAGAGTGACAAAAAATGTTTGTTTCAACTGAAAAATATAAATTTGTTGGCCACACTCACACACACACACACACACACACACACACACACAATAGGATTTGGTAGAATCAGAGATAGAGGAAAATCAAGGCAGAGAAAGTAAAAGAGAGTGACAGAGACAGAGACAATGAGAGAAACAGAGACAGAGTGTGTGTATGTGTGTGTGTGAGAGAGAGAGACAGACAGACAGAGAGAAACACAGAGAGACAGTGAGAGAAGACACAGAGATGAAAAAAGCTGAATAAGAGAGGAGTCAAGAAACTTTCGATAGAATACAGACCTAGGTGGAAGAAGATACAGAGAGCATGAAGGACAGGACAGATACCATTTAAGCTAGAGAGAGAAACATTCTGAGGCCTTTTTCCCCAGCTCAAATTGTATAATTCTAGAGAGAGAGACCCACAGGGGAAAATAGAGATGGAGGAAGAGAGACAAAGAGAGACAGAAAAATCCCCCAGAGAAAAAGAGGTAGGCCTCCTGAGGAAGATTTCATGCTTGTTAGCATTGAACAAATGAACCTCCTTCCTCAAGGCACCACCCCCCCTCCTTCTTCTGATCCCTATCCCTCTCTACTATACACCTCCTCCCAATCCCCAATCTGATTAGAGGACTAGGGGCTGGGCCCCTTCCCTCCTGTTTGATCTTCTGCCCTGAGTGGAGGCCCCTCCTGAGACCTCTCTTAATGCTATTAGCAAAAGCTGCTTAGGGGAGGAGAGCCAGAGGGGCTGGTGAGGGGAGGGAGAGAAGGAGGGGAGGAGGTTAGGGGCCCCCAAACTAACCACCGTTTTTTCCTTTCGGAGATTCTAGGGTAGGGACCAGACTGTCCTTTTCTTCCTCCTCTCCACCCGAAGCTCCTGAGAATTCAAGGGATGGTAGGGCGGGAGGGTTTAAATTCCAGGAGGTAAACCTGGGCAAACTGGTAGGGAATCCTAATGCAGTGCTCCTTCCCTGGTCTGATCCAAATCCAAGGAGATTCCTCTGGCCTGACTGAAATCCAAGGTTATCATTCTGGCTTTGTTTATTTTGCTCTGTTTTACTCTGTATCAGTTTTGCTCGGGCTTTATGTTTGTCTTTTCCCCCTTCCCCCCTTAAAAAACAGAAACGAAAACACCCCATCTTTTACTTCCATTCACTTCTGGCAACTAAGAAGCCATTTCTTCTGTCTAAGCTATATCCTTCCCACTGCAGTACTGGGCACTCTGCCCTTACTACCACTACCACCACAGCCACCCTCCTCCCCCATCCCCAAGATGAAGCCCAGTTCTCTCCAGAATTTTCTTTCAGTATGCAGGATACTGTCTCTACTTAGCCATCTCTTCTAAGTCCAGGACTTGACATCTCTCCTGTATCATTGCCTTCCATCTCAGACTGCTTCTCTTCAGCCTTGCCCCAGGTTTCTTGCTCCTTCCCACTTCCCCCAATCTTGCTGGTCTGGGGCCCATCCCTCCCTCTTCTAGCCTTCTCTTCCCTCCTCCCTGCCCCTGCTGACTCCTCCGATTCTTTGCTCTCAGGTCCCTGGGGGCCTTGGGATTTAAAAGGTTTGTGTAACTCTGTGGAGCAGAAATCCAAACCGAGACCCTCCACCCCAGCTCACTCTTTCCAACCCACACCAGGCTGGTGGCTGAAGGTCACAGAGAAAGTCACTTCCACAAGCCCAGAGAATCCCTTCTAATTTCCATGGCCTGGGGTGGGGGGTAGAGGTGTGTGTGTGTGTGGGGGGGGGGAAGGTGGTCCTAGAGGGAGAGCTGGTATAGCTATCTTCATGGACTAAATGGACAACAAAGCAGTCTCTCTCAGGATCTCTCTCCTCTCAGGTGCTCGGTCTTCTTTTTTTTCAATTGGGATATTTTTTAGTTATCAGCTCACTTCCTTCTTCGTTGCATTTTATTCTCTTTCTCTTTGCCTTTCTCCATCTCCTCCTCCCTCCCTCCCTCCCTCCCTCTCTTTCTCCTCCTCTCCTTTTATTTTCTTCCCCTCTCCCCCTCTTCTTTTCCCTCCCTCCCTTCCCCTCTCTCCTTTTCTCTTTCTCCTCTTCTCTTTCCTTTTTCTTTCTCTCATCACCATTTTTCTCCTTCCCATTTCGCTCCCTTTCTCTTTTTTCCTCCACCCAAATTTCTTGAGACCATTCCCTCTTTTCTGTTTTCTTCCCTATCTCTCCTTTTCGCCTTTATTCTGTGCCTCTCGGTCCCGTTGCCTCTGTGTGTCTCTCATTCTCTACTTGTCTCTTTTGATCTCTCCAGCTCTGTTTCTGTTTCTCTGTCTTGCCATGTCTCTCCCTCACTCTCTAACTGTCTTGCTTGATCTATTCCTTTCTCCCTCTGGGTGGGTCTTTCCCACTGTCTCTGTCTCGTTTTGCTTGTCTCTTTCTTTTTCTCTCTTTTTCTCTGTCTCCAGGTGATTTCCTCAAATCTAGAAACAGAGCTCCAGGCATCAAGGCTAGAGCTCTTGCTGTCTCACTTTCCCTTCTGCAACTCAGGGTGTGCATGTGTGTGTGTGTGTGTGTGTGTGTGTGTGTGTGTGTGTGTGTGTGTGTGTGTGTGAGGGTGGGGAGGATCACTAAGTGTCCTCAAAAGCTTTCTTCCTTCCTTTCTGCTGCAATCTTGCCTCACTACCTAGCCCCTTGAGCTTTCTTTCTTTCATACTGTGGCGGCGAGGGGCAAATCTGCTGCGTTCTAGTCCTACTATGTACTCCTTTGGTTTCTTTTGTGGTGGGGTGATGAGGGGCATGCAACAGGAGATCCCCCAGCCCGGGTACTCCCTGACTCTTCCCCTCAAAGGACAAGAATTCCCCACCAGAGCTGGGAAGCTGAGGTTTCAGAGGGGCCAGGCAGGAGGAAGAGGAAGTGAAAGCCACTAGCTGGGGACAGAACCCTTAGGGTGAGGTGGCCCTATTAGCAGCAGATGCTGAGTAACTGGGACCCAGACGTCAGCAGGTACTGGCTTAAGGCCATTTCTCTCCCACTCCTCAGACTTATGAGAATGTCTCTGACTCACCCAGATGCTAGTCCCCAAACAAACCTCAGCTGAAATCTCAAACCCATCTCACCAGACCTAAACCCCAATCTCAACTCAGCCCAAGCCCCATCCTGCAAACCCAAGCCTCCATGCTAATACCCAAACTAATAATGACTCCAGTTTCAACTTTGTGCTCAGCTCAAACCTCAATGCAAACCACTGAACCTAATGACAACCCCAGTCTCCACTCTATGCCCAACCCAAACCTTTGAACTCCCAAACCTAGTGACAAGCCCAATATCAACCCCAGGTGAGGACCCACCTTAAGCTCAAGCAGAGCCAGCGCACCACAAACCAAACTCAAATTTCAACCCAACTCTCAACTCTAACACCATACTCAAACTCTGCAAACCTCAATAGCACCCTATCTTTTTGCCCACCCCTGATCCTTCCTGTCCCTAGGCCTCAGCTTCAAAAGTGTCCCTGATCCTCGTCAGGAAAGGGAGGTACCCTTGGTCTTGGTTTGTAGAACCTTGGGAAGAAAAGGGACTTTTTGTCTGAAATGGCTAGTTTTCTTCTGCTTTTCTCTTGGCTCTGAGATCTATCTCGGAAGGAGATACAAGGGCTACAGATGGAATGGAAATCCCTTCCCTTAGGAATTGCACTGCCATAGAACTCCTGTCTTTGACTAGCTCTGATCTTCCCTTCCTGTGGAATTCCTGGATCCCCTTTCCCAAGTAACTCTGTAGGTAAAGGAAGCAGGAGATCAACAGGAGACAGGAGTTAAAGAATACATGGGCAAAACTAAGCCTTTAGCTCTCTTCCAAGTTCTGACTCCTTTGGGAAGGTTTCTAGGGGTAGAGAAAGGAGAGGAAGATGGGTCGGAGACTTTTCTCTTCAGTGATCTCTAAGCACATTAGCTAGACTAGCTCTGAAAGGAATGGAACTTTCCATCTCATCCGCTACTAACCTTAGATTTCTGTTACCACCTGTCCTTCCACTGCCCTTTTGGACAGATTTGTCCCGCTGTGATCAACTCTTCCACCTGATGGCTGCCCTCATCATCAGATACATATCAATCTGACAGGTGTAAGGCAGGGATATGGGACTTTAGGGGATGAGAAAAGAGTGCCTGAATTCAATCTTATTAATTCTCCTTCTGACCTCTGTCCATCCTGATACAAATCCTCCAGCCCTTTGGTACAAATGCTATGCATCCCCCAAATCACGGAGAGATAGCAGGGCACAGGAGATAGCAGAAACTGCCCCTTCTTTAGCATCGCTTTTAACACACTGATTCACAACTGTCCCATATTAGCCTTCTGGGATCTGCCTCACAGGGGTACTCTATCTGGCTCCACAGTTGTCCTGTATCTGGGGGGCAGAATTGTCTGTCATGTAAGAGGATTAGGTGTCCCAATGCCTTCATCACTCGCCCATCCAGTATTCCCCTCTTCCTTATCTCATTTGCCCCATATCTGGTTCCACAGCTGCCCAACATCCCAAATACCCCATTATCCCCTAGATGGGTTCCCTTCCTTTGGTTTCCATTCCCACTTAAGTCCTGGTGTCCTTTTAACCTGATGGCTTCATCCCTTGCCCCTTAGCTGTTCCACATCTGGGGGAAAGACCCAACCACTCATATGGGTTTTCTGCACGTTCCCATTCCTCCTCACCCCCAGCTGCAGACCCTGTCCCTTACCTCAGAGCAGCCGCCGGCCTCCTGTTCTCGGTCTGGTTCCCTCTTCTGCTCTCCCCTCCCAGTGCTTGCGACCCCCTCGTCTCATCACACGCCGTGTTAGGGTTACTTAAAATGAGAGCGGGATCTCCAAGCTCCCAGGGGAGCTGCTGTGGTTTTCAGACAATAGCATTAACCCTTTGGGGGCCAGAGACACCACCATTCCCCACCTTACCCCCTTTATTCTGTCCCCAGCTCCCTGATACCACTCTGCTCACTGCTCCCCTCACATCTCCTTATTGGAGGGAAATTACAGGTTTGCCCTCCACTTTTGGAGGAAGAGAGCCTTTTCGTTCACATCCATCCCCCTGCCTTTGATTCAGATCATACCTAAAGAAGATTGGGGCAAAGGGTGAGGTTGGAGGTGCCCACCTCTTCTTTAAACTCTCTAGGGAAGGAAGTGTCACAGTTACTCTAAACTGACAGGAAGTCCTTCCAGCTCTCTACCTTCCATCCCTCTCAAGATGCAATGGTATCCTCTTTCTTTGGGGTGACAGGCAGTCATCTTCTTAGCCCTCAGAACCTTTGGGCCTGGCCCATTATCTCTCCCTAGCCTTCTTCTAGCTGTGCCTCATTTCTTGGCTCTGGATCCAAGAAATAATAATTAATCAAGCACTATTACCACCACTACTACTATTACTACTTCTACAACAATAACAACTACTACTGCTATTAATTTGTCTTGTCCCTTTGCTAAAGGATCTCTAAGCACTTAATACACACATTTCATTTCACAGTCCTTCAAGGATATGATTGATCTTCATCTTTTTAGGAAGGAATGAAGGTTAGGTACAATGAAGAACTTTCAGCAGTGCAGTTAGAGGCAAGGGAGTTAGGGAAGTGGGCTTTCTAGATGGGGAGGAAAAGCACACCTACAAGCAGAGTATGGTCCTGACTGGATGTAAAGTAGGGGGTAGGGGGGGTGATGGAGAAGAAGGGGAAGGAGAGAAGGCCAGAAGAGTTAAGAAGTTAACCTGACGCCACACAGCAAGATTCTGGAAGCTGATAGAATTCCAACCTAGAGCCCTTTGACTCCAGGGTCTAAAGGACTGAGGAAGCCTGAAAGCTGTACCGTCCTGTGTCCAATATCCCCAGGTCCTGGCAGGAGGGGAGGAGAAGATTGATGGATGTCACTGTTGGGAATCGATGCCATTTTATTTTTTGATTCTTTTCTCTAAGATACCGAGCCCTTTCCCCAACCCCCCTCCCTCATTACCCAGGGCCCCTCCCAGCACCTTGCTGATCGAGATGGGAATGGAGGGCCATGGAATTAAATTCTGGGGGTGGTTTTCTGGTTAAATCAACCGAAGCTAACATGATGGAAAGGGGGATGACGAGAAAAAGAGCTGATTGATGGGAGAGATGGGAGCCGGGCAGGGGTGGAGAGTGGGGGTGTGAAGAGAAGATCTGGAATGAGATTCTCCTGGGAGGGTAAGGTAGACTGCTCTTACAAAGGCAGAGTGAGAGGATGGGCGAATGAAGCAGGAGGGATGGAGGTTAGATTGCAGGAAGGACATCTCAAAGAGGCAGCACGGGCAGGAGGAGGCAATGAGTAATTTATGCCTTGACTGGCAGAATGCTACAGTGGAATCAGAGGACCTTGTTCAAATCCCAGGACTTCAATTCTCTGGATTTCCATTTCTTTGTAAAATATGTAGAGTGTGTGTGTGTGTGTGTGTGTGTGTGTGTATGTGTGTTTAATCATAAGATTCAGAGATCAGGTTAAACTAGGTGACCTCTAGGGTCTGTCCTCTAAAGTGAGGGTTCATGACCTTTCCTCTATCATCATAGTCCCCCCTTTTTTAAAATTCTTACCTTCCACTTTAGAATCAATTCTATGTATTGGCTCCAAGGCAGAAGAGTGGTAAGGGCTAGGCAATGGGGGCTAAGTGACTTGCCCAGGGTCACATGGCTAGGAAGCATCTGAGGTCAGATTATAACTCAGGACCTCCTGTCTCCAGGCCTGGCTCTCAAACCACTGAGCCAACCCAGCTGCCCCCTTCATGGTCCCTAAGCCTAGGTATCTCTTTTCCAAATAATGATTTTAAATGCATAAATTAAAATATAAAAGATTGTAATGGAAACTGATTATATCAAAATAGTTATTTAAGTGTAGTTTTTAAAAAGCTCACAGACCTCAGGTTAAGAATTCCTGTCTTACAGGGTTAGACTGCAGAGAGGACTTCCCAGGGAAATGGAACCAAAAATGGAGAATTAAAAAAAAAAGAATTTTAGACTTCATCTTTGACAACGTTATGGAGAAAGACTGTAGTGGGAGGGATGAAAAGTAGATCGCACCAAGAAGTGTGTACTTGACCAGTAAGCTATGGTATTTCCCTTCCATGATTACCATGGGCTCTCCATCTTACCTTCATGATACTCTACTCCATCTTTTCCATTTAATAATGTTTCATTTCCATTAGGGTCAGAAGCAGAGAACTAAGTTACCCCAGGAAGGTGGTGAAAAGGATTTAGGGAAAAGGGAAAAGAATCTGACCCTTCTCACCTTCTGAGGGCTCAGGGAGAACTTGGGAGTCAGAGTAGGTTCCGAGATAGGACAGCCTTGACTAAGATACTGGGATACTTGGTACCATTTTGTTAGTCTTCTCTCTCTGCTCAGGAAATTCCTTCTCAAGATCTTTGGGGAGGGCAGACTTCTGGAAGCTTTCCTGGGAAGGTAAAATAATCATCTTCTGCTTTTCTGTCCCGGAAGTCCTTATGATTTCACCTCTAGCCTTCTTTCTTAAAAGAAAAAAATAGGGAGAAATTTAAGAATAGGATCACTGGTTCTATTCATTTCTCTGTTTCTAAAAGGAGTTTATTTTTTACCTTCCCTCTACTGCTCTACCTCCAACCTATGCTGTGCCCTCCTATCTTCCCTGCTGTTTGATATAAATGAATAGGTCTAAGCTGCCCCAAGCTAAGGATAGCAGAAAGAATGTGAGATGTTGATTTGAGTCCTGGCTCAGCCATTCATTGCCTCTGTGATACTAGGGAAATCATTTAAATACTCTGGGCCTCAGTTTCCTCATCTGTAAAATGAATCTTAAAGTAGTTGATCTTTAAGTCCCTTACACTTTAAAATCAATCATCACATATATGTTCTGTCCCCTCAGTAATCCCCCTCCAGATTCCAAACTGTCCCTACACAGTTCACTCAGTACTCTTGCTCAGCTCCTTCTAGATCAGGGGTTCTGTACATGGGGTCTGAAAAATTTAAAAAAAAAATTTTAACAACTCTACAGTTATTTTTATTTCTTTTACAATCCTATGCATTTTATTTTACACATTTATTTCTTTTATGTAATTTATTTCTTTTATAATCCTAGGCATTTTATTTTATACATTTGAAAATATTATTCTGAAAAAGGTCTACAGGTTTCACCAGGCCACCAAGAAGGCCTATAACACAGAAAAGGTTAAGAATCCCTGCTTTATGTAAAGCCTTCTGAAAATCTGTCATGCAATCAAACTTCTGAAATTGAGATAGAGGAAGGAAGTATTACTAACTTTAACTCACTGCTAAGACCCTGAGCAAGTCACTTAGCCCTGTTTGTCTCAGTTTCCTCATCTGTCAAATGAGTTGGAGAAGGAAATGGTGAACTATTACAGTATTTTTGTCAAGAAAACCCCAAGTGGAATCATGAGAAGACAGACAGGACTGACACACTGAATCCTAATCACTTCACCCAGGACTAGTAAAAGAAGCAATGAATATGAATCAAAAGACCTGAGTTCCAATTTGAGCTCAGGGGTGAAATTAAGGGATGTTCTCCAAGTTCTACACAATAGTTTCCCTTCATTTTCTTCATATGTAAAATGAGGGGTTGAATGAACTGGTCTCTAAGATCCTTCTGGGTCTGCATCTGTTGAATCCATGAATCTTAGAGATCCCAGTTTTAATCACTACTGTGGAGCTCTCTCCCAAAGCAGATCAGGCATGGCCCAAAGAGGCCTGGCCCATGGACCAACAGGGCACACTGGTTTGGAGGTAGGGAGGCCCAAACAAACACTTGGCATTTCTGATCACCCCAACCACACAAATGCCCCATTGTACTTAGGTGGAATCCCAGCTGCTTACTCTCTAACCTAACCTAAACCCAACTCCTCCTCTCCCTGATGAGATTTTAAACTCCTAGAGATTGAATTCATTTTGAGCGTCAGAATCTAATGAATGCCCTTCACTCAATGGGAGATAAATGTTTGTTAAATGAATGGCCTGACTCAAAACCAACCCCTGAATTTCGCCTGAATCCTAAACTGAACTTCTCCACTTGGATAACTGTTGTTTGAAGGGACCTAACCCTAAACCAATCCTCTAAACTTCACCTTAACACTAATGCCTGACCCTAACCCCTTGACCATTCACATTCTTTCAATGTTCATTCGTTCACTCATTCAGCAATGTCTTAAGACACATTGCTGGGCACCAGGTAAACCAAGACAGATCCAACAGAAACTCTGGTTTCAAGGAACCTATGTTTTACTGAGGGGAAAGGACAAATACACATAATTGATCTTATGAAGACAACTCAGAAAAGTTCCAAGGGAAATTTTAAGGAGGGAAGAGATCACTTTTAACTGGATGGTTCAGGGAAGGCTTCATAGCCATAATATATCTGAACTGATTTTTGAAGGAATACTACCCTCTCCATCACTTCTTTATTTTCTCATCACTCTTTTTATTTATTCCTAACTCTCCTTCTCCTCCTTTCCTTCCTCCTTTTCCTTTTTAAAAATCTTACCTTTTATCTTAGAATAAATACTACATATTGGTTCTAAGGCAAAAGAGGGCTAGGCAATGGGGGTTAAGTGACTTGCCCAGGGCCACATAGCTAGGAAGTATCTGAGGCCAGATGTGAACCCTCATGTCCTCAGACCTAGCTTTCTATCCACTGAGCCACCTAGCCCCCCTGCCTCTCTACCTTCTTGATGCCCCTACCAAAGTATTCTTCCTTATTCCATGGGTGAACCCAACCAACCTTAACCATGTTAACCAACCTCAGATGAACCCCAGCTAACTCCAACCAGCACCAATTGGCAATGATTAGGATGCTAGTAATAGGCTAGTAATATGAAAAATAGTAAAAAAAATTTTATATAGCATTTCAGGGATACAGTGCATTTTTCATCCATGATTTCTTTTAGTTTTCACAACCCTAGGGAGCAGCTAACAAAAGTCACTCTAATACTATAGATAAGGAAACAGGCATAGAGAGGTGAACCATTTATCCAATATCAACATAATAAGTGATGGAGCAAGGACTCTGTGAGTAAGCCAGTTCCTCATCTCCACTCATGCCACTTGGGCACCACTGGACAGAAGCCATGATTGTGAGCTGTTTCTGTTTTTTTGTTTTTTTTTTTTTTCAAAAGAAAGCATGTTTTTGTTTTAGATGATGACACATGATAAGGAAGTGAAAGAGGTTCTTTTAGAGGACAATCTAGAGAGGACAAGAGGAAAGAAGAAAATAATTGCTCTATTTTGCAACCACGTTTTTGTTCAAACATATACAGTGGCTTTACCAGATCCAATCACAAACTCTTCCCTCGAGTTACCTCACATTCTCTTGCCTCTCTTTCTCTTTGGCCATTCTTGCTCAGGAGCTCATCAAGACAACTTGATATATATTATCTTTCATTTTTTACTATCTCTTCCACTACTATGAAGTTAATTGTTTATTCCTTCATTAAATATGCTTTAAAAAGATTTCATGTTATATTTAATAGAATTTACTAGTCTGCAAACTCCTTGAGGACAGAGCATGTATTAATGTTATTAATATTGTTGTTTTTGTTGTTTGTCCTTCATTTTCAAAGAGGACCAATGACGACTTCATGGGGTGATAGCTTGACTTATGCATGAATTGGATTTAAGTGAGTTGGAGCTGCACAAAGTCATTGACCTCACTCTTTCTTACCAAGTCATCAAAGTCCAGTGGCAAAAAAAAAAAAAAAAAAAAAAAAAATCAGGATGACTGGTGATGGCCTGGGATGCAGAGGAGGGGTGGATGACCTTGCGATCTTCTTTGATGCTGACTTAGCTATAAGCACACCACAGCACCTGCTTCAGCTGCCTACGTAGCTATTAGAACAAATTGTTCTCATCTGCCACCGTCAGAGAAAGTCTTCACATGCTTGGCGTAGATATTACCCTAAGTCACTGATGGGCTTGAGATCTATCAGTAGTCCTCAACCTGGCTTAGCCCATCTGCTGAGATGGTTTACTGCACATGCTACAGCTTCTTGGAGCCACAGGTGCAGTTGGGTGGCAGATAGACACCAGAAGTGGATGAGTAACCCTGAAAAGGGCTTAGCAAGCCGTTATATCAGAAGTGCTAGTTCTCTAGGAATATCCCATGCACTCCACATTATTAATGAATGCTCAGTTCATTGAGTAATTCCAACTCAGATATTCTGACTCAAATATTTTCTTCCTTCCCTCCTTCCTTCCTTCCTTCCTTCCTTCCTTCCTCTTGCAACTCACCCCCACTCAATGATATGGACTAGAATGTAAAAGATATGAGTGGGGTGCAATCAGCATTGGTGGAGGGAATAATTATTCACTTCTAGGCAATCACAGAATAATTGAAATGTTGAAATGATTAGTTTTCAACTTCTTAATTACTGAGTTATCCAGTTCATGGAGCCCATCATTTAACCTTCAGTACCCTCTGGCATATGCTACTTTTACAAAATCTCATTATCCCAACTGTGGAAGACCCTGCTTAGTTCTCCATTTCCATCTTTCACTGTACTTCTGGCATACTGCATTGTGCTGATCTCCAAAGCAGGAAGGATAGAGATTGGTTCTCAGGGAAGGGTTTCAAAGAAGCTCAGAATCATGGGATGAGGGAGAAGGAGGATAATGTAGTTTGTTTTTTTTTAACCCTTACCTCCTGCCTTAGAATTAATACAGTGTATTGGTTCCAAGGCAGAAGAATGGTAAGGGCTAGGCAATGGAGGTTAAGTGACTTGCCCAAGGTCACACAACTTAGAAGTTTCTGAGGCCAGATTTGAACCTATGACCTCTCGTCCGTAGGCCTGGTTTTAAATCCACTGAGCCACTCAGCTGCCCCTGATAATGTTTTGTCCTTTGAAAACTTAGGAGAAAAGAGATGGTTCTTTTTTTTTTAAGATGTTTTATTTTTTCTAATTACATGTAATAATTTCTCACATATATTTTTGGGAGTTATAAGATCCCAATTTATCTCTCTCTCTCCCTTCCCCTTCTTGGAGATGGTAAGCAATTTGATCTGGGTTATACGGGTATTATCATGCAAAACATATTTCCATCTTTTTCATTGTTGTAAGAGAATACTTACATAAAACCAAAATCCCCAAATAAAAATATGAATAAACTAAAGTGAAAAATAGTAGGGGTTGATCTGCATTCCAATGCCAACAGTTCTTTCTCTGGAGGTGGAGAGCATTTTTTGTCATATGTCCTTCAAGAATGTCCTGGATCTAAGTCTATTACATTTGATCATTCCATAATGTTGCTGTTACTGTATACTGTACAATGTTTTCCTGGTTCTGCTTTTTTCCACACTTCATCAGTCCATGAAGGTCTTTCCAGCTCTTTCTGAAATCAACCTGTTTATCATTTCTTACAGCACAATAGTGTTCCATCACAATCATACACCACAAATTGTTCAGCCCTTCTCCATTTGATGGGCATCCCCTCAGTTTCCAATTCTTTGCCACTACAAAAAGAGCTGCTAGAAATATTTTTGTTCAAGTAGGGCCTTTCCCCTATCTTTCATCTCTTTGGCCTCAAACTAGTAGTGGTAAGAGATGATTCTTGTACTGCATCCTTGCTCTACTTCTACTCTTCTCCTCTATTCCCCTATGACTTTCTCTACCCTTTCTCCATTGGCTTGGCTCTTAGAGCAAAAATCATCTTTCACCAAGGCAGTGGGATATAGTATCATAATTTTTAGGAGGACTTGGATAGGGGAAATGAGACAAGTATGAAATAGGAACAAAAAATGTGTCTGTTGAACTGTCCATCTGCTGGGGAAAGAATAATAGTTAAAAAAAAAGCATAAAAGACATTTCTTTCTTGATTGTTTCTCAGCAAGGCCCATCCTTCTTACCATCCCTCTTTTCCTGAACAGTATCAACAATACCATGGTTATTGCTTACTGAAAAGATAAATTTTTCTGACATACATGTTATACTTTCCTTCCCCTCACTTTAATACCCCCCTTTCTTTGAAAAGAGAAAAAGGGATTTGGACATGAGTTTTGAACCTGGGTTCAAATCCTGACTCAATTTACTATCCATGTGACTTTGGGGAAGATGGTCTTCTACCTGGGTTTGTTTCTTCATCTGTAAAATGAGGGGTTTTGGACTAGCCAGAAGATATCTGCAGTCCCTTTCAGCTCTAAATGTATGATTTTATGAGAGAATAATTAGAAAGAAAGGTAGGGGAAAAGCGATAGGCTAAAAGAGATTTTCAGTGAATCAGGAATTGGAAGGGACCTAATTCCTAATTTTATAATGAAGGAAATAATCCCACAAAAGTGAACAGACTTTGCCAAGGTTACACATGTTTAGTGGAAAAGTTAAAAATTATATCTGACTACAAAGTCAGTGCTAGGGAAAGGAACAGAAGAAGTAATATGGGGAATAAAGAAGAAATAATGAGTAGAAGGAAAGACAGGGAAAGGACGATGAACAGCAGGAGAGTGAGAAGGAAGAAGAGAGGGAGGAAGAAAGGAAGAGAGACATGAGACAAACTGATTTAGGGAGAAGAAAAATGCCGAGAAGGGAGTATGAAAAGAGAAAGAGGAGAGCAAGGGGCAAAAGGTTGAGGAGAAATCCGGAGAGAAAGAGGAAGAAGAAGAAAGAAAAGAGTGGGAGGAAGAGGAAAAGAGAGGAGAAGAATGAAGAAGGTTTGGGAAGAAGAGAGAAAGAGGAAACGTGAAGTAGAAGGGGAGGTGGAAAAGGAAGAGAGAAATAAGGGAGAGGGAGAAAGAAGGAAGAGAAAGACCCAAGAATAAGATGGGGCAGTAGGGCTACAAAGCCCTGGGGTGGGGAGAGGCTGAGGGCCAATGCTGGGAACTGTCAGGAGGGAGCAGGCAAAGGAGGAGAGGGAGAAAGTGAGTGTGGGTTGGGAGGGAAGGAGAGCCGGCAGGGAGGGGAAGTGGGGGAATGGGAGGGAACCTGGTGCCTCCGCCGCAGCAGCAGCAACAGCAGCAGCGGAGTCTCTTCATGTCCCATTAGTGGCAATGGAAGGTGACATGTGGGGATCGATACCAATCGAGGCAACAGACTCCCAGTAATAAACCTATTTCACTCACACTTCTCCACCCCCGATGGCCCCCACCCCAATGATCAAGGCCCCTCCACCCTTGACCCACACTCCAAAGGGACCCCCTTCCGGAGCTATGCCCAGCCCTGGGGGATGAGAACAAGGAGGGCAGGGATGAGGACTGGGACGTGAGGGGGCCCTCCTTTTGCAAGGCAGTCTCTTGGTGGAATGAATTATCAGCGTGAATTGTGATGGGTGATTAGTATGGGGGAGCGGGGATTTGGGGGGCATTTGGTTTTCCTCTGCCTGATATCGTTATGCCGAAGCCTGGTTTCTGCCAGGCTCGCGTGTCAGGATCCCTTAGTCGTACAACCTAATTTCTGGTCTGGCTGATCTCCTCTTAAAGACCTTTGTGGGCCAACTGAGGACATTTGCCAGGTAGCAGGGAGTATCTTCAGTGTCCAAGAAGCGATCATGTGTATCGGTGGGTGGGTGTTTAAATGCCAGCGTACATTTACGTCTTCTGAATGGAAACACATCTATCTATGTTGGCCCTCCGGCTGCTATGTATGCCGTAGACAAAAAGAAGCTGAAGCCTCTTACCCAGCAGTGGTCCTCGGGGCCAGGAGAGGGAGAGGGCAGGGAGACCTGAGCTGGCCAGAGTCAGTCTGAGCAGGAGGGAGGGAGGTTAGACCACAGGAAAGACTCCTCGAAGGCACAAACCTGGGACATAGGGTAGGAGGGACGAGGTAAGAGATGGTGAGAGAAGGGGAAAGACCATTCTAGTGGGACTGAGCTGAGGGAAGAACTCAGAGGCAAGTGGAAGACATTTTGTCTGCTCAGATTCCCGGATGGCAACTATTAAGTATGAGAAGTGATCTCTCTCTACCTGGCAGATGGGTAGGTGGTGAGTGCTAGGTTTAGAGAAAGAACTGAGTTCAAATGCAGCTTCAGACACTTCCTAGCTATGTGACCCTGGGGAAGTCACTTCACCTCTGTCTGCCTCAGTGTCCTCAACAGTAAAATGGGAATAATAATTTTAAAAATTAAAATAACATTTTTTTAAATTAAAAAAATTTAAACCCTTACTTCTTCAGGGTTGTGGTGAGGATCAAATGAGATAATATTTGTAAAGTATTTAGCAGGGTGTGTTTAACAAACACTTGTTCCCTTTCCTCCTCCTTCCCAACATACGTTTCATGGCCCTGAAGGATCTGAGGATTGAACCTAGAGAGGGTAAAACAACAGCCAGAAGTCATTTAATGTGATAACAGCCTAAGAGAACTGGTGAACTGACTTGTTTTTTGTTGTTGTTTAAAATTTTTAATGTTTTTAAAATATATTTTTATATTTTTAAAAAACCCTTACCTTCTGTCTTGGAGCCAATACCATATATTGGCTCCAAGGCAGAAGAGTGGTTAGGCAATGGGGGTCAAGTGACTTGCCCAGGGTCACACAGCTGGGAAGTGTCTGAGGTCAGATTTGAACCCAGGTTCTCTGGACTCTAGGATTGGCTCTCAATCCACTGAGCTTCCCAGCTGCCCCCTTTTAAAAAAATGTTTTAATTAATTTTTTTCTTACCAATTACATGTAATAACAAATTTCCACGTAAATTTCCCCAAGTTAAATGATTGAACTTCTCTCCTTCCCTCCCTTCCTTCCCCCACCAGATGCTGGCAGGCCACTTGATCTGGGTTATACATGTATTATCATGCACAGCATATTTCCATATTGTTCATTTTTGTGAGTAATCTGATAAAACCCAAACCCCCAAACAGAAACCCAAATAAACAAGTGAAAAATCCTCAGCTTTCATCTGCATTCTGACTCCAACTACTCTGACTCCAACCCTTTCTGCCCTGGTTTCTTCTAGAATTTGGATGAAAGCCAATGGGGAATCGAGAAGAACCAAAGAGAAAGCCACCGAGATGCTGGATGCTCCAGGGCTGGAAGGGAACTATTTCCAGGAGGGGGACTATTCCACTTTAGGATTTGGGCAGGGGATAACTTAACTCTCCTGAACCTGAGCCCTTTGGCAATACAAAAGTCCAACCTTTCAGAGGCCAAGACCTTTCTACAAGGGAATGACTACTCATTTAGGCAATTCTCTTCCACTCCCCTTTCTTAACCAGCATACGAACCACCTGGCACGTTCTTTTTCTCTGTTCCCAGGACCATTCCTTTCTCTTATTACTAGCAGCTTCTTCATGGGAATAAAACCATATTGTAAGATTATAGATCTAGGGCCAGAACAGACCTCACAAGACATCTAACCTGGGGCAGTTAGGTGTCTCAGTGGATTGAGAGCCAGGTCTGGAGAAGGGAAATCTTGGGTTCAATTTTTTTTTTAAACCCTTAACTTCTGTGTATTGGCTCATAGGCGGAAGAATGGTAAGGGTGGGCAATGGGGGTCAAGTGACTTGCCCAGGGTCACACAATTGGGTTCAAATTTTGACTTCAGACACTTCCACTTAACCCTCATTGTCTAGCCCTTAGTGCTCTTTTGCCTTAGAACAGATACTTATCAATTCTAAGGCAGAAGGCAAGGGTTTTTAAAAAAATAAGTTGGGACCAAATTGACTTAGTAGATAGAGAACCAGGTCAGGAGATGAGTGTTCTTGGGTTCAAATCTGGCCTCAGACATTTGCTGGTTGTGTGACCCTGGGCAAGTCATTTAACTCCAATCATCTAGTCCTTACTACTCTTTTGCCTTGGAACTGATACTTAGTATTGATTCTAGAACAGAAAGTAAGAGTTAAAAAAAAAAGCTATAGAATCAAACCCTCTCATTTTACAGATGGCAGAGGGGAGTCAAATGACTTATTCAAGACCATTTAGGTGGTCAACATCAGAGGAAGAAGTTGAATGTCAGTCTTCTGATCTGGATCAGAATGTGATCTTTCCATTGTACCATATGGGTACATTCCTTCATTTTATGAAAGAAACAGAGGTCCAGAGAAATTGAGGTCCAGGTTTGTTGTTATTGTTCTTTTTAGCTGTGTCTGACTCTTCATGGCCCTGTTTGCAGTTTTCTTGGCAAAGATACTGGAGTACTTTGCCATTTCCTTCTCCAGCTCATTTTATAGACGAGGAGACTGAGGCAAACAGGATTCAGTGACTTGTCCAGGGTCACAAAACTAGTAAGTTTGTGAGGCCAGATTTAAACTCAAGAAGGTGAGCCTTCCTGACTCCAGGCCTGTTGTGCTGTCAACTGGACCACTCACATAGCAAACCAATGACAAAACCAAGACTTCATTCTGGTCTTTTTGAGGCACTATATCGGGGGAGTCAGAAGGCCTGAGCTTAAGCCTTAGATCCATTTCTGACGACCTTTGTGACCTTGCACACATTCATTTTGGGGTCTCGTCTATGATTCCATGGCCTCTAAAATTTCTTCCAATCTAAGAGTCTAGCAAGGTGTATAGCTGTTGACTCTGTAGTCAGGAAGAGGAGTTCTAATCAAGCCCCAGACAAAACTACATGACACTGGGCAAGTCACTTCACCACTGTGAAGATGGAATTAACTCTCCCCTGCCCATTTTTACCTCTGACATTTTTGCCCCTTACACCACTCTCTGCCTTGGTTTCTTCATCTGTAAAGTGAGGAGAACAATAGCACCTACCTTTTAGGGTCGTGGAGAGGAAAAGTGAGATAATATCTGCAAAGTGCTTTGCAAACCTCAAAGCTAACATAGAAATGCCAACTATTATTTCTTCCTCTGGTATTTGAATTCTCATTTAACATGACAAGACCAAATCCCATTACAGCAGAAGCTTTCATATAACAAAAAATGTCTCACTTCCAGGCCTGGCTGACAGCCCACTTACTTGGAGTAATTGTAATATATAGGGTCTTTTTTTATTCCAGATATTTTCTTGTGAATGTCTTGACCCCCTGTCTAGGTTGTATGGCCCCAAAACGGGTGGTACAATAAATAGATTGCCAGGTCTAAAGATAGGAAGACCTGAGTTCATGAGTTCAAATTTAACTGTTTGCCTCAGTTTCCTCATCTATAAAATGAACTGGAGAAGGAAACGGCAAACCACTCTAGTATCAAGAAAACCCCAAATAGGGTCAAGAAGGGTGACAAGACAACCACAATAAATAAAGGCTGGGACTTTGTCTTTGTACTCCTATCTCCCAGAAACAATGCCCGGCATTTAGAAGGTGCTCAGTAATTCTCCTGACTGGAGATAGGGATACGAACAGGACTAGTTGTTATCTTTGATAGAGGGAACTCCCAGATGAGGAAACTCCCTTTCCCAATGTAGGTCAGCACTTTCGTGCAACTTGTAATCTTAGAAAGTTGCCTAGATAATATGGAAATGTGTTATGCAAGACTTCACATGTATAATAGATATCCTATAGCTTGCCTTCTCGAGGGGTGGAGGAGGGAGAGAATTCAGAAAAAAAAGGTTTTAATGAATATTAAAAATAAATACATTTACTTAAAAAAAGAAAGTTACTTAGTCAAATTACTTGCTCTGGATCAGATAAGCCATAAGTTATAGGCTAGACTGGGATGTAGGACTTCTCAAAATTGGGATCAAAGAAAGGGGAAAGGGGACAGCTGGGTGGCTCAGTGAATTGAGATCCAGGCCTAGAGACAGGAGGTCCTAGGTTCAAATCTGGCCTTAGACGGTTTCTAGCTGTGTGACCCTGGGCAAAGCCCTTACTACTCTTTTGCTTTGGAACCAATATACAGTTCTAAGACGGAAGGTGAAGGTTAAAAAAAAAAAAAAGATGGAGGAAATCAAGTCAGGGAAATTTCTAACCAGTGAGAAAGAAAGGAGTGACACAGATCTGGGGAATACTGTAGGTTGAAGTGCTGCCTGAAACGGGATAAGACAAGCATTGTAGCAAAGGGAATGGAAGTTAGACTATGAGGTTTTTTTTGAGCCTGAGGAGAGGATACAGGTTTGGAAGTAGGGGAAGGAAAGCCAAGAATTGATTGGCAAAAGAGCATAGCATGCAATTGAAGCTTTGGGCTAAACAGAGCCTTTGTTTTTATTGACAATTTTTAATAATCCAGTTTCTTCTAACTTCTGGAAAAACAAAATGGAAAGAACAGTGGTTTCGAATCTCAGGACCTGAATTCAAATCCCACACCTGAGGCTTACCACTACCTGTGTGACCTTGGACAAGTCACTTACCTCCCTGAGCTCCAGTATCCTCAAATGTAAAATGAAGAGGTTGGACAAGATGGCCTCTGACTTACCTTCCAGTTCTAGAGTTCTGATCCTAAGGAACCTTGCCTCTCTTTCACTGGCCTGCTAGTGGCCCTTCAGAGGGACACTCAGGGCCAAGAGGAGAAATTTGGATGTAGTATAGGAAAATGTGAAAAAGAAATGACCACTCATTAGCTGTGCTATTTCTCCTTCTCTGGCCCTTGGTTTTGTTCTCTACAAAATATAAGACCTGTAAAATGACCTCCAGGCTCTCTTCTAGGGGCAGTTCGGTGGCACAGTGGATCCAGTGGTGGGCTTGGAGTCAGAAAGACTCATCTTCCTGAGTTCAAATCCACCTTCAAACAAACACTCACCAGCTCTGTGACCTTGGACGAGCCTCTTAACCCTGTTTACCTCAGTTTCCTCATCTACAAAATGAATCAGAGAAGAAAATGACAAAACATTCCAATATTCCAATTCCAATTCCATGGGGTCACAACGAGTTGGATATGCTGGAAACAACTGAACATCAACAAAGCCCTTGTCTTTTGTGCCCTCAGAATTTAGGAGAGTGGGGGCAGCTGAGTAGCTCAGTGGATTGAGAGCCAGGCCTAGAGATGGGAGGTCCTGGGTTCAAATCTGTCCTCAGCCACTTTCTAGCTGTGTGACCCTGGGCAAGTCCCTTAACCCCCATTGCCTACCCTTACCACTCTTCTGCCTTGGAGCCAATATACAGTATTGATTCCAAGATGGAATTCTACATTCTACATCAGACTCCAATTCCATCTTTATCAGGATTCGCCATACCCTGAGAAGTGGATCCTCATCTCTCTGGGTCAGGCACAGCTCCCCATGTCTTCCCAAATCCTAGGGCTTCTCTCAAGTTATGCTGGGGAGGCTTAGGTAGGGCTCACCAAACTGCGTGTGTCTGTATGTATGTACGAGATACACACATGTAGGCACATGTATAATACACACATAGCATGTATAAACATAGATGTATACACATGTGAATGTATGTGTGTATATATGTGTGTGTGTACACACACACACACACACACACACACACACATATATATTTTCTGTGTTAAGGAGCCTGGTGTCAGGTTGAGAGGAAAAAACACAAGGGAGAGAGAACTCCAAGGCAAAGGTAATGCAGAGCTCAAATGAGAACTGAGATAAAGCAATTACCTGATCAATACGGGTGAGATTGAGTAATCTAACAGATCAATAAAGCCGCCCCGGCTGCCCCTACCTCTGTCCCCCTCCCCTGCCTCCCTCCCCCAACTACTAAGACACACATGCTCCCTAGCATTTTGTGGGCTACTTTTAGAGCTCCAACTCTCCAGAGCCAAGAGACTCCCTGCCTCTGAACTGGGGCCATTCAGTGTCAGCCCTGAGCTGAAACCCAAACTCCTCAGTGCCAGATTCAAGGCACATCCCATTTCATTTCCTTTGTCTCCGAGGAACTCTCTGATGCAGACTCTTGGCTCTCGCTGGGAAAAGCTGCTCCCAGACCTCGCTCTTTTCACCATGCTGAGGAGTTTGAATGAATTTCTGATGCCTTGCCATCCTTGTTCGTCTTCTCTTCTTCCGAAATCTGCTCCATATGCCTCTTCTCCGATTTATTGGTCAACCGATCAAACAACAAGCATTTGATTTTTAAAAAAAACCTTTACCTTCTTTCTTAGAACTGTTGGTTCAGAGTATTGGTTCAGAGGCAGAAGAGTGGTAAGGGCTAGGCCAGGGGGTCAAGTGACTTGCCCAGGGTCACACAGGTAGGGAGTGTCTGAGGGAGTGTCAGATTTGAACCCCTCATCCTTCCATCTCCAGGCATGGCTCTCTATCTACTGAGCTACCTAGCTGCCCCACAACAAGAATTTACTAAATGCTTACAGTTTCCCAGATACTATCCTAAATTCTTTTTTTTTTTTTTTTTTTTTTTTTTAGGATTTTTTTAAAATCCCTTACCTTCCATCTTGGAATCAATACTGTGTATTGGCTCCAAGGCAGAAGAGTGGTAAGGGTAGGCAATGGGGGTTAAGGGACTTGCCCAGGGTCACACAGCTAGGAAGTGGCTGAGGACAGATTTGAACCCAGGACCTCCCATCTCTAGGCCTGGCTCTCAATCCACTGAGCTACTCAGCTGCCCCCACTCTCCTAAATTCTGAGGGCACAAAAGAGAGCAAAAACAGACCCTGTCCTCAAGGAGGTCACATTCTAATGGGAGAGACATGTCAGTCACTAGGTACCTACAGAGAGGGAGAAGGAAACCTGCATTTAAACAAAATCATATCTCCAGGAGGTTTTCTTAAACTTTTCCTACTCTCAGCTTGGATTCACCTTCAACCCTTGTCCATCTGCCTGGCCCCGAGGTCTAGAGTTCCTTCTGGTAGAAACCTCCGTCCTTATCATTCTGTACCTGTGACCTGGGAGGGGTGGAGGTCCTGCATCTTTCGTCAGACTAGGACTTCCTTTAAGCAAAAGTGTCATCTGGTTCAAACTGGAAGCTAACAGGGACAGGGACTTTGCTTCCTCCATCTGGGCCCTCACTCTCTGGACAGGCTGGAGATTCCCCAAGGGCCGCAGGGACTGTCTCTTTCTCCTCCTTCACAGAACTTTTGAGATTTAGGGCTGGCAGGAACTTTCAAAATACCTCATTTTACAGATGAGGCAAGTCTGGCACACAGTCTAGCAGTGACTTGGCCAAACTTGCATTGTACGTAAGCAGTAAAACCAGCATTTGAACCCACCAATTTCAATCCCAAGATCTATTTGAACCCAGGATTTCTAATTCCAAATCCCATGCAGGGCGGGCCAAGCTGTGATGTGATAAACTGAACAAACTGCTGGACTGGACTGGACTGGGTCAAATTCTGTCTCAGATATTACTAAATGTGTACCCAGGAGCAAGCCACTTTCTCTCTCTAATACTTTCCTCATCTGTAAAATGGGGATCATAATAGCACCTACCTCCAACCAACTTGGGTTCTTATGAGGATCAAATGAGCAAAGTACTTTGCAAGCCTGAAAGACACTATATAAATGGTATCTATTATGATTGTCTTGATTTTGCCCCCCCCCCTTTACTGAGCTGCACGCCCTTGGGCAAATCACCCAAGTACTCAGGGCTTCAGTCACTTAACCATAAAATCAAGGAGTTGGATAAGTGATCTCAAAGGTTTCCATTTATCTGTTATCCTGTGACTATCTCAGCCTTCAGACTGAGGCCCCAGAATCAGAATTTGAAAGCTGGAAGGGACCTTTCCGTGTTGTTGTTCAGCCCTTCATCAGTACTGTTTAGCTCTATAGGACCCTGTAGACCGTCATTCTGTCCATGGGGTTTTCTTGGCAAAGATACTGGAGTGGTTTGCCATTTCCTTCATGAGAGGATTAAGGCAAATAGAGATTAACTGACTTGTCCAGGATCACACAGCTAGTAAAGGTCTAGAGTTCAAATCTGAACTAAGGCCTTTGTTCTCCAGAACTCCAGACTCAGTACTCTATCCACTGAGCTCCCTAGCTGCTTCCTAGGTAAACAGGGGTTGAGTGACTTGCTCAGAGTCACACAGCTAGTGTCTGAGGTCAGTTTTGAATTCAGACCTTCCTTACTCCAGTCCTGGTCCTCTTTCCCCCAAGTCATCTAACTGTTCCTGAAGTAGATATTAGGGACCATCCAGTTCAACCTGTACACAAAAGGAGTCTCCATCTTAAAACACTGGACTAGTGTTTGCCCAGTTTTTGCTTGTAGACCTCTAAGGAAGGACAACCCAGCAGCTCTCCAGGCAGCCCAGTTTACTTTTATTTTTTAAAAACCTTTACCTTCCATCTTAGAATCAATCTACTGAGCCACCCAGCTGCCTTTTAAATATCTGAAGTTGACTATTATGCTACACCCCTCTTCCCATCCCAGTCTTTCTTCTTCTTCTTCTTCTTCTTCTTCTTCTTCTTCTTCCTTCTTCTTCTTCTTCTTCTTCTTCTTCTTCTTCTTCTTCTTCTTCTTTCTCCTTCCTTCTTCCTTCTTCTTTCTTCTTCCTTCTTCCTTCTTCTTTCTTCTTCCTTCTTCCTTCTTCCTTCTTCCTTCTTTCTTCTTCTTTCAACCAGCCCTTCAACCCAGACATATGGACACCTGAGGTCTTTTGCCATCTCTGGCCAGGAAATAGGTCAACCCTATATTGTAAATCATGATCCAGGAATCCAATTTTCATTCTCAGGACACCACCTTCTTAGCTTGCTGTTTACTTTCTCATCTAATCTTTCTCTTCTGCATTTCTTACCTTTAGTGGGCAATAGCAAGGAGAAGAAATGAGGACAGTGAGGTGGCACAGTTGGGACTGAAGTCAGGAAGACTTCTCTTCCTGATTTCAAATCTATTCTTTCAAATTTAGGCTCAAATACTAGCAAGACCCTGGCCAAGTCACTTAATCTTATTTGCCTCAGTTTTCTCATCTACAAATGAATTGGAGTAGGAAATGGCAGACTACTTCAGTATCTCTGCCAAGAAAACCCCCAATGGGGCCAAATTGCTTAATCCTGTTTGACTCAGTTTCTTCAGCTGTAAATGAGCCGGAGAAAGAAGGAAATGGAAAATCACTTCAGCATCTCTGCTGAGAAAACCCCAAGTGGGGTCAAGTTATTTAACCCTGTTTGACTCAGTTTCCTCATATGTAAATGAGCTGGAGAAGGAAATGGTAAGTCCCTCTAGTATCCTTGCCAAGAAAACCCCAAATGGGGCCAGGAAGAGTCAAATAAGACAGAAAATGACTAAACAACAACAGTGAGGAGAATAAAACTTGTGCCTCTCCCATCTTCAATTTTTGGCCTTAGACTTTTTCACTCATACTTTTAGTTATCATTTGTGCCCATGTGAATCTCCAGAAGTAAGTAGTTGCAACCTGTTTTGGTAAGTTTCTAGAGGTTCTCTGTTGCACCTTGGATACGTGCCCTGGGAAGACAACAGATTTCTGTTGTTTTTAAGAGACTGACAAATAGATGCCTCCATACCCCAAAGCAGAAATTTACTCACTACTACTACTCTTTCTCATCTTCTTGCATTCCTAGCTAGAAGATATACCCCTGGAGAGTTTATTCTATGTTTGGAGAATCTTCCTGTTCAGAACAACTTATTCCCTTTTCTTTAGGAAGAGCCTCAAATTTGTGCGTTTTTTAAAGAAAATCTTTGATAGTGCAGCTAGACTTTTCCATCCCTCTCATCTTTGTTTTATATTCTCTCCTTTTTTAAATGTCAAATCTCCCCAACTCCACTGAATGTCTTTACCTCTTGAAACTTTGCTTCCATTTCCTTCATTTCTTCTAACAGCTCCAGGTATGGAGAGACATCCTCTGAAACCTTTCACTCTCTCTTCAGAAAAGGAGATCAGCTTACAGTTGGAGCACAGGTAACAGTTATTTGTCTTAGGCAGAAATACAAACATACATTACATACAACCATTGCACAATTTCCTCTGATTTTCATAATTCCCGACACTGTCCAGAATATTTATTTGTTGTTGTTGTTCAGTCATTTTAGTCATGTTTGACTCATTTGGGGTTTTCTTGGCAAAAACACTGGAGTGGTTTGCCATTTCCTTCTCCAGCTCATTGTACAGATGAGGAAACTGAGGCTAACAGGGTTAAGTGATTTGCCCAGGGTCATACAGCTAGTCAGGGTCTGGGGTCAGATTTGAATTCAAGATGATGAATCTTTCTGATTTCAGATCTGGTACTCTATCCACTGTGCCAGCTAGTTGCTCTGTTCACATATACGACAGTTATCAAATCTTGTTCTTTCTTTCTCTTCATTTATTTATTTAATTTCAGATATTTTTTTCCAGAGTTACATGATTCATATTCTTTCTCTTCCCTCCTCCCTCCCCTCTCCCAGAGCCAACTAGCAATTTCACTGGATTTTACTTGTATCATTGTTCAAAACCTATTTCCATATTCTTTTTTTTTCAGTTGTATTCTTTTTTCTTCGATTTTATTTAATTAATTTAGAATATTTTTCCATGGTTACATGCTTCATGTTCTTTCCCTCTCTCTTCTCACCCCCCTCCCATAGCCAACAAGCAATTCCACTGGGTTTTAAGTGTATCATTGATCAAGACCTATTTACATATTATTAATATTTGGCAGAGAGACTGGTATGGCTGGATCAAAGGGCAGGCAGTCTTTTAAAGCCTTTTGGGCATAGTTCCAAATTGCCTTCCAGAAGGGTTGGATCAATTCACAACTCTACCAGCAATGCATTAGTGTCCCATTTTTGTCACATCCCCTCCAACATCTATTACTTTCCTTTGCTGTCATATTGGCCAATATGCTAGGTGTGAGGTGGTACCTTGGAGTTGTTTTGATTTTCATTTTTCTAATTATGAGAGATTTAGAACACTTTTTTATGTGCTTATTGATAGTTTTGATTTCTTTATCTGAAAATTGCCTATTCATGTCCCTTGCCCATTTATCAATTGGGGGATTGCTTGATTTTTTGTACAATTGATTTAGCTCCTTATAAATTTGAGAAATTAGACCTTTGTCAGAGGTTTTTGTTATAAAGATTCCCTCCCCCCCCCAATTTGTTGCTTCCCTTCTAATTTTGGTTGGATTGGTTTTGTTCGTACAAAACCTTTTTAATTTAATGTAATCAAAATTACTCATTTTACATTTTGTAATATTCTCTATCTCTTGCTTGGTCTTAAATTCTTTCCTTTCCCATAAATCTGACTGGCATACTATTCTATGTTCACCTAATTTACTTATAATTTTCTTCTTTATATTTAAGTTATTTATCCATTCTGAATTTATCTTGGTATAGGGTGTGAGATGTTGATCTCAACCTAATCTCTCTCATACCATTTTCTAATTTTCCCAATAGTTTTTATCTAACAGTGGGTTCTCGTCCCCAAAGCTAGGATCTTTGGGTTTATCATACACTATCTTGTAGAGGTTGCTTACCCCATATTGTTTTTTTTTTTTTTTTTAATTTTTAAACCCTTAACTTCTGTGTATTGGCTCCTAGGTGAAAGAGTGGTAAGGGTGGGCAATGGGGGTCAAGTGACTAGCGCAGGGTCACACAGCTGGGAAGTGTCCGAGACCGGATTTGAACCTAGGACCTCCCATCTCTAGGCCTGACTCTCAATCCACTGAGCTACCCAGCTGCCCCCTACCATATTGTTTCGATGATCATAGCTTTATAGTACAGTTTAAGATCTGGTACATTTTTTTTTTCATTAGTTCCCTTGATATTCTTGATCTTTTGTTCTTCCAAATGAACTTTGTTATAATTTTTTCTAATTCAATAAAAAAGTTTCTTGGTAGTTTGATAAGTATGGCACTGAATAAGTAAATTAATTTGGGTAGGGTTGCCATTTTTATTATATTAGCTCATCCTACCCATGAGCAGTTAATATTTTCCCAATTATTTAGATCTATCAAATTTTATTTCAAACTTCACAATGTTTTCCATATCTAACCCCTTCTCTCTATTCACACAGCTCAGAGCAGGCTCTTATCACCTCTTGCCTAGATTATTGCAACAGCATTTTTAATTGATCTCTCTGCCAAAAGTTTCTTACAACTCCATTCCAAGGCTTCTGCCAGAGTGATTTTGCTAAAGTTATATCATGTCATCCTGCCCCTTGACCCATCAATAAATTCCAGTGGCTTTCTATCACTTACAGGGACAAATATGAAATGCTCTATTTTGGCATTCCAAACCTTTCCTAACCCAGCCTCCTCCTACTTTTCCAGCCTTCCTTCTTGCATAGTATTGCCTGATCCATCAATCCTAGCATTCTGACTTTTTCACAAACAAGATCCTCTATCTTCTGTATCTGGACATTTTCTAACTGTCCCCCTGTCTGGAACACTCTTCCTCTTCACCTCCACCGGATGGCTTCCTTCCAGTCCCAGTTACAATCCTATCTTCTCCCTAGGAAGCCAATCCTAATGTCTCTTAATTCTATTGCCTTTCCTCTGTTAATTATTTCCTGTTTTTCCTTGTTTATCCTCCTATATCTTGGTTTGCATGTTTTCTTCCCCATTTGATTGGAAGCTCCTTGAGGGCAGGGACTATCTTTTATCTCTTTAGGTAGCCTCCGTTCTTACCTCAGAGCCAGATACATAGTAGGCACTTTACATATTTTTAATTGACTTAAATGCAAATCTTACTAGGTGACTACCGTATTCAAAAAGCTCCAGTGGCTTCCTTTTGCCCCTAGAACCAAATAGAAACCCCTCTGCTAAGTTCTCAAAGCCCTTTGCAGCTTGACTCCAAAGTACCTTTCCAGACTTGTACATTAGTTCCTCTCTGCTCTGCAGTTGAGCCAAACTGGCCTTTTCTCTCTGTTCCTTACCCCTGACACCCCATCTCCTGTCATTCCATCATTGCACTAGGCACTAGCTCTTCTCCATTCCTGGAATATCCTCTTTACCTTAACCTCCGAGTCCCTCTCTTCCTTTGATGTCCAAGTTAGATACTATCTTCTACAGGAAGTTTTTCCTGATCCCTCCAATGGCTACAATTCTCCTTCCCAAACTACCTTGTATTTAAATACTTTGTGTGAATGTAGGTACAATGTTCATTAGCTTTGTTTATATGCTGTATATAGTTTTACATGTATCTGTTGTCTACTCCATTGGAATATAAGCTTACTGTAAGGATTATTTCATTCTTTGTACTTGTATCCCTCTCCTCCTTTTCCTTTGCCCCCAGTAGGTAGCACAATGGATAGAGAGCTGGACTTGGAGTCAGGAAGATCTGAGTTCAAATCTAATCTCAGCTGCTTACTAGCTAGATGACCCTGGACAAATGGTTTAATCCTGTTTGCCTCAATTTCCTAATTTGTAAAATGATCTGGAGATGGATGTGGTAAACTACTCCCATAACTTTGCCAAGAAAACCCCAAATGAAGTCACAAAAGAGTCAGATATGACTGAAACAACTGAATAACACTTGAATTCCCAGTGCATGGTTTGCACATAGTAGATGTATAATAAATACATATTATTTGATTGATATACAGGTGGGGTGATAAGAGTTTGTCTATCTGAGACAAGAAAGTAGAGATATTTGGGACTTGTTCATCAAGGATCTATTTTTCGAGGCAGCTAGGTGGCTCAGTGGATAGAGAACCTGGCCTGGAGATGGGAGGTCTTGGGTTCAGATCTGACTTCAGATACTTCTAAGCTGTGTGACCCTGGGTAAGTCACTTAATCCCCACTGCCTACCCCTTACCTCTCTTCTGCCTTGAAACTGATACTTTGTACTGATTTTAAGACAAAATATTAAGTTTTTTTTAAAGATTTTTTTTTTTTAATAGAAGGAGGTAGGTGGTAGGAAGGCGGAATGTGGGGAAAGAAGTGGAAAGAACTTTCCTCACAACTTCAGATAGACAAGGTCTATACTAATAGGGTCCCTTTAAGTCTTTATCAAAACTAGAAAAATCTGCTCTGGCTTTCTAGCCTACAGGGTTGGGACAAAAATAAATTAGGTATGGAGACTTAAAGAAATCAGGGCTTGGCCCCAAAGTAGTAACTGACATTTATCTAGCACTTAGTAGTATTTGAAATGCTTTATATACAATATTTTTCATTTGATCATCACAAAGGCACCATAAGACAAAAGGAACACATCATAATGGAATTTTCTCCTTCACTTCCTTTCTTCCTAAAAAGAAACTGAGGCCCAGGGAATTTGCCTGAGGTCAAAATATACCAACAGAGGTAGAAAGGTTGTGGAGAAAGAGGATAGGATTTGTAATCTGAAGATCTGTGAGACCTGGGTCAAATGATTTCTCCTTTCCAAGAAGTAGTTGCTTCTTCATTGATATGAGGGGGTTGAATCTTTTAATCTTTTAAGGTTGATCCTTAATGTACCTTCCAAACATAATCTTTTTCATTAAAGATAATAGTCTGATATTCTCCTCTTCTGGTCAGACCACATCTGGAGTGCTAGATTTGGATATGGAGGTGACATTTTAGAAGAGGCTTTGATAAATTAGAGGGCATCCAGAGGACAAGATTATCCAATGAGATGATCTTTTTTTAAAACCCTTATTTTCTACCTTAGAATCAATATTAAGTACTGACTCCATGGCCCTAGAATAGTAAGGGCTAGGGGGCAATTGGAGTTAAGTGACTTGCTCAGGCTCACACAGCTGGGAAGTATTTGGATCCAGATTTGGATCCAGGTCCTCTGGAATCTATTGAACCACCTACCTGCTCCTGATCATTTTTTCCACCCCCCCAAATAAATTCCATTTTATTTTTAGTTCTGAATTCTCTCTTTCCCACCTCTCTCTGCCCCCCCCACTCCCAATTGAGAAAGCAAGAAAAACAAAACTCTTTACAAATATGTATAGTAAAACAAAACAAATTTCTGAATTAACCATTTCCACCAAAATATGACTCAGTTTGCACTCCTGAAGTACCATTTTTCAATCTGAAGAGGGATAGAATATTTCATCATAAGTACCCTGGAACCGTGGTTGGTCATTGTGTTGACTCGGGCAGCCAAGGGGTACAATGACTGGGTTTGGAATCAGGCAGACTAGCTTCAGACACTGTCTAGCTCTCTGACTCTGGACAAATCACTTAATCCTGTGTGCCTCATGAGGTTCCTCCTCTTTCAAATGAGCTGGAGAAGGAAATGGCAAATCACTCCAGTATTTTTACCAAGAGAACCTCGAATGAGGTCATGAAGAGTCAGACATAGCTGAAATGACTCACCAACTATAACATTGTATCGATCAGATTTACTAAGTCTTTCCCTAAATTATTTCTTTTTACAATGTTATTGTTATTGTACAAATTGTTCTGCTAGTTCTACTGGCTGCAGGTATATCAGTTCATCAAAGTCTTTTCAGGCTTCTCTGAAACCATTTCCTTAATCATTTCTTATAGCACAATAGTAATCCATCATATATATGTACCATCATAGCTTGTTCAGTCATTCTCCAGTTAATGGGCTTGCTCTTAGTCTCTAATTCTTTGCCACCACAAAAAGAGCTGCATTAAACATTTTTGTGCACCTGCCCCCTTTTTCTCTTTCTTTGATTTCTTTGAGGATCTAAAACTACTAGTAATATTGCTGGGTCAAGGACATGCATAGTTTAATAGCTTTGGTGGCATGATTCCAAACCTCTTTCCAGAATGGCTGGACCAATTTTTCACTCTAACCAGTAGTGCACTAATTTAGCAACTAATTAGTAACACTAGTAAATGTTACTGTTTTCCCATGGTTTCTCTGGCAGTTGTCATTTTATTTTTTTTTGTCATCTTAGCCAATCTGATGGGTGTGAAGTAGGATCTCAAAGTTCTTTAATTTGCATTGCACTTATAATCAGTGCTTCTGAGCATGTTTTTCATATAACTATTTTTAAAAACCCCTTTTCTCCCGTCTTGGAATGAATATTATGTATTAGTTCCAAGGCAGAAGAGTGATAAGGGCTAGGCAATTAGGGGTTAAGTGAGTTGTCCAGGGTCACACAGCTAAGAAGTGTCTGAGGTCAAATTTGAACCCAAGACCTCCTTTCTCCAGACCTGGCTCTCAAACCTCTGAGTCATCTAGCTGACTCCTCACATGGCTATTGGTAGCTTGGAATTCTTCCTCTGAAAATAGCTTATTCATATATTTGACCATTTAATTAAGATGACCTTTTGAAAGAACTGGGAATGTTTAGGCTAAAGAAGACTTGGAAGAAGGAAATATTTGGCATGATAATTTTCTTCCAGTAAATTGTAGAGCTATATCTGGAAAAGAGATTTAGACTTGTTCAGCTTGCCTTCATCAGGCAGAATGAAGAAAGATGGAAAGAAGTTGCAGAGAAATTCTTTTAGGTTTGATAAAGGGAAACATTTCCTAACAATTAGGGTTACCCAAAAGTTAAATAGTTGGTCTCAGGTGGCCCTATATTCTCCAGCATTAAAATCTTCAAGTTGGAGCTAAGGGACCATTTCTTCACATGTGGTAGAAGGCATTCTTTATTTAGATATAAATTGTCCTAAATGACCTTGGAGGTCCCTTTCATTTCTGAAATTCTAAAATAATGGAATTTTACCTCTTTGGGTCTCAGTTTTCTTGCTGATAAAACATGGGTATCAGATTAGATGACCTTTAAGCTTATTTCCCATTCTAGAGGCTTTGGAAAAGTATGAGATCCTCCATTCAGCAAAAGGGCAGGGGACTTCTCATCATGGTTATAATATTAAACTCCTTTACCTTCTGTTTTTATCTCTTTTTTCTTTATTACAAGGGAGAGTTCAATTTCATGGGTGGGGGGGGGTGGAGGAAGAATTTCCAGAAGTAACTGTCATGTAAAACCAAATGGCACCAATCAATAAGACTTGGGTTTTGTTTTAGTTTGTTTTTTAATGCTAGGAGAAGGAATGGACTAGCTTGAAGTAGTAGGGAGGAAAGACCAAGTAGAGAGATATGGATACAGGAATCTCCCCCCCCACACACACACATTTCCTCCCCTTTTCTACTCATTCTTTTTCACAGTTTCTCATCCCCCTCTTCCCTCCTCTCCTGTTTTTTGATCTTCCCCTTCCCACTCCACACCTGATTGCCCTGGGGACCCAGCATGGGAGAGCCAGATTCATATATACCTTCCTTCTTCCCTCCTTCCCCTCCTCATCCCTTTCTCCTTTCCCTGAAGAGACAAACACACTTGCAGGCACATCTGTATGGGATACACAGAAAGTGGAGAGGAACATAATCTGGCTGGTTATTCTCTCCCATTCCAATAGGTGTTCACTGGTATGAGGGAACCCAGGCTGGAAATAGCTAGTTCAGCTCTGCTGAGATTCCCTTCCAAATGCCCTCTCTTGCTCCTTTACCCATCATACACTTGGCTGAGTTTTCCCCTCTCAGATAGGTTGAGCAGAGTAGAGGAGACACAGAGAAGAGAGCTATAGGAAAAGGCTGACAGACACCTACGGATGCATGGGGTTATCCTCACTTGATTAGTCTCCCACTTTAGGGCCAATCTACCTTATTGTTTGCCCACTTTTTTTTTAAACCTTTAATATCTGTCTTAGGATCAATATTGTGCATTGGTTCTAAGGCAGAAGAGAGATAAGGGCTAGGCAATGGGGGTCAAGTGACTTGCCCAGGATCACCCAGCCAGGAAGTGTCTGAGGTCAGATTTGAACCCAGGATCTCTAGGCCTGGCTCTTAATCCACTGAGCCACCCAGGTGCTCCCTGTTTGCCCACTTCTAATGACAGTTTAATTGCTTTCTTCACTAGTTGCCCCAATCCCAGACAACTTTGAGACTATCCTTCCTCTTCCTTTTGGAGCATGGGGGACTGGAAGGGCACTGACTCTCTACCCCCTAGGATCCCTAGGCTAAAAGGAGACAGCCTGCCCTCACCCCTCAGTCTCAGGCAGGTGGAGTTCTTATCTGGGGGCTCCTCTGCAATGTGGGAAAGTGCCCATGGCTTCTATCTCTCAACTCAATTGCGTCTCTCCTTTCTTCTCTAATTTATAGACCTTTTGACAAGCACGATTATTTCTGCCAGAACTGGCTGAGCTAAAACTGTGTTTTCTGCCCCTCCCTTTGGCCCAATTTTGCACCAAGCCCTAAACTTGGATCAATTGTTTTGTCCTTTCTTGATTCCAATCACTCCCCTCTTTTAATTATTTCTTATTTATCCTGTAGATAACTTGCTTGTCTATATTTGTTTGCTTGGTGTCTCCCCCATTAGACTGTGAGCTCCTTGAGGATAGGGACTGTCTTTTGCACTGTGCCTGGCACATAGGAGAAGGGAAGAGAATAAGCATTTATACAGTATTCACCACTTATCAGGGACTGTGCTCCGTGTTTTACAAATATTATCTCCTTTAATCATCACTACAATCCTAGGAGATAATATATATAATCTCCATTTTGCAGCTGGAGCAACTGGCACAGGTTCATAGCCTGAGGCAAATAGAAATGAAGTGACTTCTCCAGGGTCACACAGCCAGTAAGTGTCTGAGCCTGGATTTGAATGGAGGCTTTCCATCCATCCAGTTCTCTAAGTAATATGCCACCTAACTGCCTCAAGGTGCTTAAGAATTTTCTTGACCCTCTTTTCCCCTCCCACTCCCACCAGGCCTATATATGGTACCCACTTCCCATATATTGTTTCTCGAGGAGCTATGGGAAAGGAGATCTAGGCTAAGAAGATAGAAGAGCTAGAGAGAAAAGGAAAGAAGAGTCTTATCCCACATTCCGGGGCCCCAAGGGAAAGGTGTGGCCACTCAACTACAGAGTAAATTCTATCCATATCCCAACCCCAAGGACCTTAATATTATAGGGAGGAGTTAGGGAAAGCTGGGGGTTGCAGGGTAATATTCTTATTGACCTGGGGACCCTTTAAATAACAGCTAGAAGGGAATTTAGAGGTTACTTATTCCAACCCTCTCATTTTACATATAAAGAACTTGAAGCCAAGTTAGAGTAAGTGCCAAACCCCAATGAGTGAGCCACTGAAGCAGGATCTGAACCCATTCCTCTCCAGTTCCAGCTCCAGGCAGCATGATGTACTAGAAAGTGTCAGACTTAGGATCAGGAGGACCTGAGTTCAAATCTTGCATCAGCCATTAATTACTAGTGCTGCTATTATAAATGAATCTCAACCTCTCAGTCTGAGTGTCCCCTAAAAAATGTGAATACTAATACTTTTATTAACTATGCCATAGGCCTATGACAATGCATATAAAGTGCTTAGAAACATCTAACTGCTCTAAGTAGTATTATTGTACTTCCTATTATCTATTATACATCTATTATATCTATTGTTCCTATTATGTTATAAATACTTCCTCTAACCATCTCTCTCCTCTCCATCACCTATCCCACCCCTATCCCAAACCTGTAGGACTCTAGGAACTCTCATTTCTCCCCTAACTTCCTCATATTGTCTCTAAGGTAAAAAAGAAATAATCTTATATAATAATCTCCCACTGGATGATGGGGGTGAGAGTCAGGTCAGAGAGGGCTGGAACTTTTTTTTTTAATTGAAAAAAGTTTTAGGAAATATTTTTATTTCCGCAGTCTGGAAACATTTTTTTCAGTCGTCTCACTCTTTATGACCTCATTTTTTTTAAACCCTTACTTTCTGTACTTAGTTCTAAAGCAGAAGAGCAGTAAGGGCTAGGCAAAGGGGGTTAAGTGACTTGCCCAGGGCCACACAGTGAGGTTAGGAAGTGTCTGAGGTCAAATTTGAACCTTGGACCTCCCATTTCTTAGCTTGACTCTCAATCCACTGAGCCACCTAGCTGCCCCTCATTTGGAGTTTCTTTTTCTTTTTCTTTTTTTTTAAACCCTTAACTTCCATCTTGGAGCCAATACTGTGTAGTGGCTCCAAGGCAGAAGGGTGGTAAGGGCTAGGCAATGGGGGTTAAGTGACTTGCCCAGGGTCACACAGCTGGGAAGTGGCTGAGGCCGGATTTGAACCTAGGACCCTGTTTCTAAGCCTGGCTCTCAATCCACTGAGCTACCCAGCTGCCCCTCATTTGGGGTTTTCTTTGACAAAGATATTGGAGTGGTTTGCCATTTCCCTCTCCAGCTCATTTTACAGATGAGGGAACTCTAGAGTCACACAGCTAGTGAGAATGAAACTTTTTGAAGGAGAGGACAGGTAAACAGAGGGTCAGGGGAGGGAAAAAATCCAAAGGAAGAGTTGCATTTGATTGGAAGTCCAGATAGGTGTTACACAGAGCAGCTGTAGAGCAAACTGACTTTCTCCCAGGAGAGAAAGAATGTGTGTTTCTGCTTTATTGGTACCACACCCATCTATCCTTTGGTCAGACCATATCTGGAATGTTTCATTGGGTTTCAGAAGGATATTGATAAGAAGATAGAGCAACCAGGATGGTGAAGAGCCTTTAGGTGATTATTACATGAGGATGGGGGAAGGAACTAGGCTGGTTAGCCAGAAGATTTAGAGAGCGTGATAGACATGATAAGCTATCTTCCAGTATTTGTAAAGCTGTCATGTGGAAGAGACATATTGCTTGGCCCCAGAGGGCAGAGATAGAAGCATTGGTTGCAAGGTACGGGGAGGCAAATTTAAGGTTACTTCAAGGAAAGACTCCCTGAAAATTAGGGCTGTTCAAAAGTAAAAAGGGCTCTTCTGGGAGGTCACGGTCCTTCCTTTCTTAGAGGTCTTCAACAAAAGGCTAGACAATTATTTATTCGTTCAACAAGCATTCAAAACAAAACAAAACAACCCTTACCTTCTGTCTTAGAATTAATACTAAGGGGGGCAGCTGGGTGGCTCAGAGGATTGAGAGTCTGGCCCAGAGATGGAAGGTACTGAGTTCAAATCTGATCTCAGACACTTCCTAGCTGTGTGACCCTGAGCAAGTCATTAACTCCCATTGCCTAGTCTATCCCACTCTTCTGCCTTTGGACCATTGTACTGATTCTAAGATGTAAGGTAAGGGTTTAAAAAAAAATCTATACTAAGTATCAATTGCAAGGCAGAAGAGGGGTAAAGACTAGGCAATTGGGAGTTAAGTGACTTGCCCAGGGTTACAAAGCTAGGAAGTGTCTGAGGCCATATTTGAACCTAAGACCTCTCATCTCCAGGCCTGACTCTATCCACTGAGCCACCTAGCTGCTCCCTCAATAAACATTTTATTAAGCACTTACCAAATGCACTGATGGGTATTTGAGATAGAGACAGCATGAAAAACAGTCTCTGTCCTCAAGGAATTTGAAGAGAGGGATTCTTATTCAAAAGTCCTTTCTGAGTCTGAGTCTGTGAACACAGCTGTAGTCCTTCCTACAAGAAGGAGGTGTACATGGAGGCGGAATTTGGTGGGCTCTTAGATCTGCCTCTGCCTCTCTTGTCTGTTCACTCTCTCCCACCTTTCTGTTCCCCTGACATTGGTGGCAGGCAAGAACTCTTTCTCTGGAGGAAGCTAGGTGGCACAGTGGAGGGAGAGCCAGATCTGGAGATGGGAGAGCTTGGATTCAAATCCTAGCTGTGTGACCCTGGGCAAGTCACTTAACCGTAACTGCTTAGCCCTTACAGATCTTCTGCCTTGGAACAAATACTTACTCTTGATTCTAAGACAGAAGGTAAAGATTTAAAAAAAAACAAGACTGTCTCTGTCTCCACAGATAAAACAGCACTGCTATTACGGAGCAGCCATGGTAGGTAACAGGACCAAGATATTGAATGACTCTACCTAAGAATGTATCACATCCTGTCTGTCCTCACTATCCCCCTATTCTTTGCTCTTATTCCTCTTTAGTCACCCTTGGCTGCCACCTCAATCCCTCTTTCCTCCTATATATATAAATATAAATTAAAGTTTTTTATAAAAGCCTTACCTTCCATCTTAGAATCAATACTGTGTATTGGTTTCAAGGCAGAAGAGTGGGAAGGGCTAGGCAATGGGGGTCAAGTGACTTGCCCAGGGTCACACAACTGGGAAGTGTCTGATGCCAGATTTGAACCTAGGACTTCCCGTCTTTAGACCTGACTCTCAATCTACTGAGCCACTCAGCTGTCCTCTCCCCCTACTATACCCCTCACTTCTTTGCAGTGTCCTCTGTCCTTTCCCCTCCCAGAGTTCCACCTACTTCCTCCTCATTACACACAGTCCAAGGATCTGGGGACACAGGGTGGGCAGAGCCAGATGGCTGAGAAGGCTCTGATATCAGAACTGGAATTGGATCCAAATTCGTGTCTTAAAAAGTCTCTTTATTTTTTGGCAGCCCAGGGTTGAGGAGAAAAGGCAGCCCAACCATACTGGGTGGGGATGGGACCTGCCTCGCTACCTCCCCCCACCCCATCTCCTATCCCAGATGGTGTTCAAGAAATCATCCCACAGCTGCCTGTCCTGTTGCTACATGTCCCTATCACCCTACTCCACCCCACCCCAAACCACCAGCACAAGGGAAGCTGGCAGGTCTGGCCCAAGGGTCTGCTCAGATCCCAGACACTAATTTGACTGGACTGGTTACAATTTCACATAATCCTATTGTTTTAGAATCTCAAAGTACTTTAAGCAGCTTGGCCCAGGGGAGAACTCTAGAAAAGTGTTGATGTTATCTCTTAATTCAACTCTTTTCAACAGCTTTTACAGTGGAAAAAACCTCAGGTTTTTTTTTTTGTCAGAGGGCAAGTAACTTGGGCTAAAGAGGCTTTGTCCCAGGGTGCCAACATGGAGAAGGGGTGTATGGGGACTATGGTCCTCCTCTGACTCTGATAATCATTTTTTTTTTTTTGTTGAGGCCAACAGGATAAGTGACTTTTCCAGGGTCATGCAGCTAGTAAGTGGCAGAGGTTGAATTTGAACTCAGTTCTTTGTGACTCCAAGTCCAGCACTCTGCCCACTGTGCCACCTAGCTGCCCTTGACCCTGATACTCTCAATGACTATTCCTCTTCTTCATCCAGGTTCAGGGTGCCATCCCCAAGAGGCTCCTCGCTGTCTTCAGTAACTTCAAGGCCAAAGCAATTGTACCTGATCAGGACGGAATGCCTACATCCTGCTCCAAGCTTGTGCACCCAAGTCATGAAGGGCGATGCCCAGAATCAGTGTTACTTAGGGTGTCCTGGGGTTTCAGTTTCCCTAGAAGATTGATGTAGTAGAGAGAACCCTAGATTTGCCGTCAAGAAGATCTGAATTTGGGACAGCTAGGTAGCACAGTAAATTGTGCCAGACCTGGAATTGGGGAGACTTGGGTTCAAGTCTGACCTTGGACACTTCCTAGATGTATGATCCTGAGCTAGTCTGTTAACCCTGATTTGCCAACCCTTGTCACTCTTCTGTCTTGGAGTTGTTACTAAGACAGAAAATGAGGTTAAAAAAAAAAAAAAGACCTCAGTTTGAATCCTGCTTTTGATGCTTACAAGCTGTGTGGCTCTGAGCAAGTCACTTAGCTTTTCTAAACCTCAGTTTTCTTATCTATAAAATGGGGATAATAATAGCATTATTTTATAGGTTTGTTTCATGGATCAAGATAGATAACATGCAAATAGTACTAGTTATAAGAATGTCAGTTATAACATAGCAGCAAGTCTTCATCCAGTCTTCATTTGAATGGAATAAGGAGAGAATGGAATAAGAATTTATATAATACCTACAATCTGCTATGCAGTATGTTAAGTGCTTTATAAATATTATATGATTTTATGTAACTGGAAGATCTTTAATGAAGAGGAACCCACCAGTTCCAAGGCAACCTACTTCACTTTTAGATATCTTTTATTTTAAATCCTTTAATGTTTTATGCCTTAGAGACAACTCTATGACAGAAAGGCAAGGGCTGGGCAAATGGGGTTAAGTGACTTGCCCAAGATCACACAGCTAGGAAGTACCTAAGGTCAGATTTGAACCCAGGTCCTCCATTTCTAGGCCTGGCACTTGATCCACTAGGCTCCCTAACTGTTCCACTTTTAGATAACTTTAACTAGTGTCTAGTTTTTCCTTATACTAATCCTGAATCTGTCTCTTTGCAACTTCAACGACTGTTCTTAGTTCTTCCCTCTGGGGCCCAACAGAGCAAGTTTAATGATTCTTCCACTTGTCAACCCTTCAAATATTTGAAGACAGCTGCTGGGCCCTTCTTAAGTTTTCTCTTCCACAGACACCTCAGGGACACTTTTTAAATGAAAGAACAAAGACAATGGGGACCGATGCACAGAGAGGGACAAGCAGCAGGGAGGCCCAAAAGGCTGAGGATAAGGCTTTTTATGGAGGACCAAGGGAGGCTTATAGGCAATAGTAATAAGCTACACATATCAGCAACCAGCTTTAGGAACCTGGGTCACAGGGTAGGGTATGTCTCCCCTGGCATGTGATGACCTTCTCCCTTGGAAGGGGTGGATGAGAACAATTTGTTCCAATGGTCATGAAATTGGCTAAGGCTGATACTGTGGAGCACTTAGAGCTCGGGCAGACATCAAAGATGCCAAGGCCATCCACTGCATCCTGGGCCATCGGCCAGTCATGCTGACTTTTGTATTGCCACTGAGCTTCAGTGACTGGAAGAGAGAGCTTGGCCAATGACTTTGCACTGCTCTGTCTCCCTTAAATCCAATTTATGCTCAAGTCACAAGACATCACCAGTGATGTCATTTTGGACCTCTTTGAGTATGAAGGACAACAACCAACCCACCAACTAACCAATAGCCAAACAACCAGAGACTCAGAGATAAGGTCTTTTCCTTTCGGAATCTACAGGCAGAGGGTATCTAGGTAACTTAGTGGATTGAGAGCCAGACCTGGAGACAGGAGGTCCTGGGTTCAAATCTGCCCTTAGATACTTCCTAGCCGTATGACCCTGGGCAAGTCACTTAACTCCCATTGTTGAGCCCTTACCACAATCCTGCCTTGGAACCAATACACAATATTGAAGGTAAGGGTTTAAAAACAACAACAAAGGGGGCAGCTGGGTGGCTCAGTGGATTGAAAGCCAGGCCCAGAGACGAGAGGTCCTGGATTCAAATCTGGCCTCAGACAGTTCCTAGCTGTGTGACCCCGGGCAAGTCACTTGACCTCCATTGCCTACCCTTACCCCTCTTCTACCTTGGAAACAATACACAGTATTGATTCTAAACTGGAAGGTAAGGGTTTCAAAACAACCACAAACCTACAGTCAAATCAGAAGGCCAGGACAGAAATAGAAATAGATCACACAATGGCCAAAGAATATTAAGTGAAAATACAAAATGAGGGACATGATGGTGTGTGGCAGCCCTGTTTTGAAAATCAGGGTACCAGATTCCAAAATGATTTCTGTCATTCACTGTGTTTATTTGAATATTGC
The DNA here is from genome assembly GCF_016433145.1 of Gracilinanus agilis. Lineage (NCBI taxonomy): Eukaryota > Metazoa > Chordata > Mammalia > Didelphimorphia > Didelphidae > Gracilinanus > Gracilinanus agilis. The sequence continues at coordinate 165,453,034 of NC_058133.1, read as the reverse complement.
TCGTGCTTCTTCCGAGGGCTAAGCTAGATGATCTCTAAATACTCTTCTAGCTCTAAGTTTTATGATTTCTAGGACCCAGATGGACCACACAAAAATGGGAATTCTTCCTGGGTAGTTGGGAAGGAGGAACAGAAGGGAGCAGAATTCTGAGCCATGACTTTGGGGAAAGTTTAGTGGCCCTTCGTCAATCATGATGCCCCAGAGAGTACTTTAAAAGGCTAATTGAATTGAATGTTTCCATTTGACTGCCCAAAGATAAACCTAACTGAAAGATTGCTAAGTGCAGTCACATTGTGCTGTGTGGACATTCAGTTCAATGAGTAACACTCATTGAGTATTATTACATATTAATGTAAAACAGTCCCTGACCCCAAGAAGCTTGCATTCTACCAAGAGTACATTACTATCAGGAAAGCCGAGAGAGGAGGGAATCCTGGAGGAGGATGTGGTCAACACCATTGTCAGACTGCAGAGTTCAAAAGGACAAGGACCGAGAAGAGGAAAGGCTATATAGCTCATGTTTATTGACCGACTAACTGAAATCTGTACCCCTCCCCCCCCAACCCCCCACTCTCCCACCCCAATCCATGCTTGGATATAATAACAAAACAAAATGATGAGTTTTGGGACCAGTCAATGAAAGCAAGTTCCTTCCCTCCATCCCACCCCTGAATACACAAGAATAGACACATAGATATACACCTTCTGGGCAGAGTGGAATTTGAAGGCAAGTGTGGCCAGTTCCCATGAAGACCTAGAAAAGACCTTGAACCCAGACCCTTTATTCTGTGACTCCTTCTGCCAAGTGGGCCTCCTTTCGAATGAAGCTTCCTAGGACAGGTAACTTGAAGAGTTGTCATTCAATTGTTTCAGTCATGTCTGACTCTTCATGAGCCTATTTGGGATTTTCTTGGCAAAGATACTGGAATTATTTGCCATTTCCTTCTCCAGCTCATCTTACAGATGAGGAAACTGAGGCAAACAGGGCTATGTGACTTGCCCAGGGTCACACAGTTAGAAAGTACCTGAGGCCAGATTTGAACTCAGGTCTTCCTGACTGCTGGCCCAATGCTCAATCTACTGTTCCACCTAGCTGCCTTCACTTGAAGAGGGAATGTCATAAAAATTGAACCCCTCACAACCCAGGTGATTTTTTTAAAATTTGAAAATCTTTAATTAATTAATTTAGAATATTTTTTCATGGTTACATGATTTGTGTTCTTTCCCTCCCCTTTTCCTAACCCCCTCCCGTAGCCAATGAGCAATTCCACAGCTCAGGTGATGTCTAAGGGTCTGTTCGGCTTTGACATTCTGTGATACATATTCTGTGATCCACACATTCTAAATAAACCACTTTGCCTTCTGAAAACCATGCTTGTTGTCATATAGCAAGGAGAAGGCAGGAGGGCAGATGGGTAAGGGAAGCAGAGGCAAGAAAGGATGGTGAATCCAAAGATAAGTTCTTAGTCATCACCCAAGAGGATGGACTTTGTTCTGATGTAGGGACAGGATGCCAAGTGCATAGTATCAGAATGTCCAGTGTCATCTAGAGGAAATAGTAAGGATTAGGCTGTAGAGCCCCTAATTAGGCACCAGAAGATCTTGATTGTAGCACCTACCCTGCCTGGTAATCTTCAGCTTCATAACCTTGGGCAATTCATGTCAACAAATACTTATTAAACAATTATGATGATAAAGGGCAATAGGTTTGCAAAATCCTTGTTCTCGAGGAGTTTAGGTTCTTCTGGAGAAGTACAACAGGCACACAGATAAAGCAGTAGAAGGTAATGTGAGGGGGAAGAAAACATTAGGAACATCGGGGGATCAGGGAAGGTAACCATTGAGTTTGACCTTGATGGATGATAAAGATTCTGAGGAGGAGTGTATTATAGGAAAAGGGAAAAGCTTGTAGTGAATGGAAATAGACTGGGGGGGACAGTTAATAATCCAGGTTGATTAGAATGTAGAGAACGTGAAGGGGAGAAAGTGAAATAAGTCTAGAAAGGTATTTGGGAGCCAGATTGTGGAAGGGCTTAAAAGTCAGGCTGGGGAGCTTGTGTTTCATCTTAGAGGCAATAGGGAGCTGCTGAGGCTTTTGAGAACAGTGACACGGTCAGATCTGTGTCTTGGGAGGGTTACTTTTGGAGGTTGTGGAAGATTAGAGGATTAGAGAAGGAAGAAACCAAAGGGAGTTAGACCACTTAGCAGATAGAAGAGTTCAATTATTTATCTTTACTGAGCTTCTGTTTCTTCATCTGTAAAGTTCAAATAATTGTCCAGCCTAACTCATAAGGTTTCTGGGAGCATCTAAACTTGTATTATAAGGGGGGCAGTTAGATGGCGCAGTGGATAGAGAGTCAGGTTTGGAGACAGTAAGTCCTGGTTCAAATGTGGCCTCAGATAGTTCTTAGGTGTGTGACCCTGGGCAAGTCACTTAACTCCAACTGTCTCTAGCCCTTACCACTCTTCTGCCTCGGAACTGATAATTAGTGTTAATTCTAAGACAGATTATGTGAAAGTATTTGGAAAACCATAAAGATAACAATCCTGGATCATTGCCTTGTCATGGCAGAGGGGCTTGTATAGCTCAATGCAACAAGGAGGTTATAGTGCTGAATTCAGACAAGGGGGATCCACTGAAGAAGGAAATGGCAAACCACTCCAGTATCTTTGCCATGAAAATCCCATGGACAGTATTAAAATGACAAAGGTATGTGTGACATTGGAAGATTAGCCCCTCAGGTTGGAAGCTGTCCAACATATTACTGGGGAAGAGTGAAGGACAACTACAAGTAGATCCAGAAATAATGATGTGGCTGGGCCAAAGCTGAAAGAAAGCTCAGCTGTGGATGTATTTGGTGACATGAGGAAAATTTGATGCTACAAAGATCAATATTGAATAGGAAACCTAGAACGTAAAATCTATGAGCCAAGGTAAGCTGGATGTGGTCAAACAGGAGATGGAAAGATTAAACATCAACATCTTGGGTATCAGTGAACTGAAATGGACAAAAATGGGTGAATTTCATTCCAGTGGTCATTGCATATACTACTATAATAGGCAAGAATCCCTTAGAAGAAATGGAGTAGGGGTAGCAAGTTGGCACAGTGGATAGAGTGCCAGGCCTAGAGTCAGAATGACCTGGGTTCAACCCTGATCTTAAACCTCCCTAGTTGTATGACCCTAGCAAGTCACTTAATTGTCTAGCCCAGTGATGGTGAACCTTTTAGAGACTGAGTGCTGAGCCCTGCCCTCACCTTCCCTCCCAGATTGTGTGCTGTGCCCTCCCCCCATTTACCCCACAGAGGGGAGGGAGGAAGCACTTCCATTGGGCTGCTGGGCAGAGCAGTGGGTGAAATGAGGAATATCCTCAGCAAGTATAGAAAGAGGGAGGGGAGTGGTCTGAGTGCTCTGCTCCCCTCCAGCTCTGCCACCTGTGAGTTGCCCACCTTACCCCATTGTGGCTGCTGGGTGGAGGGACGGGCGAAGTGAGGAATGTCCTCAGTGAGTGTAGAGAGGGGGAGGGGAGTGGTTCTGCCCAAGTCCCTCTGCCTTTCTAGTAACCAACTGTGGATGGTGGTGGGGAGAGTGGCTGTATTCCCAAAGAGAGCGCTCTGTGTGCCATCTTTGGCACCTGTGCCATAGGTTAGCCATCACTGGTCTAGCCCTTACTATTCTTCTACCTTGGGATCAATACTTAGTATCTATTCTAAGACAGAAGGTAAGATTTTTTTTTTTAAATTCTTGTTGATGAACTAAATGACTTTCTATACAAAGCCTTTGCTGATTCCCTCAATAGCCAGGGCTCTCCCTTTTTCCTTCCCTAAATACCTTGTATCTATTTTGATTTAATCTGTATGTACTTATTTAATGTTGTCTGCCTGGATACAATGTAAATTCCTTGGTAGCAAGGATCAGTTCATTTTTTTTCTTTGTATCTCCCACACCTAGGATGATGCCTGACAAATACTCAATAAATGCTTGTTACTTCTGTCTTGGTCACTAACATCCTTCCAGTTACTTGTGTTCACGACTCCTACATCCTCCTCCACTTCTTACTCTCCTACTCCCTGCATCCGATCAGGAGCTGAGCTTTCTTGTTTCTACTTCCACAGGTTTCCTTCTCTCCACCCAAATAAGCCACCACCCTAGTTCAGGTCCTCATTCCTTTTGTCCAGATAATTGGAGTTACCTCTTCATTGCTTCAAGTCGTTTGCAATTCCAATCTATCTTCTACACAGCCACCAAAGCGATTTTCCTAAAACATAGCTCAGTCTTACTCAAGAAACTCCAGAGACTTCTGTTACCTCCGGGATCCATTTGCTACTCCTCTATTTGGCACTGAAAGCCTTTCACAACCTGGGCTTAGTCTACGTTTCCCACCTTATTATACGTGACTTCCATTCATGCATATTCTGGTCCTGTCTAACTAGTCTTACTGTTCTTCATACACAGCATTCCATTCCCGGCTCTGTTCTCTTCAGCTGCCCCCAAGACTGAAATGCACCCATTCCTTACCTTTACCTCCTTCCTAGAATCCCTCAAGTGCCACCTTCTATGTTAAGCCTTTCCTGATCTCCTCATTGCTTTGCATATATTTTGCATATATTTATTTAATTTTTAGGCATTCATTCATCCAACCTATATTGGTCATCACTAAACTTGTCTGACCAGGATTTTGCAGAATGTTTCATTTTAGAAATCTTTTTTTTTTTTGTTTGTTTTGTTTAACTTAGATATGTTGCTCCTAGAACAGTGTTTTGTCCTAAGTTTAGAATGGGAGTTAGTCAGTACGAAAATTCAGATGAGCTTTTCTGTATGTGATTTTTCTACAAGTTTAAGCAGTAATTCATATTAATACCTAAATATGAAGCAAGGTACTATCTCTGTTGAATGTGTCCTTATTTAAAAGTTTTAATAAATGTCCATATCCATCTATGTATATTTTCCTCAAGAGCATGCAAATTTTTTGAAAGCATGGGATGACTTCTCTTATCTTTGTGTCCTCAGCACCTAGTATGGTGCGTGGCAGATAGTAGTTACTTAATAAATGTTTATTTATTATTATTATTTTTTTAAACCCTTACCTTCCGTCTTGGAGTCAATGCTGTGTATTGGCTCCAAGGCAGAAGAGTGGTAAGGATAGGCAATGGGGGTCAAGTGACTTGCCCAGGGTCACACAGCTGGGAAGTGTCTGAGGCCAGATTTGAACCTCCTGTCTCTAGGCCTGGCTCTCAATCCACTGAGCCACCCAACTGCCCCCAATAAACGTTTATTTTTTTAAAAAAAGTTTTGTATCACATATGTATGTGTACATGTATGTACACACATATAACCCTTACTTAAAAGTGTTTTAAAAGTGATATGAAGCATGGATTCCAAGGCAGGAGCAGTAAGGGCTAGGCAATGGGGGTTAAGTGGTTTATCCAGGGTCACACATATATGAAGTGAGGCCACATTTGAACCCAGGACCTTCTGTCTTCAGGCCTGGCTCTTTATCCACTGAGCTGCCTAGATGCTTCATGTCCAATTCCTCTTGATCCCATTTGGGATTTTCTTGGCAAAGATACTGGAGTGGTTGGCCATTTCTTTCTCCAGCTCATCTGACAGATGTGAAAACTGAGGTAAACAAGGCTAAGTGACTTGCCCAGGGTCACATAGCTAGTTAAGTGTCTGAGGCTGGATTTGAACTTGGGAAGATGAGTCTCTCTGACTCCAGACCCAGCACTGTGTCCATTGTGCCATCTAGCTGCCCATGCATTTGGTTATGCCACCTCCCAAATATAGTAGGCTAGACAGGGAATACTTTTCCCTCATTGTCATTTTCATATTCTCTTCTATCGCTTTCACTAAGCAACTTCTCCTTTGAAGTTCCCACTATACAAATTTATCACCCAATCCTGATCCTGATGACTATTATCTCTAGATTTCTCATACATTTTCCTCCCTTCCTCCCTCAAAGAGTTCAGATTGTGGCTGAGTCTTTTTATCCATCCCAGCTCCTGCTCTTTCTTTCAGAGGACTTTAACAGACATGTTGATTTTTTTTTTTTGGATACAATTTCTCTGCACCTCTATTTCCCCAGTTCCTATATCATAGTCCTCTACTCTGTGTCAGTGACACACAAAGATGGTCATACTCTTGATCTTTCCACCACCCATAAATAGTCAGTAAACATTTAAGTGCGAGGTATATAGTTTGAAGTGCTAAAGATAATGACCAAAGACATCCCAAGGACCACAGAATCTAGTGGAGGAGACAACATGTAAACATCTAAGAATGAAGAGGATATATAAAGGACACGCTGGTGATAATGATCAGAAGTAAGGTATTATCATTAAGGATGGATAGCAAAAGGTTTTGTGTGTGTGTGTGTGTGTGTGTGTGTGTGTGTGTGTGTGTGTGTGTGTGTGTGGTGGTGGGATTTTATGTGGGAGGGAAGGAAGAAAACCAGGGAAGCCAAGAGATAGAGACAAGGAGGGAGAGAATTCTAGCCATGGGGAGAGCCAGGGAAAATGTCCAAAGTTGGAAGATGGAGTGTCTTGTGTGAGGAACAGCAAGGAGATGAGCGTCACTAGACTGCAGAGTATGTAGGAAGAAGAATGGACAAGTGTGTGGGGTTGGGTAGTAGTGGGCAAGTTATAAAAAGCTTCGAATGCCAGATATAGGATTTTATATTTGACCCTGAAGGTGATAGGGAGTAATTGGAATTCATGGAATGATGGAGTGGGGTGATGGGTAGAGTAATATGGCTAGATCTATGTTTTAGAAAGATAACTGGCTGCTGAATGAGGACGGACTGTAGTGAAGAGACTTGTGGCAGGGGAAACTAGCCAGCAGCCAACTTTAATAGTTCAGGCATGAAGCCATGTTGAATGACAGTGTCAAAGGAAAGAAGGGATACCCATGAGAGATTTTACAAAAGTAAAAATTGATAGGACGTGGCAACGGATATGGGGATGAAAGTGAGATGATGCCCTAGCCAGTGATGGACAAACTACGGCCTATGGGCCAGCTGAGGGCCCCCTGAAATGTTCTATCCTATCCGGTAGTGCAATATTATTAATCCTAATCTGACGAATGCAATGAGTAGGATACAATACAATGAAAGTTGCCTTAGAAACAGACTGACAGATGATCATTTCCTTTCCTTTGGCCCCCTCTTTAAAAAGTTTGCCCATCACTGCCCTAGACTGAGAGCCTGGGAGACTGTGAGGATAATGACATGTCTTCAACAGTAAAAGGGAAGTTAGTAGGAGGGGGAAGACTTTTTTTGGAAAAGACATTGAGTTCAGTTTTGGACATGTTGAGTTTATGAGGCATTCAGTTCAAGATGTCCAGTAGGTAGTTGAAGATGTGAGGCTGTAGGTGAACCAAGAGGCTAGAGCTGGTTAAGAAGATTTCAGAATGAGCACAGAAATGATAATTTAATTCATGGGAACTGAGATCACCAAGTGAAATAGTTTAGAGGACCTAGGACAGAGCTCTGTGGACTGCCCAAAGTTAGAAGCATTCATTTTCTGAAATTCTATTATTGGGTCATAATCTTTTATCATTCCTTCTTTTGCTGTACCTGCTAAACCCCATTCTTTATGGTTCTTTATTCCCTCCTAAATTCTTTTGAAAACAATCATCTACCATCCTCATTGGCTATATTATCTTCTTTTCCCTTTCTTGACCCCTTATTGAATCAACTTTACATTATACTCTCTTCCCTCTTTTCCTTTTCTCTGATCATGCTTTGCCAAGCCTCAACCTCAGATTACTTCCATCATCTCCCTTGTACTCTCCTATTAACGTGCTGCTAAGCAAGCTGGAGGAAATCAAGAAACTGCTAATTGGTCTAATACAAATGAGTTATCTAATCTCAACTGGGCCTTCAACCCAGCAAAGCAAACATGTTTCCCCTCAAGCCTCACACATGGAGGGAGTGCCCTTCTTCAACTCTCAAAGCTGAGGATGACTCATAATTAAAAAAAAAATATTGAGAACAATTGTTCTTTTTCCCCTCACAACCCCCCCCACCCCCCTTCTTCTCATCTTACAACATTCAGACATTGAAGTGGCCCTTCTGACCAAGGCAAACTCCTTTTCAAGCATCCTTGAGTCCGGGCCCTTTCAATTTCTCTAGTCAATCACCACTTTCATCTCCACTCTCTTTAATCTTCAATCTCTTCTACTGGTTCCTTCCCTGCTATCCTATAAACATCCCCATGTCTCCATGATCCTTAAAAAAATTTCAAGATCTTCCCCATTTGATAGTTACCCCTCTTCTCCTGTATTTTTCTCAGCTACTTGAAAAAGCCATCTATACTAAGTGCTTCTACTTCCTTTTGTCTCTTACTCTTTGAAACTGTAGATTGGCTTTCAAACTCACACAATCAAAACTTGCCTCTCTAGTTACCAAATTACCCCCTAATTACCCAATCTAATGGCCTTTTCTCAATTCCGATTATCCTTGACCTCTTGCATCATTTTATGTTGTCACTTTCTAGGTTTTCATGGCACCGTTCTCTTCCAGGTCTCCTTCACATGATTAAATGGGTGTTGTCCACAAGGTTCTATCCTGTGACCTTGTCTTTTTTTGCTCTATACTCACTTGGAAATCTGGAAGCTAGGTGGTCCAGTGGATGCAAGTGCTGGGCCCAGAATCCAGTAGACTTAAGTTCAATTCAAACCTCTGACACTAGTCATGTAATCTTGGGCAAGTCACCTGTTTGTCTCAATTTCCTCAACTATAAAATGGGAATTATAACAGCACCTACCTCCCTGGGATATTTTGAGGAGCAAAAACCTAGCATAGTACCTGGCACATAGTTGGCACTATGTAAGTGTGGACTATTCTATCATCAGCTGCCATGGGTTTAATAATCATCCCTATGTAGATGGTTTCCAGATCTATGTATTTAGCACTGGATTTCTTTGCTGAGCTAGTCACGTATCTCCAACAGTCTCATAAATTTTGAAGTGGATTTCCTAAAGTCCTCTTAAACTCAACATGTATTCTTTTCTTCTCTTCCCTTCTTAATTCCTCCATCAAGGGCATTCTCATCCCTGGCAAGCAGGATCACAACCTAGGTCTCTCATCCTCAACTCCTTAGTTCACATACCCACTGCCAAAATCTCATCATTTCTATCTTCACAACATCTATTGTCTCCAAAGCACTCCAGGCTCTACATAACCTGATTCCTTCCTAGCTTTCCAGTCTTACACTTTCCTTTCCTCCCTTTCTACTACAGCCTAGCTACACTGGCCTTCTAGGGGTGTTGAAAATATAAACAATTCCCATGCCTTTGCACTGGCTGTCCCCTTGCCAGTATGGCTCTGTCCCATTGCCTTTTGGATTCCTCCAAGACTCAGCTCAAATACTACCTTCTACTGGCCTTTCCCAGGCCCCCTCTCAGCTTACTCCTATCTACTCAGAATCTTGTTGCTAGTTATATGTGTGTGGTCTCCATTCATACGCTATATTCTTTTGAAGGCAAGGAGTTGTCTTTGAATCCCCAGCTCTTAGCTGACACTGTGCTTATGTGGAAAAGTCTATGTGAATGAAAAAGGACAATAGTTAATGTACTAAAGCTCCCCAGGCTTTATAGCCCTGGCTATGCTATATGTCACTGGACACTAGAATATGTGAAATCCCAATATGGAAACTCAGCAGACATTATTTAAAAGTATTTTATTTAACTTTTTAATTTCTGAGGTAAAATACTTTTTTTCTTTCAACTTCCATAACAAAATACAGAGCTATCAGATACCCCTGGAAAAAATATGTATATTATACATATATTTCTATAACATTACATCATATATATATAATATATATATGCAAAATTTTGAAGACTTTATAGAAAGTGGAACATCTAAAAGGCACTGCACAATGGAGTTAAGATTACTTACATTTTTATGTACATATACACAATTTATTCTGCTTAAGTGGATACACCTAACCAAGTCACCTTCTGTAAGTGAACATCTCATTCACAAATCCCTGCATCACAATTCTAATCAACTTAAAAGAATAAGCCTAAAGGTCTCAAAACAATTTTCAATTGGTAGTTTTCTTTTTTTCAAAAAAGAAACTAAAACCAGAACAGTTTAAAAAAAACAATCAGATCAAAATGTTTTCTTTTTAAACCAAAAAGATAAAAATCGAAACAAACACCAAGAAGGATCTGTAAGACAAAAGTTAAAGTTATTTTTGCTTATAAAAAGAACAGAACAAAACAAGAAAAGTCATTATGGAATAAATAAAAAATAAGGGATAACCAGCCATTGGACTCCACCTGCCGGGTGAGAAGTGAAACCTTGGCTATGGTTTTTGTTAATGCTTCTTAGGTTTTTCTTGGCCCACTGAAGACTAAACTAAGGTATGGTAACTCCCTGTGTTAATAGGATGGAGATGAGGGTGGAGTGGGCCTTGGTGAAGTATTTATATTTCACCCCTAACCCTCTTAAAAACAACCAAAAAACAGTGAGCTATTTGATGAGGATGGATGCCATTAAGTCTCTTCTCTACAGGTTTTTTCCTAAGGCTATAAAAGCCAACTGCTCACAAGAACATACTCTTGATTTGTTAATACAGGTGGATGTTGAAATGTCAACAGATTTAAACTTGTCAAAGTTTAAACATTTGGCACAATGGAATTTGGAAAAAATTATAAAGTAACAAACAAACAAAAAACACCCTTGTTTTCATTTCTCCCTCCTCCACCTGCTGCTGCTAGACATTGATGTCACGTCCCTGGCTGGGAGGAGTCCGGCTTATAACAGGTAGGGCTGAAGTGCTGCAAAGAGGTTAGGAAAAGGAGGTTCAAAGTCCCCTCCAGCCCTAGCACCACAAACACTACCTTCCTGAGGACCACTTCTAACATCAGTGACTTCAGCATTGCCTGACAACCTGAGTAAGCCCAAGTTTGGCTCTGAAAAAAAGGGACCTTCCTAATCCCAGCATGCAGTGCAATCAATAAACTAACCGGCGGAATGGTGATTATAGAAAACAGATTAAACACCAAACATGTTCATAAAGCCAAACAACAATTTTCATGGAGCTGAACATTTTTTTTTTTTAGTGTGTTTTTCAAGTGTGAAATCAGTGAATTTTTTGTTGAAACAGAAGCAGCATCTAGGAATTCTGGCACTTGGGTTCTAGGGGGTTAAAGATATGCATTATGGATTTTTTTTTTTTAAAAAGGCCTCGTGTTATCTATTCCTGAGTTCATACCAACACCTGGTGGCCCTCTCTCGGGGATGTGGATATGGGAAAGGGGGATGGCCAGACAGCCTCCAATATACCAAGTAGCATTTTGCCCCCTTACCCCAGTCCCAAGCATACCTTCCAATTCAGAGGTAAGTCAAGGTGCTAAGAGAAGAAAAAACCCACAATAGGTACCGAAGGCAACCTATGGGATGTCATTGCCAAGAACAAGGGTCCCCTTGCAGCCTGGCCAGGGCCTCTTTGATCAAGGCTCCTTCCTGAGGAGTGGGAAAGTTCAAGTCACTTACTGATCTTGATTCAGTTAACTGGGTGCATATAAAATCAAGATGGCTCACTGGGAGATGAATCAAGATGCTGACATTAATCTAAGCCATTTCTGGAAATCTTAAAATCCACACACCCACTTGCTCCAACCCTTTTCTTGGCCTCTCATATTTGCTACTCTCCAATAAAAAGGCTTTTTCTGAAAAGGGAAAAAAACCTTAAACACATCATCATACTATATACAGCTAAGTTAAGAGTGGGGTGGAACTGGGCTTCTCAGACCCGTATTGCCATCTTCTTTAACCATTCCTGTAACTCTGTCCCAAGTTTTTCTGATCTCACAGTAGAAGGATTTCAGTTCATCGACACGGCTACTCAATTTCCCCTTCCAGTCATCTGCTTTGCTTCCTGCTCCAGGCCTTATTTTTCTGGCTTAGCAGGATATGGACTTATTCCTTTGAAGGAGCCACTGAAAACATTTTCCAGTGTGTGGGGGGAAAAAACAAAAACAAAATAAAACCCAACATACCACACTTCTCACTGGAATTTGGAATATAGGATAGACTAATCAATGAATCACAATGAGAACCAGAACTATCCTGGGTAATGGGCATATGGCAAACATTTTATAGTTATACTGGGACAGAAACTCTCTTATCACTACCAGGCCTTTTATTCTCCTTGTCTGTCTTCTATGTTTCTTACTGTCTCCCCACCTCCTCTAGTCTCACCACATATCTACTCACACCCACGTCAACTTTCTGCATTTTAGAAGATAATTTTAGCTCTGTCCTTGCTTCCCACCATTCTGCTCAACACCCTGCTACTCCCAAGCCCAATAAAATATCAAAGATTGGGATGGAAGGATAGAGGAGGAACTAAATCCTCACACGCCAACTGGAAAACCTAACCGCGTCCCAACATTCCTGGGTTATCTGAAAAGTTGTCTGTGCCCTTCTACAGGTTGTGCTGACAGACCCGTATCTTATAAAGTGTATTAATAGTTAAGGCTTGACTTAAGAAAATGTTAAGAGAACCAGACATGATGGAAAGACATTTTCAATAATGCTATCATGCTTCTAGTTGAACTCACAATCATACTTTGATTTAACTCCCTCAAACCACAACTAGAAAGGAAAATGAGGGTAATTCTTGTCTTTTGTTTTTTTGTTTCTTAAAGGCATCAGGCTACTTCCTCCTGCCCTCTTCTTTCTTCCCTGAAAGAGAGTTTACAACTCCTCATGGCTTCTTTAATAGGTAGAGTAGGTGAAAAGTCCTAAAGAAACTAGCAGCCCTTCCAGAGGGCAGAGCTTCCTGACAATCACATAGCTGCTGCTGTTGCCCCTCTGCCCTGCTCTAATCTGGCTTTACTTTTCAGGGTTTCCTGAAAACTTTGTTTAAAAAAAGAGAAAAATTCACACCTGACTCCCAAATAAGACTGAGATTTCTTGTACCTCCCTTGAAATAATTGAAAATGGAAAAAAAGTTTTTCCAGGTTAAATCGTAAGAATTAATGGTCTCATTGTTCCCACCCACAATCCCCTTCTGTATGTTTCCCTCTATACAAAAAGAGGAAAATTCATTAATGACTTCTCTATATAAATACAATAGAAAACAAAGTTGTTTGGGATCCGCAACAGTCACTATCAACATGACCAAGGTGTCTTGGTCTCTTGGGAGTTTCCTTGTCAAAAGTCCAAGTCTTACCAGGGGACAGAGGCTCCCTCTCCCTCCCCCATTTAACCCTCCCCAACCCAACCCCCAACTTAGCTTTTCACATCCTGCTAATTTACAACGAAAAGATACCCCTCCCCTACCCCAAAACATAAAAATACAAGAAGTCTATTCCCTAGAATGATCAAACCAGCTTAATTCCCTCCCTCCCTCCCCACCCCCCACTCTGCAACCTTGCTACATAAATACATGTTTTCAATTATAGTATAAACAGCTCCCAATTAATTTTCAATACTAAGCATCAGCAGCGGCTGCTGTGGTCACCCCCCTGGGTCCAGCAATGAGGGGTGGAGACCCAGAAAGATTCCAATGAATCTTGCCACTCTCGCTCAGCTCTCTGGCTTCCCTATCACCATTCCATCTTCGCTTCAGCCGAAGCTTTGGGGGCATCAAGGCATCCTCTTTCTTTTCGGGGGCATTGGGCTCAACTACTGCCAGGGCATCCTTACCAGGCTTGTCCTCACTACCTTCACTCAACTCTGGGGTCTCTTCGCCTGGACTGCTGAGGGGGACCAAGGGCCAGGCTGGGGGTGCAGCAGGGCGTGCAAAGAAGGCACCCTCCTCATCTATGGTCCCACTGGGCACAGAGCGCTCCTCTTCCTTTTCTCTTAGTGGATGCTCTTGGTTGTCAGGCTCTCTGTCTGCAGTTTGTTGTTCCACCTTGATCCTTGGCGGGGTAGGGGCCATGGTTGGAGTGACAGTAACTGCTGACTCTTCACTGCTCTCTACTCTTTCTCGGTTCTTCCGCCCAGCTGGTGGTGGCTGGAGCTTAATGGGAAATTGGGCTGGCTCCTCTGGATGCATTTGGCACTGCAGGGGTGGGACCATGAGCCCAGGATAACGAGGAAAAGTCCGGGGACTTAGATGGTAGTTTAAAACTGAGCAGGCTTGTGAATGAAGGTAGTGTTTCATTTCATCTGGGTTAAAGGAGAAGCAGCTGCTACCAGTGAAGGGGCTTAGACCTGGGGAGGGGCTGTAGGAAAAGAGGGTTGGGGTAAGGGACAGAGCTGGTGAGATGGGGACATTGAGGACACTTCCACGGCCAGGCAGTGGAGAAACAGCAAAAGGACTGTGAGGGTCAGGATAAATCCCAGGCCTAGTGAAAAGAGGGAGCATGATGTCTGGCTTGCGCTTCTGGTGGCTAATTCCTCCACTAGTGACTGAATTCCGAGAAGTCATGAGATCCATACCCCTACGCCAGTCAGTAGAACTGTCCTCCAACTCTGAAATATCTGCTTTTCGTTCACTGCCATCATTCAAAGATTCCTGCCCAGGAGCTAGGGAGCTTGTAGAGAATCGGCCTGGCTGCACATCACTGGTGGGAGAATGGCTGTCCAGAGGGGGAAAGTGGAAACGTGAGGAGGCTGTCGGCACTGGAGGGGCACTCTGGGGAACTACTCCTGGGAAGGTGAAAAATAAAGAAAAAGGAGTCTTGTCAATTAACTGTGTCTTTATTTACTTATGCTTTATTATATCTAAAATGTCAATAATAAGAATCACAGTTGGGATTAAATGTCATAGGTCCCGCATTTTCTTACTATTTGCTGAGCTCTTTTCCCACCTCATCCATAACTCAAATAAGGAATCTGGCCTATAATTAAGGTTAAATTAGGGTTGTATTACCGGCCCTTCCTCACCAAATCCAGTGAGGGTGCAAGGACTTTGCCTGCAACCATAAACAGATGCTAAAGGTGTCCTCACTCTTCTAAGCTGTGTCCCTGAAGAGGAGGGCTTCAAAGAACCACATGCTCTTCTATTCACATATGGGTGGGGTATTTAAACAAGACCACATTTTTCAAGAGAATGAACAAAGTGACCTGGAGGAAGCATGTCAAGTCTCACTAATGTAAGATCTACTATAAGCATTTTTGCTTATGAGCTCAGAGCTATCACCTGAATTCAATAGTAATTCCATTGTGGATATTTTCAATCTCTACAATTCTGATAATGTGCCAAATACTCCTCTAGCAAGTTCTATATGGCAATCTCCATTTCTGGGCATGCTTTACAGAAGATGGAAGAAGATCCAGCACCTGCTCACTTTTCCAAATTTGCCTGCAGCAATTTTGAACTGTGAGTGGAAAAGTCAGCACAATGCTATTCACTTCCACTTAAGTCTCTTCCCATAACTGTACATCAATTTCTCAGTACACTAAGTTTCCAGCATAAAAATCAAAGAAGGAAAAAGTTCTTCAAGGATGGGCCAGTAGTCCTAAAGCTACTGAGGGGGTGTGGTGCTACCGAAGACCCTGGGTGTCACTGAAACCTCAACCAGCCTGGAAGCAGTGAGGAAAAAAGTGAGATGATGTATAAAAACACGGAGAAAGATAAAAGGGATAATTAACATGTGAGAATGAGAATCCAGTTATGCCTGGCAATAACTCATATTTACACAGGACTTTAATGTTTAAAGAAGACTGGCTTCGCACAAGTATGCTAAGTAGCTTTAGGACTACTGACCCATCCTTGAAGGACTTTTTCCTTCTCCTTTGATTTTTATGAGGAAATCTGAGTTTCAGAGTTTTAAGTAGTTTGCTAATAGCCACAGAATGAACAAGTATCAAACCCAATAAAGGTATTGGAAAGGCATCATCTTTAAGCAACCATTCTGTGGCTGTGGTACTGGTAGCAGGGATAATAATGGCAGACCAAATAGAATCATATAGATACCCTTCATTAACCAAGGGGCACCTGTATGATGGCCACCACTTAACTCCCTCTTCAAAGGATAATAGCCTCCTAATTGGTCTCTTGGCCTCCAAATTTCTCCATTCTTCAATCTATTCTCCACATAGCAGACAAATAATCCTTCTAATCATGTTGTGCCCTTGCTAGAAAGCTCTCAGTAGCACCCTGTAGAATAAAAAACAGATTCCTCAACCTGGCACTTGAAGACCATAACAATCTGGCTTCTGGCTTTTCTAGTGTACTCCACATTCCAGCCAAACTGATTATAAGCTGTAGAATATTTAACATTCTATCTCCAACTTCAGTGCTTAGAGTGCTCTTTTTTCCTTTTCTCCTCTGCCTAGAATTTAGCTTTCTTTCTCTCAATCAGTGCCCTCTTCCAGCCCAAATGACCTTTTATTTACTCATCTGTATATGGGATCCACAGAGCTCCAGTATAATATAAACTTCTTGAGGGAGGTTACTGTCACATTGTCACTATGCTGAGAGTGAAATCTTTTTTCCTCCTGATCCAAACTCATGTTTGGAATTTGGACTTAGTAGGAAACTCATGGTAAGGAAATAATGCAGATCAATGAATGGAAGTTAAATGACTGTCAAGGTCAGTCATGTCAATAAGCACGGTCATACAATAAGAGTCAAAGTAGATCCTGAATACAGGTCTTTCTGACTTAAGACAGGTCCTCTACTATATCAAATTGTCTCCTGCCTCACCCCGAGTAGGCATTAAGTCTAAGATGGAAATTAGATCTCAGGGAATTTATACGTGAAAAAGGGGAAAGTAAGCAAACACTATAAGTTTTAGAGGAAATCTTTTTCCATGAAAGTTTTCCCCTTCCACTGTTGGAAGTGATCTCTTCCTATGAATTCATAGCATATTTTGTGGTCTTATAAGTTTTACATTGTATTGTAGTTACTTATATACATGTAAACAATTCCACTAATTAATAACTTTTTTCTTCTTAAAAACAAAACAAAAACAATCATCATCTTTCTGTCTTAGTGTCAATTCTAAGACAAGCTAGGGCTAGGCAATCAGGGTTAAGAGACTTGCCCAAGCTTACATAGTTAGGAAGTGTCTGAGGGCAGATTTGAATCCACATCCTTCCAACCCTAGGCCTGGCACTGTACCCACTGTGCTATCTAGCTGTCCCAATTAATAACTTCTCAAGGGAAGACCATGTTTTTATACAGTTCCATTATCTCTTAAGAGTGCCTAGTTTGGTGCCCTGAATAGACAAGATACCTTCATTTAGCAGGTATTTAAATATTTCTTCAGTGAATGAAGCCCTACTTATTATTATCAGGGCTTTTGTACCTTCTAGGAAGGTGTATGATCACTGCATATTCAATTTTAATAATTTTTCTACTTGGCATCCTGCTTAGCAGCTAGCGCGATAAAAGTCCCATCCTATTTTAATAACCTTTAAAGTACTGCCAACTTGGGGGGGGGGGCACACATCTACTAAATCAGAAGCTTTTGGAGGGCTAAGAACTTTTTACTTATTGTTGTACTCCTTCCCTCTTCCCCACATGCCCTAATGATCTGCATATCTGTTGAACTGACCTGTAATAAACCTTACCTATACTTATGTTTCTAAGCAGTTTTTGTTTATCTAACTTGTTTCACTGTAAAATGCCCAAAGGCACAATTTTTCCTTTGTGTCACCTCTGAGGTTAATAACCAGATTTGATTTAGGGGCTGGAGAACAAGAAGCCAGGCTAGACGACAGTACATCCATATGGCTGAAAGGATAATGAGTTGGGGATATATGTTCATTACCCATGTTTGGTATAGAGAAGACACTGAGAAGGTAGGGAGAACCTTCTTGATTAGCATCATGAGAACCTTGAGCTCAGCACACCAGGATTTCTCTTCCCTTAGGGAGGAGACCACATAGAAAGTTTGAGAATTCTAAGACTATCAAGCTAAAAGGTTATCTTACAGAACACAAACCTAAGCCTCAAATTTGCAGAAATAAATTATGGCCTAGCAATTGTTTAGCACAGTGCTTGGCACACAGTAAGAACTTAATATTTATTGATTGATTTGCCTACAGTCAACAATTCAATAAACATTCATTATTGTGCAGAGCACTGTGCTAGGCAGAAGTTTGTGGCAGAGAGCAGGCTACAACCCACATTTTTTTGGATTCCCAGTTAGGTCACATAAAGGTGGCTCATTGCCTGTTACATGATATAAGGTCCAGGTATGGTGTATGAGCAATTTCTATTCAAAACTGACTTGTGTACAGAATAGCTGTTCAAACCCAGCTTTCAGAAGCAATCAGGCATCATGCCTAAATAAAAGCCTTGTTTTGTTTCTGGTTTGCCTGTGACTTTTTGGTTAAGATACGAAAGGGTTTTTATTGGTGGGAAACCTTCATACAACTAGAATCAGACAGTTAGATAGCTCCCTTCCTGCTTTTTTTTTGCCAGTCTACTGGCTAGGGAAGACTATTATTACTCCCTTCCCAGCACTGAAAATATGCAGGTGGCCCCTAAGCCACTGGGTGAATTCCCTGTTGCCCTATGGGGAGAGTCCAATTCTTTGATACAGGTTGTTGCCTGTACACTTAGCTTCAAAATAGAAAGTGGTCTAATCTTGAACAGGTTTGTCAGTGAAGATTTGAGGGAAATGGAGATTTGGGAAGAGATTGACTTTGAGGTTGTTGGTGTGATTCTTTGTCCAGTGAGATCCAATCCCCTTCCCCACCCAAACCAGGTGCACAAGGGAGGGACTAGAGTGAGAAATAGAGGAAACAAGATTCCAGTGGCCAAAACAGGTTTGATTTCCTAACGCCTCTCCCCCAGGCATAAGGAAAGAAAACAGGTTGTAATTAGAGAGATGCATTCCAATACCAACTTTTTTTTTTTTTAAATGCATGCCCCAGGGACAGGAGGGAGTGGCTAGCAAAGGGGAGATGGAACAGTAATGATAGCAGCGTCAGGCTAAAACTGCCCTAACTTGTTGTGTGTAGTAATTACAGATCTGCAATGGATCTTGGCATTCTATTCTCTCTCAGCCACTCCCCAGTTCCAATTTTTCAGCTCTAGAACAAACTTTACTCTGGAAGTTGTATTACTTTCATAATCAAGATCAGCTTTCCTTAGCAATGGCACCCAGGGCAACAAAGTTGGAAGTTGGTAGAAATGTCCAAAAACTGTTTAATTGCAATTTAATTTGTGGGATAGTGGTGCTATTTTCATCTTTGGGGAGTAGTGAAAAGCCTTTCAGTTTTCAACTCGTGGTTCTGCCAGATCTACAGAGGAACAAGGCCTCTGAGCTGTGCCAACCAAGGTCCCCATGGACAGTGGTTACCTGGGCTGCTCTGAAGGGAAACTCTACCAAAGGCTATGTGTATCCTGGGGGCCCTGGGGGAAAAAAAGCCATAGAACCCAACAGCCCAGGCCACCAGGCTTTCAGATTCTTCACCCATCCCCTCCCCCCTCCATCAAAGACTGCTTTTCTCTGCAAACATGATTGAGGCCACTGTGGTTTTGATTGCATTCACTTGATAAGGTAACTTGGTAGTTTCATAGAAAATCGGAAGTGTTTAAAAAGACTCCAGTTGCTATTAGGGACATACAACAAGTTAGGGCAGTTAAAAAAGTTCTAGAGTCTATACTTTAAAAAACATAGATCCAGACCATTAGGAGACTTAGCAGTTTATAAAATAAGATTTAAAAATTGTAAGGGAATCTTCTTAAAAAAATGCAGTCTGGTCAATCATATCAATGTTAGTATTATGTACTATCAAAATTAAAAGGATACATTTGATTTTTTTTTTTTATTAACAATAACAGTTGTGGAGAGAATGTACTTTTTTTTTTTTAAACCCTTGTACTTCGGTGTATTGTCTCATAGGTGGAAGATTGGTAAGGGTGGGCAATGGGGGTCAAGTGACTTGCCCAGGGTCACACAGCTGGGAAGTGGCTGAAGCCAGGTTTGAACCTAGGACCTCCTATCTCTAGGCCTGACTCTCACTCCACTGAGCTACCCAGCTGCCCCGAGAATGTACTTTTAAAGGTGTGCTGGGATGTGTCTGCTAGGTCAAAATAAAAAGTTATCAATAACTTAAAAAAAAATTCCCAAAGCTGACATATAGAAACGTTATGAAGAATATATTGGGAGTTCTAAGTGTCCACTGCTTTTAAATTTCCCTTAGAAGAACTAGAATTAGGGGACAGCTAGGTAGCTCAGTGGATTGAGAGCCAGGCCCGGAGAAGGGGGGTGCCGGGTTCAAATCTCAGACACTTCCTGGCTGCATGACCCTGGGCAAGTCATTTAACCTCCATTGTCTAGCCCTTACTGATTCTTCTGTCTTAGAACCAATACAAATTATTGATTCTAAGAAAGAAGGTTAGGGGTTAAAAAAAAAAAAAAAGCACTAGTATTAAACTTAGATTTTGTTCTAGCTTATTTTTTTCTCCACCCAAAGAGTTGGTGCTCACCATTGGGCCGAATATTGATGAATGGATAGTTGGGCATCACCAGCTTGTTGAAGTTAAACTTATAGGTAAACCTTTTGCCTTTTGTTTTATGAAGGATCCTCTTGTTGTAATAGTATCTGTCAAAACACAAATATGCATATTAATGTATCTCCTAGCTCCCCCAAACTTATGTCAAAAAATTCCAGGTAATCAAATGAAAGGCTCAAATCATTTCAGATCCTTCCCAGTGGGGGGGATGGGAAGGCAGGGCAGCAGGGCAAGAGTCTTTGTCCCTTGACCATACCCCCCCACCCACCCCAACCACTTTTCCCCATCTCCCCAGCCACAGCTCTATACCCAGTTTCCTTCCTGTTCTCTCTTTGGTCAGGAGGCCATATTATACACATACACTATCTCTTTTTGTCTGCCTTGCCCAGGTGGGGGAAGACAACCTGCGCCACAGAGATCCACAGTGTGGTTAGTTGGGAGGCCTTATGCCTATAACTTGAGGTGAGGAATGCAGGATTGTTTTGTAGTGACAGGTCAAACAATGGTACACCCTCATCTGGAAAATAGCAGCCAGCTTGGGTTGCCTCAACCTCAAAGATTCAAAGGGATCTATAGAGTTCAGACAAAGCTGCCGGATAAACTTGTGGGTTCAGGGTCAACAAAGGTGAAGGAGGAGGACTAGAGAACTTTTAAGAGTGACTGGTACCTTCAAGCTACTTAGACAGTACTAGACAAGCCATAAAATTGCCCTTTAGACCCTGAGGGATAAAAGGTCTCTGAAACTGAGAGTGACAAGAGCAAAGTGCATAAGGAAGTTCACACAGATCAACCTCTGGACTTCTTGGAAGGTCACAATCAAACAACCTATGGACTGACAAGGCCCAAAAAATGTTGTTTTTGGATAGCTATCAATCCCAGCATAAGATAACCAAATCAGCCCTCCTTGCCCTTCTTAGCCTCTTCCTGAGAGGTCAGGAAGAAGAGAAGAATAGATAGGCACACTACCAAAACACTTTATAATAAACAGGGCTAAGAAAGTCCTAGGATTATAAATGAACTCCACTTCTTATAACAATACAACCTCTCTACCACTGAGGAGAACTGGTTGCCTGTCAGGACTCAGAGCCAGCCATTTTGGAATTTCCTCCTACAGATACCCACCAAAGATATGCTTTCTCTTCCAGCACCTTCACTACTTACATTCAGGTGTTCTTAGGTATCCTCTCTGAGGTCATGAAGGAATTTATCTAGCCAGCTGTTTGTTACTTACTATTCCACAAGTCTCCCAAATTGTTTGATCTCCAGCTAACCCAAAGCATCACAGATACAGGTCATTTCCCCTCTTCCTCACCTGAGGGCTCGGCTCAGCTTGTCATAGTTCATCTGGGGTTTGCACTTTCTTCTGCCCCAGAGGCGGGCCACTTCATCTGGGTCCTTGATGACAAACTCCCCATACTCTCCCTGCTGCCAGGCAATGACATGGCGGAACTCCTCTTTCTGAAGTAGCTCCAAGATGAAATGCCACAGTTGGATCTGCCGGGAGCCTGGGGATGACTCCGTTTTGTAGGCCCAGTCAGGGAACTGGTAGCCTTAAGACCAGAGGAAAAGAAAAGGATAAGACTGAAGTTGAGAGCTATTTAAATATCAGTGTCCCTACCCACTTTACATTCCACAGATCAGGATGCTAAAGTGCTGAGCAAACATACCTTAAACACCTTTTCTGACAACTGGGACTAGCCCATTAGGGAATAAGAAGGGACAGAGAAGTTACATGTCCTTATTGCAATCACTAATTCCTGGAAAAACTGGCAGCCAAACACTGGTGTCCTAATTATCCATCCTTTCTATGTTACAAAGCCTATGTCTACGTTATGTGAAGGCATTAAAATTCAAAAGAATTAAAGGGACATGGAATGAACACCCTAGAAATAATGTAATATTTTCTAAAAAAGATACTAACATCGGAATTGTGGCTCTAAGAGGAAAAAGTTCTACAGTCTAGGACAAGGGTGTGGTGAACAGACATGTTAAACACACATCCATAGGAAACAAGCCTACAACTGTCCTAGCAGCAACCACCCAGCCAAGAGGCTGTCAGTCACGGTTTGGCACTTGGTGTGGACAGAGCCCAAGTGGAGAAAAACGGGAAACCACCAAGTGACATTCCCAATATACTAGAAAAGGCTCACCTCCACCTCCTTCTGGCTTTTCCACAATGCTGCAGCCCGCTTTCATTTTCTCCCTCCTGCTGACTGTTAAAAGAGACACAAGCCACAATTACTTTAAGAAGCTATTATCTTGCCTAGGATTATTTGCATATTTTCTTCCAACTCTACTTTTCCCCATCTTTTCTGCTCCCAGCATAAAGAAGACTCCTTTCTCCAAACTTGTCACCTCCAAACTGTTAATCCCCATGTCTCCAAATGATGGTCCCTAGGTCATCAGCTTCAAGAGCCATAATTATCTCTCACCTGACTTTAAACCACAAAGTGTAAACACTGTCTTTAATATTTGCTTTCTTCCTCCTGACCGGCCCTTCAAAAGTAGAAAGGGAAGGCTAGAGTGAGACGGGTCCAAAAAGGCAGCCAAAACAAGTCAAACAGTTTGTCTTCTATTACTAGACAGATCCAGATGCCAAGATACACAAGCCTGAGCTCACCAGATGTACCAGTTTAAGGGAAAAAAAAAAACCCAAACCCTTTTTATTCCTACTCAAGAATGCACATCTGATTTTGATTTCTTCAGCTGGATTATGTGAGCATGGGGAAGGAGAACTTCTAGCCAGAAAGAGCCCCCTCCCCCTCGGAAAAAATACCCTGGGATACAGGAAGTAAACACACCACACCGTACAGTCACTCTACACCAGGAAAAAAAAAAGAGACACACACACACACTCACACACACACACACACACACACACACACACACACACACTCACTCTAAGATTTGGAGATAGAGTCTAAATAGTTCTACAGTTTCTCCCTTTAGCATGAAGATGGGAAAAAGGTTCATCTCCTATCTTCTACTCTTCAACAGATGTGATGCTGAATTCATTTGGCTCCTCAAGGGCATTTCCTATTGCTTTAGTTTAAGTATCATTCTTTTCTTACCTCTCTCGGAAAGGAGGAGAGAAAGTGGGGAGGTAGAGGCAGGAGAAGGTGTTTTCTCTTTAGGAAATCCATTCCTTACTGTCCCTTAAGTATGAGTTAAGCCAGCACCAATCCCAGCACATTCATCAGTCAATAATACACAGCCCAGGCTGAAGCCTAGTGGAAGTGTAGGTGTCTCGGTGCTGGCCGGGTGGTGGGAGGGGGAATGATTGGGTGTAGAAATCCTAATCAGAGACATTTTAAGACGACTTCCCAAACCAAAGTTCTTAAGAACAGGTGGCTATCAATAGTCTCTTCCACACATTTTAAAACTTCCAGAATTACTACGCGATAGAGTAGAGCAGTCTGGAGAATATAGGACATTAAAAGGACTGCCTTTTACTCACATATACACAAAACACACAACCGTCCTCCGGCAGCACCCCTCCCCCTTCATCTCGATGTCATCGGTTGAAGAAAAAAGTAATTTTCCCAGCCTTCCGGCAAGCTTCCCAGAACAACTCAACTCTCTCAAACCTCTCCCTAGCTCGTCAAGACCCTTTAAGTGGCCTAGGAATATTTTTCGACTATCGCCACAATCGAGACCATGATTCACCAATGATCTGCCCAGAAAGTCCCCTTACCTGCCAACCCAATCCCTCCCCCTCATTCCAACGCATACCTTCAACAACTGCTCGGACCTCCGTCCCTAACTTCCAAACTCCCTTAACAGCCCTCTGAAACTTGGGCTACCCTCTTTCCCAGCTGGCTGTCCTCAGCCTGCGAGGACTCCCGGGGTGGGGGCTGACAGGACCGCGCCACTCCCCTCCCCCACCCCCCAGACCCTGGGCTCCCTGCTCCCGAGCCGCCTCCTCTGCAGGACAGGGCACAGTCTCCGACCCCCGCTTCAGCCCGTGGGGGCCCCACTGTGTCCTCGGTTCGCCGCCCGGGCCCCACACCACTCTCGGGGTTCCTGAGCCCGCGCGGGGTGAGGCCCTGCTGCTCCGGGGGGGCGGCCTCGGCTCTGGACCGAGGACGGCAGGCGCAGAGGGAGGCGGCGGTCCGGTAGGTAGCGGAGAGGGCGTCTCGGTCCAGGAGGTAGCAGGTGTTGCGGAGCCCGGGAGGTGGCTACTGCTGGGAGGCAGGGCCCCCAATCGCGGCTGGGACTCACCTCACTCCTCCGCGGTCCGTCTCGGTCCCGTCTCCTCGGCGGCGTCTCCGGCTCCTCCTCATCCACCCCAGCAGGAAGTGACCTTCTCGGAGGATTCGTCACTTCCGTTCCCTAGCCAGGAAAGAAGGGAGGCAAGCCGGAGAGCGGAGGCAAGCCCCTCCCACCTTCCTTCACAGCCTCTCGTTACAGTCCCTTTCCCTGCCCTCCCTACCCCCAACCCCCTCCTTAACCTCCGCCCCGTCTCCCTTTCCTTTCTCTTCTCCGCAGACAGCGACTTCCGCCCACACTCCGCCTCTTCCTCGCCGCCCAAACTCGCGCTTCCGCCCCAGCCCGAGTGCTGTGCGTCATGGTGCGGGGGCACGTTACGCACGCCTTAGGGGGCTGGAGAGACTAGAAGCAGACATCGGGCGGGGCTAGAGGCCGGAGAGGCTCAGCGGGGCTCCCTGGGGGAGTGACGTAGCCTGTGGGGAGGGGTCTTTACGCCATGCCCACGCGCGCCGGGCCTGCGCTTGTGCGAGCGATTATGTGGGGGCGGGGGTGGGGCTTGAAGGAGAAAGGGAAGGGGGCGGTGTCTCCGAAGTCTTGGAAGAGGAAAGGGGTCCCGAAGAAAGCAGGGAAGGAGAACCTGTACTCTAACCCAATCCTCCTGGAAAGTGACTTCCAGCCTTTACAGGACTCTAGACCTCCGGAAGGAGATTCCCTAGACCTTACGGGGTTCCAAACCCTTGGAAAAAGACCCTCAGACCTCACAGGGCTTCAGATCCCTTCCTGTGTTCCGAAACAGGGGCTCACCTAAATCCTCTCAGACAAGAAGGAAGCATGCCCCCCCTTTTCTCCTTCTCACTTCTGCCGTCCGCATAATCAGAAAACAATTTGTACTGACCAGGTGTAATTGATAAATCTTGTTTCCTAAACCTATCAAGAGCTCCCTCTCCTTTCTCTTTCCATTTCCCTTTTCTAAACTATGAAGGGAAAGCCTTAGATTTGTCTCTTAAAGAACTCTTGGCTTGGTTCTTAGAATTAGGAAACAAACCTGCCTTTTGTTAGTCCCTACTAAAAAAAAACAACAAAACACTTGGAGTGTCATTGCTGCACAGAGGTGCGGGACTCATTTGAATAGGGTTGAGAATGCCCACTCCTCCCTAAATCTTAACAGAGAGATGTGTTTCTTGTCTACTTTTTATGTGTACCTGGAGTTCTTTCCTATTAAACTAATTAAGTTAACAGCATTTATTAAGCCTCTTAAAGGGATAAAAGAAAGTAAAAAAAAAACTGACCTCAAGGAGCTTACATGCAAATGGAGGAGACAACCTGCAAAAAAGCTATATACAAACAAGATACCTACAGGATAAATTGGAGATAATCACAGGAGGAAAGCACTAGTAACAGGAAGGACTAGCAAATGTTAAGATTTAAGCTGAGACTTCAAGAGAGCCAAGGGGCAGAGATAAGGAGGAAGAGAATTCCAGGCATGGAGGACAGTCAGTGAAAATGCTGGAGGTGGAATGTCTTGTTTGAGGGAACCCCCAAGGAGGCCAGGGTCACTAGGTTGCAAAGTACATAGAGTAAAGTGTAAGAAAAGAGGAGAGGTAGGAATGGATCAGGTTGTGAAGGGCTTTTAAAAGCCAAACAAAGGATTTTATATTTGATCCTGGAGGCAATAGGACAATACTAGAGTTTATTGAGTAGGGAAGAAGAGGTGACATGGTCAGACCTGCATTTTAGAAAGATCACTTTGATGACTAAATGGAGGATGAATTGGAGTGGGGAGAGATTTGAGTCAGGAAGACAAATGAGAAGGCTGTTTCAGTAATCCTAGTGTAAGGTGCTTATATCAGGTGATATTAGTGTCAGAGGAGAGAAGAGATGTCACAAAGGTAGAAATGATCGAACTTGGCAACTAATATGAGAAAGAGTAAAGAATTGAAGATGCTACTAGCTGTCTGACTCAGGGCAAGTTACTTAATCCTGTTTACCTTAGTTTCCTCATCTGCTAAATGAGGGGGAGAAGGAAACAGCAAATCACTCCAGTATCTTTGCCAAAAAACCTCAAATGGGGTCACAAAGAGTCTGACCACAGAAATGACTGGACAACAACAGTAAGGAGTTGAAGATAACATGTAGGTTATGTGCCTGGGTGACTGGAAGGATGGTGATCCCCTCAAAAATAATAAAGTAATCCAGAATAAGGAGAGTTTTAAAGGGAAAAAAAATTAGTTCAGTTTTGGACATGCCAAGTTTGAACTGTCTATGTGACATCCAGTTTGAGATGTTCCATAAAGTAGAGATTCAAGACTAGAAATCAGTAGAGAGATTAGGGCTAGACAAGTAGATCAAGGCAAGGTTCTTAGCAGAGTAGGGGAAGAGGGAGTCATGGGAGATTTAAACAGGGATAAAAAAGTTTGGTAATTTTTCTTTGGTAAATAGTATAATGGATTGACTAGGGAGGGTTAAAAGGATGATCTTGCAATAATGAGGAACCAGTTGAGATTATGTAGCATAAATCTGAAGTGGATCCAGTCAACATGGTTTTGTGATTTTTTTTTTTTTCTGGCTTTGTTCAGCAGCATGTGAATAGGAGAAGGGAGGCATGAGATACTGGGAGTAGTCTAAGACTGGGGCTTGCCAAGGTAAGATTCAAGAAAGGATAAGGGGGCAAGGGACTCAAGAGAAGAGGACAGAGTTGAACTGGTTTATCAAAATGGGGAAGGGGGAAAATTGTTTTGGTTTGAGCCTGACTCAGACCAGCTTCTTGATCGTTTAGGTTTGATATTGGAACAAGAAGAAACACTCAAAGGTCATTCAGTAGTTAATAAAAGATAACATGACAAGGACATTCAACCAGGATATGCATTAAGAACTCCTTGAATTGATTCAGCTGAGTGAAGCTTCTAACAAATTCACCAGTCAAGCATCAGAGTGTCCCTGGAGTTTCTAAGGAGTGTTGTACTCAGGTGATGAGACGACATCTGTAGTCTGAACCTTTGGTCCTCTGAGTCTTGAGGAATGTCTCAATATCTTTTTAGGAAGCACTATCTAAACCTGCAAGGGGGAAAGGGATTAGGATATTGCTCTTTCTATGCTCCACTCTTGGTGGTAGATCTTTTAGGTTTTCCAAAGCAGTGGCATCAAATTAAAAAAGAAAGGAATCCTCACTTTTATTTATTTTATTAAACATTTCCTAATTAAGCTAATGGAACACTGGAAAGTGTTAATGGCTTCATTAGACAGTAAGTTTGTCACCTATGTTCTAGAGGACTTTTCACCACTTAAATGATTTGGCTTTTACTGGTCAAACCTGACTTCCAGTATTCAAGAAGCCTGATGTAATATCGTTAAAGGAGGAAGAGAAAAACCAAAAAAGAAACATAATAAAAACAAAACAAACAATGTAACAGTTCCCTGAATCTAGGATAGTCCCACAAAAGCCTGTGTCCAGGGATTTAACAATCAGGTACACATGGTGAATGATGCTGATGCTCAATCTTTTCAGTTTACAGTGGGGGTCAGTGTAAAAATGTGATCCTAAGCAGAAGTAATACCAGGAACATCAGGGCTATGGCAAAGATGATAATACTTCTTGCCATAGTCACCAATCCTTATCACAGGTCTGGGAGAATTGTCCTGAATTACCCTCCATTTAATGTTCCTTGGGTCTCTTTGGGAACCCAAGGGTTTGGGGTTGGGGGAAGAAGGGATACAAAATCTTTGCCTCTAAAGAACTGCTCACCTTCTTCTGCGGGAGTTGGTTTGACACTTTCACCTCCCCCTAGTAGCCATAAAGCAAGCTCCTTTACAACAATGCTACCCACTCTACCAAAGCCAATCACTGCTCCCATGCCAGGAAAGAATAATTACCACTGTTGGGCCCTGAGTTTTTTGGCCCTCTGTGGGACATAGTGTTGCTATAGGCCTGAACACTATTGTTTCACTGCTGCTAGAGCCCCTATGGTAGTTCTAATGCTGCCTTTGCCTTTCCCTTTCCCACAAGGTTACTGGGGGCCTGTGATGCCATTGTTCTCTAGTGGTCAACATGGGAGTATGGTAGCTGCTGACTTTTTTTTTTTTTAAACCCTCACCTTCCTCTTGGGGTCAATACTGTGTATTGGCTCCAAGGCAGAAGAGTGGTAAGGGTAGGCAATGGGGGTCAAGTGACTTGCCCAGGGTCACACAGCTGGGAAGTGTCTGAGGCGGGATTTGAACCTAGGACCTCCCATCTCTAGGTCTGGCTCTCAATCCACTGAGCTACCCAGCTGCCCCAGGTGCTGACTTTTGAAGATAATGGAAGATAAAAGGGTCTGGCATGCTATGGTCCATGGGGTCACAGAGTCAGACAGGGCTGAACGAATGAATAACTGTGAGTTGCTGCTACTGCTGGAGAAAAGACACAAAGCAATATACAAAGCAACAAAGCCAGAAATTTGTCTAGGCTAGTACATGAAGTTTCAGAGAAGAAGATTTATAGTTCAAGGTTCACAGATTGAGGGTAAGAGTAGAAACTAATAAAACTGATGCAGCATCCTTGCCTGTTCTCTGCTAATTAAATGTGGTACAATTGGTACATTTGTCCATATCTCCAATTCCAGAAATGTTTCTGCACTTCTGGTGAGAATCTAGCATTGTTCTTTCAAGTGCTTCCCCTTATGGCCTGCACCAAAGAATCACAACAATATCCAAGTTGACAAAATCATAGCCTCTTAAATTCTAAATTAAAAACAAGTGCAGACAATTCTAAAATGCTAGAGATCTACCTTCATTTACATTTCTTCACTCAGGGTACTTTATGCAACCTCTCTATGGCTGGCTATGTCCAGAGGAATGAAGACTGATTCAATTCTACTCTCTTTTCTTTAAAAGTCTTTTAACACCAAGCAAGCATTTTACACAAGAATGACTCCCTTAAAGTTGGGGGGGATGTTTTTTTTTTCCAGAAGGCATCCCCATAGGCAGTTGGATCAACAGATGCTGACTATTAGCAATACAGAGGCATTTAGTCCAAGCAAGAGGAGAGTTCTAATTGTGCTTTTCTCGTGAAGAGGAAATCTTTTTCTCTATTCCCCCCAATTCAGTACCTTTTGGAAATCTTTTTCTCTATTTCCTCCAAATTCAGTACCTTTAGGTAAATTGATCAGCAATGTTAGGATCCAAGACAACTCTAAGAGACTCAGGATGAAAAAGGACATCCAGCTCCATAGAAGATGGATTTTAAATGCAGATTGAAGCATACAGTTTTTCACTTTATTTCCTTTGAGAGTGTTTTTCTTGTATAAGTGACATGTTTTCTTCATAACATGACAGACATAGAAATATGTACTGTATGATAGCACATGTATAAACTATATAATATTATTTCCTGCCTTGGGGAGGGGGGAAGGTAGGGATGGAGAGAGAACATGGATCACAAAATGTCAGAAAATGATTATTAAAAATTATAGATATAATATATTACATTACATAATTCCATGTAACCTAGAAATGAAAAATATAATTAAAATGTTTTAAAAGAAAGAAAGAAAATTGAGTTTTGGAGAGATCCATCACCTTGTAAAACTTGGAAGTCACTTAAATTAGTAGGCTAAAAGGTCCAACAAACCTTTAGGGCTTGAAACACAGTTTAGAACAATTATCTTCAAGATACAGGATTTTTTTTTTGGGGTTGTTTTTTTGAAACCAAGTCTCCCTATCTTACCTAGGCTGGAAGTGCAGTGGCCACACAGAGGTCTGATCCCATTACTGATAGACAAAAAGCTTTAACCTGTTCTCTTTCTTCTGTCTTGTCCTGGTTTGTCCTTTCTTAGGCAGTCTGTCAACATCCGTGCTCCTGGGGTCTTATCCTGTTGGTACCAGACTTAGTGCCAGACTTAAACCATATAGAGTACTTTAGTCCAATTGTAGCTCAAAACTCCTGAACTCAAGCAATTCACTAACCTCAGCCCCACCCAGCAGCAGGGACTATAGGCATGTGCCATTACATCTGGCCAAGGTGCAGTTTCAAAGGACACAGAAAATACTAAATATTGTTCTCTTATTGCTGAATGGCCACAGGCAGTTTACTCTCTAACTTCCCAGAAGAATGTGTGAGACCTCACTGTAAGGAACTACCATTTCTAGAGGCATCACCAGGAGAATAGGGTCACCTTCCTCTGCATTGCCCATCCCCTACTTCACTGATCTTATTATCTTTCAATCTGGCAAGACCACACTAATTGTTCTGGGCTGGGCCTGGCTCTGGCTAGTCCCCTAGTCATTTAGGTTTGATATTGGAACAAGATGAGACACTCAAAGGTCATTTAACAGATAACAAAAGATAACAAGAGAAGGATATTAAACAAGGATAGTCATTGGGAACCGCTTGAGTTGATTCAGCTGAGGGAAGCTTCCATCTAAATCCACCCTGGAGCTCCTCGTAGGTGCTTTGTACTCAGGTGGTGAAGTGACATCTATAGTCTGAGCTCTAAGTCCCCTGAGCCAACCAACTCTTGAGGAATGTCTCAATTCCTTTTAAGGAAAAAAACTTATCCTAACCTTCATGGGGGGGAGTGGGGAGAGGGATTAGGAGAGTGCTCTTACCATACCATTGTAGCAGTGGTGGCCTGAGAAAGAACTAAGCAGGATTGGAGGGTCATGAAGAGGAGGAAGAGGGCAAGATGCTTGAGGATGATTTTCATTTCATATCTGTATCCCCGGGACTTGGTACACTGCCTGGCATATAGTAGTCACTTAATAAATGCTTAAAAAAAGCCAAAAACACTTTTACCTTTTGTCTCAGAGTCTATGTGAAGTATTGGTTCCAAGCAGCAAGAGCTAGGCATTTGAGACTGTGACTTGCCCACAGTCACATAGCTAGGAAGTATCTGAGGCCAGATTTGAACCCAGGATCTCCTATCTCTAGATCTGGTTTTCTATCCACTGAGCCACCTAGCTACCCCAATAAATGCTTATTGACTGACACTGAAATGACCAAGAGATAAATTATTCTTAATGAAATGTGTCCAAAGGGTCTAACAGTAGAGAGAGAAGTCAATAGAAGTTTGTGGGGAGAGTAGATCAGAAACAAGAGAATGGAGGAGAACAAGAGGAGAGTAGGGATTGTATGAAAAATTGCTAAGCAGCATTTTGGAGTAGTAGAGAAAACTCCCTTTGTTGTTATGCATGTTCATTCTTCCTCATCTTCTCTTTACATCATTGGCCTCAAAGGACCCCAAGTAATGAGAAAGACAGATGACACACCACCATCCTTCTAGTTGCCCAGGTTCATAACCTCAGCATATACTTGCTCCCTCACATTCTCTTACCTCATGTATTCAATCATTTTCCAAATCAATCTCCACAACTCTTCTTTTATCCATCCACTTCTTTCTCCTTAAACAGGGATAGCCTTAGCTGAGGCTCTTGTTACCTCTTACAATAGCCTTCTAATTGGTCTCCTTGCTTTATATCTCTTACCACTCCAGTGCATCCCACACACCAGCTGCCAAAGTGATTTTCTTTAAGCACAGATATGACTCACCTATTCCATCAATTCCAGTGGCTCCCTATTGCCTCTAGTATCAAATACATACTCTTTTGTTTATCTTTTAAGTCTCTTCACAATTTGGTCCCAACTTATTTTTTTTAAACCCTAGCTTTCTATCTTAGAATTGGTAAATATCTATTCTAAGGCAGAAGACCAGTAAGGGCTAGGCAATTGGGGTTAAGTGACTTGCTCAGGATCACTTAGCTAGGAAGTATCTGAGGCCAGATTTGGACATAGGACCTCCCATCTCCAGGCCTGACTATCCATTGAACCACCTAATTGGCCACCTCCCTTCCTAGTCCCCCACTCCCATTTATCTTTACAGTCTCATTAGAAATTATTCCTTCTTTTTCCCCATCTATCACTCCCCCTTCCTCCTCATCAATTCTGCCATGGAATCAACTGGCCTTTTCTTAGTACTTCACATAAAACACTCAAATTCTCAGCTACATGTCTTTTCACTGATCATCCCCCCATACCTGGAATGCACATCCTATTTATTTCCATCTAATCGAATCACTGTCTTCCTCCAAGACATAGCTTGAGCACTGTCTTCGACGTGAAACCTTTCTTAATTTCTTCTGAACTACCAGTGTGCTTCCTCCCAAACGATCTCATTTAACTTTGTATTTATGTTTTTATTCTCTTTATATTTATTTTGTATATCTTTATATATGCACTTGTCTTCCTTATTAGATTATAAACTTTGGCATGTAAGAATTGTTTCATTATTTGTATTTGTAAACAAGGCCAAGCATAGTGCCTGGCACATGACAGATACCTAATTAATGCTTATTGACTGTTGATTGATTGATAGCAATAAGAGGAAGTAGTAGACTATATTTCCTATACACAATGCCTTGACCATAAGATAAGTTCTTTTTTTTTAAACTTTTTTTTAATGTCCTGTTCCCCTTTGCCAGCAGTCTGGTGAAATCTCTGGACCCTTCATCAGAATAATGTTTTTAAATGTATAAAATAAAACACACAGGATTACAAAGGAAGCCAATTATATTAAAATCATGTTATTAAAATACATTTTAAAAAGTTAACTGACCTGAGATTAAGAATGCCTGCCATAATAGATATTTAATAAGTATTTTAATTGAGTCAAGATATCCTTAAATTATTAGAATTTAGATAAAATGATCAGCCCCCTCATACTCATTTGTGAACCATAATACCATGTGCTTAGTAACTCTGAGAACTAGGGAGAATGGGAGATAGAAATGCTACAAGTGTTGAGTACTAAAACTATATCATTGAATTCCAATCCAATGGAGATAAATAGTCAAGGTATATCTGGAATTCTATGCCATCCAATCATCTTAGATTCTTAGCAGTAGGTAGTCTCTGATTAATTAGGGCCACAAAGGATGTGAACATACTTAACAGAGATAAACAACAGAGCTCCTTAATACCTGGCTAGAGATTGAACCAATGTTATCAAGAAATGTTTCTATCTCAGTAGAGCTCAACACTTCTTTCATTAGAAGTCTAATCACTAACCTCAAACTCAAATAGTGGATCTGGGTTTGTCACAGGCAAACTGGAAATTCCCCAACAATTAGTAGGTTTGGGTAAATGAGCTGGTGAGCTGGGAGTCCTATTCGGTAGTTTCTGGGGAGACTGTGATGTCGAGGGACTTATCACCCAGAATCCCAAAGGTCCCTGTCTACAAGTTCCTTACCACTGTTGCTGCTTCCTTGTTCTACTGCACTCTTATAGCAAAGTGGGCTAAGAAGTTTCCGAAAGCTTTTCATACCTATGTGGTTCTGGTTCTGTTTACAAGGACTACATGAAGTCTACATGAAGTTCAGTTGAGAAACTCAGACACCATTTAGGAGCAGGGACAGGATTGTAGTCTGAATTTTTAGTGGACTAAACTTCCTTTGCCCACCTGACTCACTCATACCTTTGAGACTTCTTTTTTTAAAGTCTTTCTTTCTGTCTTAGAATTGCTGTGTATTGCTTCCAAGGCAGAAGAGTAATAAGGGTGAGGCAATGGGGTTTAAGTGGCTTGCCTAAGGTCACACAGCTAGGGAGTATCTGAGTCCAGATTTGAATCCAGGACTTTCTTTTTCTATACCTGGCTCTCAGTCTACTGAGCCACCTCGCTACCCCCCAGCTCTGAGCTTTCTTGACAGGAGTTCCATATGGTATCATCTTTTTCCATTCTGGCACACATAAACATAAAATCTATAAACTCTCTCTTATCTCTTCAGAAAACTGAAAAAAAGCACAACCCTCTTCCCCTCTTCCAGGAAGCCTTTTTAGTTTTGTCGGAGAAGAGAGGGTGACTTCTTCAGGCTTATTCTTCTTGGGTCATTCTTTCCCTCTCTTCCATAATAACCTTCCCTGCTTCCTACTCTGATTATATGCTTATTCTGATTATATGCATTCTCTATACAATTACAGTTGGCTTGCATATGATGTGAAAACCTTATTGTACACTACTATAACTATTTAATGTTCCACTTTATAAATTCTAAAGTACTATAGAAACATAACTTCTTATTCCTTTGTTTGAATTGTTGGAATTTAACTCAATAAACATTTATTCATAGTCCCTTCTACTCATTAGATCTTGTGCTAGGAGCTAGGGATATGAAAATAAATATTAAATAATTGTCCCTGTACTCAAGAAGCTTACGTCGTGTAAAAGTAAATACCCTTTTAATAAAATATACCTTAAAAAGTAAATGTACTTTTAATAAAAATAAAGTAAAAAAGTAAATATAAGATAATTTCAAGGGGGAGGTACTAGCAGCTGGGGGCATCAAGAAAGGCCTCATGTAAAAGGTGGTCCTTTAGCTATGAAAGAAGTTAAGAGTTCCAAGAGACAGCTAGGTGGCACACTAGATAGAACACTGGGCCTGGAATCAGGAAGACTCACTTCCCTGGGGTCAAATCTGGCCTCAGCCATTTGCTAGCTATGCAAGTCACTTAACTCTCTTGGCCTCAATTTCCTCATCTGTCAAACAAACTAAAGAAGAAAATGGCCTGTACCTTTGCCAAGAAAATCCCAAATGGGGTCATGAAGAGTCAGATGTGACTGAAACAACTGAAAAACAACAAGGCTTCCAAGAGGTAGGGGTGAGGAGGTCCATGCATGAGGGACAGACAGTGAAAAAGCATGGAGGTGATGGGAGGGTGGGGATGGAATACCATGTACAGGGAGCAGCAAGTAGATTAGTTTGTCTGGAAAGTAGAGTGCAAGAGGAGGAGTAATTAGTAATCAGTCTAAAAAGCTAGGTTGTGGACAGTCTGTAAAGGTCTAAATGTCAAACAGGAGTTTCTGTTTTATCCTAGAGGTAATAGGGAGCTGCTTGAGCATTTGAGCAGGAGTGACACAGTCAGACCCGAGCTTGAGGAATATCAATTCTTCAGCCAATATGGTCATATGGATTCTAGCTGGGAGAGCCTGAGGCAGGGAGACCAAGTAGAAGACTATTATAATAGTAGAATTGAGAAGTGATGAGGGTTTGAATTAGGATGATGGTTTTGGGAGTTGTAAGAAGTGGATGAGTATAAAATGGTAATGGCAAACCTATGACACGTAGCCATTTTCGATGACATGTGGCTGCATACAGAGAAGTATGGGGCTATATGTCGAGGATGAAACATTTGCTGTAGTGTAGACACCGTGCACTATAGATGATGATTCTATATATATATTAATTTACCTATTTTGGTTTATTAAATATAGTTATATATTACAATTATACATTTTTGTTATTTAAACTATAAATATCATGAAATTCTGTTTTTTTTTTCTTGAAGTGACACACTATCTGAGTTATGCTCAGTTTTTTGGCAAATTTTGCTCAAAAGGTTGCCCATCACTGGTATAAGAGGTGCTCTGGTGACAGACTCAAGAACACTTGGCATCAGATTGCATATATGAAATGGAGAAAAGTATATTCGGATAGCTATGAGGTTTTCAAAACTTGATGACTAGAAAAGTAGTGGTATCCTGGACAGAAATAGGGGGGTTAAAAGGAAAGATGAAATTTAAGGGGGAAAGAATGAGATGCTTATGAGACATCTATGTGAAGATGTATAGCAGCTAGTTGGTGCCGTGGGGCTGGAGCTCAGGAGAGAGATGAAGGTTAAATATTTTTTTGGTTGCCATCTTTGTAGAAATGATAGTGGAGTCCAGAGAAGCTGATGAGAAGTGACATAAAAGATAG
This sequence comes from Gracilinanus agilis, assembly GCF_016433145.1. Taxonomy (NCBI): domain Eukaryota; kingdom Metazoa; phylum Chordata; class Mammalia; order Didelphimorphia; family Didelphidae; genus Gracilinanus; species Gracilinanus agilis. The sequence continues at coordinate 165,416,716 of NC_058133.1, read as the reverse complement.
TTATGAAAGGGCAGCTAGGTAGCACAGTGGCTAGAGAGCCACACCTGGAATAGAGAGAACCTGTGTTCAAATTTGGCCTTGATCTCTTCATGGCAGTATAACCCTGTGCAAGTCATTTAACCCCAATTATCCAGTCCTTGCTCTTCTATCTTAGAGTTGTAACTAAAATAGAAAGTAAGAATTAAAAAAAGACAACTATAACCAGAAAAAGAGATTGGCCAGTCATGGAGCAAAAATAAGGAATAATAAATGGACAACATAGGTGCTACACTCGTATCCATGAAGATTTAAAAGAACTAGAGAAAGACCTTTAACACATGGGGTAGATCCATGATGGAGGATTTAGGAAACTATAGAGAGAATCATATAAGATGAGAAGGCATTGATAGATTGCAAATTGCATCAATGGAAGGAGTTCCCACATTGATGAAGTTATGGCTCCCTAGGATCACTATTCTGCCTGTTTGCCCCATAAACATTTGTTCTTTTGCCTATGCCTGCTTTAGATTGTAGGTATCCAGAATTAAGGCCTGTGCCTTAAGTTTTCTAAATAATTTAGGATGGTACCATGTGTAATTCAACTATATTAAATGCTTGGTCATGCTGATTTTCTTTCTGTCAACACATGAATCAAGACTATCATGTTTTGTAGACCTTATTTTTCCTTCATTAGTTTTTTCCTGAGTCTTGTAGTAATGGGTTCTTCAGACCTATTTCCCCAAGATTCATTCATTTCAAAATCCTCCCATAGTTATAATCATTGATACCATTCCAAATGTCCACATGATTCTCAGAATGAGAAACATAAACCTTGTGGTGACTGGAAGCTGGGAGTCACTATGAAGAGTTGAAATAATCCTAGATTTGGAATAAGAATAACTGAGTTTGAATCTCAGCTCTCTCATTTACTAGCTGTGTAGCCTCACTTAATTTCTTTGAATCCTCAGTTTTCTTAGCTGCCAAATGGGGATTGAAAATGGTTTTATGAAGCTCACATGAAATGATGCATGTAAAGTGTTTTGTAATTGTACTATGTTATATGAATCTAAGCAATCTGTTATTAAGGCCTTATATATAATTCCTTGAGTGGGATTGATGAGTTTTGGAACTAAATTTAATGTCTCAATCTGAGAGATAGATTGATATGAAAAAGGAAAGGACAAGGTCCAGGTCCTGTCATTGATTCATTGTGCCTTCAGAATAAGAAGTTTCATCATTCAGTTTATCAGCGTCTCCATCCATAAAATGGCTATGATAAATAGGTTTCAGGAAGAGAGATGCTATACAAATTAAAACATTTATTATTGGTTGTGATGAATACTGGAAATTATATAACTGTGAATAGAGCAGAGGAATCATCATGGTCAAAAGCTTGGTGATTATGACTTGGGGTATGTGTGAAATCTGCTTAATGTCCCTGTCTTTGACTCAGTTTCCCTTTACATAAAGAGAGATTAGTGAGAGAGAAAAAGAACAGATCTTAACTAAAAAAAAAAATACATTGCACTTTACCACATTAGATGTGAGAAACTCACATGATTTTGGTTTGGTTGTTTTTTTTTTTTTTTTTTGCCCTCCTTCACCCCAGGGATGTTGTGAGGATAGAGGAATTAATGCCAGTAATAAGCCTGGGGATCCCCACATTAAAGGTTATGTCAGTACAAAGCAGAAGTGACTTTGCTCAGGGTTACAGTACAACCAGATGAAGTCCAAGGAAGCTAGGTTTATTTACTTAGCAAAACCTGGGCTTCTCCCTAGTCCCATTTCTACCACAGTCTGCAAATGTCCCTTCCTCTCATTTCCTCTTTTTGGATCTTGGTTTCCCCCCTTCACAAAGAAGGACGGTGTCACCAACCTGTAGAAAGGGTAGTGAGAAATCACGAATAAACAGTATGAGACAATAGGATCAGCAAGAGGAAATGACTCTTCTGTCCTTGTTAGCATATCTTGGCTAGTCAGTTGGGTAAAGGAGAGAATTCTTCCCCTTGCCACCCTAAAGCTTGGTTGCCAGAACCAAATAATTTCAGAGTTTCTCTTTTCTGGAAAACCTGTCTAGATCAATCTAAGTAAGAGCAGTTAACTTGGTCCTCTTTTAAATCTTCACTCCACCCCCAATATCTTTCTTCCCTACTCATGTAACCCTTGATCTATATTAATATTAATAATTCTGCATCATTTCACATTTATTCGGCATTGGTATTCTGATGTCTCTGAGTCCTCCTTATGGCTGTCATTGACTTGTGGCTATTTCACTGTATGGTGGAAATTTCAGAGTAAATAAAAGTCTAGAGAATGCTAATAGTAGAATAGTAGTGATTCTCTCAAATGTAAATTAATAATGGATAAACACAATATTCTGCAAACCTTGTTTTAGAGAACCATAGAGAATTTTTTTTAAACCCTTATCTTCCGTCTTAGAATCGATAATGTGTATTGGTTCCAAGGCAGAAGAATGGTAAGGGTTAGGTAATGGGGGGTTAAGTGACTTGCCCAGGGTCACACAGCTGGGAAGTGTCTGAGGCCAGATTTGAACCTAGGACCTCCCATCCCTAGGCCTGGCTCTCAATCCTCTGAGCTACCGAGATGCCCCCAACCATAGAGAATTTTAAAGCTGAAAAGGACCTCAAAGGTCACACAATCTAGCTTCTTGATTTTCTAGATGAAGAAACCTGAAATCTATTAAAAGATACATTAAATACAACTTCAACAAGGACCATAGCTGAAAACCATCACGGAGTTGGAAGTTACTTTAGCAGTCATTTAATCCAACCCCCTTCGCCATATAGAAGTTCTCTCTTGCTTCCCAGACTGGTACAATCAATTTAATCAATCAATAAGTATTTATTTATTAAAGTTCTCCTTTGTTCCAGATACTCTGGTAGTTGTTGGTGATACAAAGAGAAAAATGGATGTTACATTCTGTCAGGGGAGACAATGGTTACATATATAAGTATATTAAAATAATATATAAAATAAATAAATTCAAGGTAATTTTTCTTCTTGTTGCTGGGGGAGAGGCAGTAGTAGCTGGAGGAGGGAATCATGAACAGCTTCAAGTAAAAGGTGGCTTTGAAGAAAACTAGAGATTCTAAGGAATGAAGAGGGAATTCATTCCAGGCAGTCCAGGTATACAAAAGCACAGAAATGAGAGATGAAATGTCTGTCGGCTCAGTGGATAGAGAACCAAGTCTATGGAGAGGAGGCTCTGAGTTCAAATCTAGCCTCAGGCATGACCCAGCTTTGTGACCCTGGGAAAGTCACTTAAACCCATTTGCCTAGTCTTTACTGCTCTTCTGCCTTGGAACCAATACTTAGTATCAATACTAAGGCAGAAAGTAAGTTAAAGAAAAAGAGCTAGCATAGTTTGAGTGTTTAGTACATGAAGGAGAGCATGATAATAAGCATGGCAAATCTGAAAAGGTAGGTTGGAGCTAGGTTGTAAGGGTCTTTAAATGCCAAAAATTGATCCCATAGGTAATAGGGAGACAATGGAATTTATTGAGTTGGAGAGCGAAAAGGTCAGATTTACACTTTAGGAAAATTACTTTGTCAGCTTTGGGGAGGACAGATTTGGAGAGGGGAGAAATGTGGGGTAGGAAGACCAATTAGAAGGCTATTACAGTAATCTAGGCTGGTGGTGATGAAGGTCCTGAACAAGAGTGGTGACTGTATGAGTAGGGAGAAGAAAATAGATGTAAAGGGGTGTTGTGGAGATAGAATCAATACATGTTGCTTACTTATCGGATACGTGGAGGGAAGGAATATGAGGTGTCAAGGATTTCTCCAAGGTTGCTAATGTGGGTGACTGGAAGGATGAATTCCCTCAACACAAACAGGGAAGTTTAAAGAGAGGTGGATGTTGGAGCTCAGTTTAGATATTTTGAGAATGAGATGCCAATGAGACATCCAGTTTGCAATGTCCATCAGGAAGCTGGACATAGAACTAGAGCTCAGAAAAATAATCACATATGTCTAGAGATCATATGTAGAGAGATGATAGTTAAATCCATGACAAAGAGCTGAAAGAGGGGGAAGAGTAGATGACAGGACAAAGGCCTGAGTTATACCTATAGTTAAGGAGAGAGATAGGGATGATGATCAAGCAAAGTAGATTGGGAAGGATTGTTCAGATTGGGAGAAGGAGAATCAAGAGATGTCATGTCATAACAACCCAGTGAAAAGAGAGGGCCCCAAAAGAGAAAGCGGTCACCAATGCCAAAATGCTCCAGAGAGACCAAGAAGGATGAAGATTGAGTAGCGTATTCATTACAATTCTACCTAATCCATTTTCAGATTTTTGTGATTGTTAGAAAGTTCTTTCTTATATACTAAAATTATCTCTGTTTCCCTACTGCTTCTGCCTGATAATAATAATGTTGTTATTATTATTGAATCCTTTTTCAGTTGCATCTAACTTCATGACTACATTTGGGGTTTTCTTGGCAAAGATTCTGGAGTAGTTTGCCATTTCTTTGTCCAGGTTATTTTGCAGATGAGAAACTGAGGCAAACAGGGTAAAGTGACTTGTCTCAGGTCACACAGCTAGTAAGTGTCTGAGGCTGGATTCAAACTCAGGTCTTCCTGACTCCAGTCTTGGAGTTCTATCCATTTCACCATTTGGCAGTGGCAGCCTATTCCTTCAATCTATTAGTTCTAATTCTGCCCTCTGGGACCACATAGAAAAAAAAAATCTACTCCCACTTCTATAAAAGAACCTTTGAAAAAGGTCATATCCCTCCAACTCTAGTCTTCCCTTTTTCAGTTTCCGCATCTGGTGGCACGGTCTTGGGATAACCCTATTTACCTTTCAAACCTGTTTCTCTTCTTGTCTTTCCTAAAATGTGACTCCCAATCGGAACATTACTTTAGATGGTACCAAGGATGGTCACTTTCCTTGTTCCAAACATGTTGATACTTCTTTCCATCAGTGTACCTGAAACTTGAACCACACTTTTAAAAACATTGTTGTTTGTCCTTAGTTTTTGAAGAGACCAATGTCCTCATGGGGCATCATAGTCTTGACTGAGGGCAGAGAGGCATAAAGTTGTCAGATTCACACTCTCTCTTCTGATCATTAAAGTCTAGTGACAAGATAAAAGGTAGGATGTCTGGTGATAGTCTGGGATGCAGTGAGTGGCCTTGGTGTCTTCCATATCTGAACAGGCTCAAAGCTCTCCATAGTGCTGGCTTCAACTGCCTTCTTGGTGGTTGGAACAAATTGCTCTCATTTAAGGATTGTATCGAGTTTGTGCCTGACTTAAACCCTCCAGATCTTTGTCACATCAGGTGTTGTAAAAGCAGATCTCTCTCATCTAGCAGTTGGACAGTTGGTTTTTAAAATCTAAATTCAGAACTTTGGATTTAGCTGAGTTACGTTTCACACTGTTGGTTTCATTTCTTCCTCTCACTTTGTCCAGTGGAACAATTCTCAAACTTTTTGGTCTCGGGAACCCTTTATATCTTTAAAAATTATTGAAGATCCCAAAGAGCTTTCACTTATGTGGGTTATATCTACTGAGATATACTGTATTAGAAATTCAAATGTCTATCATTATGAAAAAAGTTTTGACTTGGAGGACTCCTTGAAATGCTTTTGGGGACTTAGGGTCCCTGGATGTACCTTTAGAATTGTTATTTCTGATGTATCAAAAAAAAAAAAAGGGAGAATGTTGTATTGCTTACTGATATAGCTGTTCCACTTTGTGGCAGTTTCTCAAGCATAGTTTAAAAAAGTAAAGCAATCACCGTAAAGGATCATTCAACAAATATTTAAGTGACTTCTTTATGCAATTTATTGTGCTAAGGGCAGGAAAGAGATATAAAGATAAAAAAGAAAAGACATAGATCCTAGCCTGAAGGAGCTTACACTCCTGGTTGGGGGAGATAAGATATGTACACAGATAAGTATAACATAAAATAGCATATAAATACATAAAGAATACTGGGGCACACTATTACCTTAACAGGATACCATACTGAAAAATGTATAAGAAGAGCATAAAGTGCTGTGAGATCATCTCAGGGTCAAGCTGTTTCCAATTGAGGGCACCAGGGAGAGAGCTTGGCCTTGAAGAATATAATAATAATAGTTAGGATTTACATAGCACCTACTATGTGCCAGGCACTAAGCTAAGTGCTTTACAAATATTTTTGTATTTGATCTGTACAACAAATCTGGGAGGTAGGTACTTTATTATTCCCATTTTACATGTGAGGAAACAGAGACAGAGGTTAAGTGACTTGTCCAAGGTCTCCCCAACTCCAGGCACTGCACTACCTAACTGTCCTCATAACATAGAGAATGCCATCTATCTTGGTCAGGAGATAATAGTAATAATCACTGACGTTTACATAGTGGTTTAAGATTCACCAAGCTCTTCACCAACATGATCCTCTTTTTTCCTTCTGTTCCGGGTAGGCAAATCTTCTGGTTAAAGAGAGCCACCTCATATGATACAGGCACACACTAGCCATCTTCAAAGAATCCGAATCCACTGGCAGACACTGGGAGCTAAACTTCTACTAATAAACTTTCTTTGATGATTCAGAAGATACTTTGGGATCTTAAAGTGAATCACCAAGGATTGTGCCGCAGAGATGTGGGGATGCCAGTTAATAGAGAGTTCTAGTAAATAGGGTGTTGGATAACAGAGAGCTTGCTGAAAGAGATTGGCAGAGAGTGAAGGGAGTAGGAGTTCATGCGGTTGGACATCACAGGAAAGCTATCCTAGATTTTGGCATCCATTCAGAAGACGGGCGGTACTTCTAGAGGCACGTCCTTCTGCCGGGAGAATAACCTGCGCACACAATAGATTATTGTCACGGACTTGGCCAGCACGGCTGGTAATGCCACTACAATGTGTCAAAAGCAGATAGTTCTCAACAGTAAAAAAGAAAACAATGAAACGGAAACTCCCACCGACATCTTACAGGGCCATATCTCAGGCTTGGGTTCTGCGGGAAGAACTTGGTCTGCTAAAACTCATTTTTTGGGGAAAGGGAATCTCAGAACCTGAAAGTCTCGCTGGAGCCTGCATCCAGCCCCCTGGCAGCCAGGTTAGGAAAGCACCTGGGGTGGGGTGGGCAGGACCTGTTCTCTGGAAGTACAAACAAGCCCCGCAAGTGCCGTCTTGTTTGCCTTCCCTATTAAGCAGATGCTGATTGCAGACCGAGCCCTCTCCTGCCTCTGCTTGCCAGACCCATTCAGGACAATGCGAAGTTTCTCCCAAGTTCCCCGTAGAAAATATTTTGCCCGGAGACTGCCCCTGAAGCTCTGAAGCACTAATTGTACTTGAACGTTAATTGAACCTCATTAGTGGAAGCTTGTGAGGGAGGGGAGTGTCCCCTGGGACTGAAGCGAGGAGAAAGGAGATTTACTTGAGGTTTTAGTTTAGCTCAGGGTGCCAAACTGCCGCTGTTTGGGCTGCCCGAGCTACTCTGGCTTACTCCGCAGTTACTTAGGAGAAGCTGTCTCTTGTCCCCCAGCTCCCATATTCTTCTTCTTCCTTTTTTTAATATTATCACGCCCTTGAGGTACTCCAAGATCATGTTAAATTCATTTATGTCTTTTTTTTATTCCGGTTAGGAAAATGGCTCATGGAATGTTGAAGAAGCCCCCTAATTCCTGAACTAATCGCCAGCTCCAAGTAATTGGGGGCTTTTTGTTGTTGTGGAGTCACTTCAGTTGGTTCCAACTCTTCAAGATCCCATTTGGGGTTTTCATGGCAAAGATACAGGCCAGTTCCTTCTCTAGCTCATTTTATAGATGACGAAACCGAGGCAGACATGGTTAAATGGATCATGCAGCTAGTAAGCATCTGAGACTGGATTTGAACTCCTGAAGAGGAATCTTCCTGATTCCAAGTCCAGTGATCTATCTATCCCTTGTGTCTTTAGCATTAAATTGTTATTGAACTTAATTCTTCACTATTCATTCTTAGGAGCCTGGAAGGTTAGGTGTGGGGCCAAGAGAGAATTCCACAGTGATATGTGGGCCGGATATAGATCCCACTATCCAAATGAGAGCATCTCTACAAATAGGAAGTAGGAGGGATCTTTCATTTCATTGGTATAGGGAACTCCCAGATGAGGAAATTCCTTGCACCAATTTAAGATGGCAATTCTTCGACTTGGAGTTTTAGTTTTTGTCTAGAGAAGTGGTGTCAAACTCAAATTGAAATGGGGGCCCTTAAATAAGGATCCCTTCAGGCTGTATATTGACTTAGCTTCAAAATGTGATGCTATCTATGCTTTATTGAATTTGTATTTGTTTTGTCAAATATTTGCCAATTATATATTTTTTTTATTTTTATTTTTTATTTTTTAAACCCTTAACTTCTGTGTATTGACTTATAGGTGGAAGAGTGGTAAGGGTAGGCAATGGGGGTCAAGTGACTTTGCCCAGGGTCACACAGCTGGGAAGTGTCTGAGGCCGGATCTGAACCTAGAACCTCCCGTCTCTAGGCCCTGCTCTCAATCCACTGAGCTACCCAGCTGCCCCCTGCCAATTATATTTTAATCTAGTTTTGGAGAACATTGAAACTGTTTGACATCTCTGGCCTAGAGAACTGTGAAGTGTAGTCATAGGGTCACCCTGCCAATGTATCAGAAGCTGTCCTGGAATTCTGATCTTCCTGGCCTGCTCTTTGTCCATTATGCCATGAGGCCTCCCATTACATCTTTTTTTTTTGTTAAACTCTTGCCTTCTGCCTTAAAATCATATGTATTGATTCTAAGGCAGAAGAGTAGTAAGGGGCTAGGCAATGGGGATTAAGTGACTTGCCCAGGGTCACAAAGCTAGGAAGTGTTTGAAGTCACATTTGAACCCAGGACCTCCCATCTCTGGGCCTGGCTCTCAATCCACTGAGCCACCTAGTTGCACCCTCCCTGCCCCACCCCCCCATTACATCTATGTATTTTTAAATTTATTTTTTTAAAAAAGATTTTATTTTCCCAATTACATGTAATAATAATTTTCCATATATATTTTCTGAATTATAGGATCCAAATTATTTTCCTCCCTCCCTTCCTTCCCCCTTCTCAGAGATAGTAAGCAATTTGATCTGGGTCATAAATGTATTATCATGAAAAACACATTTCCATATTGTTCACTGTTGTAAGAGAATACCATGTCTTTTATTAAAAAAAAACAACACACATATAAACCTATATTTTGTGTCTACTACATACTGAACAGAAATGAAATTGGAAGCACATTAAATGCAACACCTAAATTTGTGCTATAGACATCAGGTTTTTTGTCTAACATATAAGGAATGAGGGAAAGCTGGGTGACTCAGTGAATAGTGTCCCCTTTCTAGAGTCAGGAGGACTTAAATGAAAATCTTGCCTCAGGTACATATTAGTTGGGAAAACCTAGGCAAGTCACTTAATCCTGTTTACCTCAATTTCCTTATCTGTAGAATGAACTGGAGAAGGAAATGGCAAACTACTCCAATATCTATGCCAGGGAAACCCCAAAAGGCAGCTAGATAGCTCAGGGGATTGAGAGCCAGGCTCAGAGATGGGAGGTCCTAGGTTCAAATCTGGCCTCAGACACTTCTTAGCTGTGTGTCCCTGGAAAAGTCACTTAACTCCCATTGCCTAGCCCTTACTGCTCTTCTGCCTTAGAACTAATACAGTATTGATTCTAAGATAGAAGGTAAGGGTTTAAAAAAAGAAAAAGAAAACCCTAAAAGGAGGCAGGAAGAGTCAGACATGAGGATGCAGTTGAAAAATGACTGAACCACAACAAATCCCTGATTAGTCTTCCCCTGGGGAAAGGCTATGTTTGGGAGACCCACTGCTGGGGAGTAGAACAGCCAAAGATTTGAAATTTCAGCACCCATCTCTGCTCATGAGCTCCTTTTGTAGAATAATTCTCCTTTTCTACTCCTTCCCTCCTGCTTGTTCCCCAAGATTTGTCTACTCTGTCTTCCTACTATAACTCAGGTAAATGAAAGCATTAAATCATGTTTACTCTTAAAGTCAGAGGCCTGAGTAGTCCCAAGGATAAAGTGGGAGATGTAAGACATCTTGTAAGAGGCATACTGATAACCCCTCCCTGAATCTCAGTACTGGATGGCGAAGACAGGAAATCTTTTTTTTTTTTTTTTTTTTTTAACATTTATTAATATTCATTTTTAACAGGAAATCTTTTTAATGGGGGCAATAGTTTTACCTTTGACAATGAGGGACAAAAGGCTTAAAATGCAGAAATAGGGCAAGGTTAGCTAGAACCCTTTCACACCGAAGCCTCCCCAGAATTGGGCCACTACTGTAACTATTTTAAAGTTCATTTACAAAATTCTTACTTCCTACAACCTGATGAGTTAAGGGAGTACAAGTATTAAAGCAATTTTATAGATGAGGATAATATCTTGAGGTTTTGAGAAGCTTACAAATCTAGGGACGGGAGTATAGGCCCCGGGTCTTGAAACCCCTGACAACACTATTAGTGAATCAATAGAAAAGAATAAATGGAGACCTTCAGCCATTTCCTCTGGGAGTTAGACACTGAAGAGAGGCTTGTGGGGTGGTGGAATCTCACAGAGAAAGTTAGGGTCAGTTACCCCCATAATAACGATAATAACTGAAATTTACTCTTAATTCTTCAGTAGATCTGGGTTATTTATTTGAGAATTCCTTTCAAGAATGTAAATCAATCAATCAGTGACAATGAATACCTTTGTTATTTAGTCATTTTTAGTTGCGCCTATCTCTTCTCAAATTCCATTTGGGGTTTTCTTGGCAAAGAACCTAGAGTGGTTTGCCATTTCCTCTCCTTGTCATTTTACAGATGAATAAAGTGAGGCAAACAGGTTGAAATGACTTGCCCAGGATCACATAACTAGTAAGTGTCCAAGGCCAGATCTGAACTTAGGAAGAGTCTTCCTGACTCCAGACTTGGAGCTCTAGCCACTGTGCCATCTAGCTGACCCTACTAAATACCTATTAGGTGCCAGGCATTATACTAGGCCCCGAGTTTTACAAATAAAAAGAATGAAACAATCCCTGTTTTCAGGGCACTTATATTCTCATAGAGCAGTCTGCAAGTATATATAGTCACTCACGCACATATGTGCATGTATATGCATACATGTATATATGTACTTGCTATATAACAGTGTACACATATACTTGCTGTACAAAAAGTACATATGCTTATTGACATATGTACACACACATGCACATGTACACAAATGTTTGCAAACATACACGTGTATACATGCATATTCATACAAGATAAATATAAGAATTGTTGGCATTTATTTAGCATTTTAAAGTTTGCAAAGTACTTTACAAATATTATTTTATTCTCACCACAACCCTTCAAGCTAGGTGCTATCATATTTCCCTCATTTTATATATGAGGAAACTGAGGCAAACAGAATTAAATGACTTACCCAGGGTCACGTAGCTGGTAAGTGCCTTGGGTTGAATTTGAAGTAGGATTTTCCTGATCCCAAGTCTATTGCTCTATCTATTGTGTCACCTAGGTACTTTCATATAAAAGGAATAAATAAAAATAAGCATAAAGGAATTAAATACAAGAAGAGTTTCAGGGGGAGGGTACCAACAGTTGGAGTTCAAAAAAGTTTTTGTGTAGAAGGTGATGCTTAAGAGGGATATCAAGGGGCAGCTGGGTAGCTCAGTGGATTGAGAGCCAGGCCTAGAGATGGGAGGTCCTAGGTTCAAATATGACCTCAGACATTTCCTAGCTGTGTGACCCTTGGCAAGTCACTTAACCCCCATTGTCTAACCCTTACTGCTCTTCTGCCTAAGGACCCATACACAGTAGTGATTCTAAGTCAGAAGGTAAGTGTATAAAAATAAAAAAATAAATGAAAGCGGGATCTCGAAGGAAGAGATTGGATTTTATGAAGAGGAGGTAAGGTGGTAGTTTATTCCAGACATAGAGAAAGGCCATTGCAAAGGCAGGAGTCTGGAGACAAGAAGATGGAGAGTCCTATGTAACAAAGACATTAATTTGCTGAATTGCCAAATTACCAGTACAGGAACAATATACAATAAGGCTGGCAAAATAGGTTGGGACAAAATTGTGAAGAACTTTACAAGCTAAAGGGAAAAGTTTATATTTTACCCTAAAGGCCATAGGGAGTTGCTGGAATTTATGGAGTAGTTGAATGACAAGGCTACATTTGTGTTCCAGAAAAATCACTTTGGTAGCAGTGTGTGGGATGGACTGAAATGGGGAGAGATCTGAGTTGGGGAGACCAATTAGGAGGCCATTGTGCTAATCTAGGCAAGAAGTAATGAAGGACTGAATTAAAGATAAGGTTTTTTTAAATTGAGAGAAGGGGTTGGATGTGAGAAGTGTTGTAGAGATTTTAAAAGAAGCAAGATTTGGCAGATGATTGGATATGTGGTGGAGGGGGAATTAAAATGGCTAGAATAATGTTGACATTATAAACCTGGGAGAATCTAAAAATGGTAATGTATTTAACAGCAATGAGAAGTTTGGAAGACATGAAGGTTTTGGGAAAAGATAAGCATTCTGTTTTGGACATGTTGAGTTTCAGATGTCTTTGGGATTTGTAATGTCTAACAGTCAACTGGTGATATGGGACTGTAGCGCAGGAGAATACAGAGGCTGAATATGTCAATCTGTCAATCATCTGCATAGGTATCATAATTAAATCATTGAGAGCTGATGAAGTTAGCAAAAGAGAGAATATAGTTAAAGAAGAGAAAGGGAATCAGGAAAGAGCCTTGGGAAACACTCACAATTAGGGGCATGAGATGGAGGATGAGCAAGCAAAAAAGACTGAGGAGTGGTCATACAGGAAAGAAGAGAACCAAGAGTGAGTAGTGTAAAAAAAATCCATAGAAGAGAAAGTATACTGAGGAAGAAGATATTCAACAGCATTAAAGGCAGCAGAGGGGTTGTAAAGGATAAGGATTGAGAAAGGCCATCAGATTAGGCAACTAAAAGAGTATTGATAATTTCTGAGAGAGTAGCTTCAGTTAAATGGTAAGATCAGGAGTTAGATCACAAAGATCAGAGGAATAAGAAGAAATGAAATGGAGGCAGCAGCTGTAGATAGCTTTTTCAAAGAGTTTGAAAAAGGGTGGAAAAATATAGGACAATGGCTAGGGGAGATGGCAGATGGAGGGAAGGTTTTTTAAAGATGAGGAGACTTGGGCATGTAAGAAGGCAGATGATAAAGAATCATTAGATAAGGAGAGGGTGAAGATTCCAGTAAGAGAAGATGACTGAGATTGCAGTGTTCTGGAGGAGATGGAAGGGAATGGGGTCTAGGGGAAATGATTTACTTGGCAAGGAGCCTGGGGGAAATGAAGAGGGGATGAGGAAGGGTTTTTGAGATAAAGAGAAAAGAGAAGAAGGAACCTCAGCTTTTTCAGCAAAGAAGTGAGTGTCTTAGCCGAGAACATGGAGGAAGTGAGAGCTGTGGCAGGACTGAAGAGAAAGGAAGGTTTAGAATAGTTTCTATGGGGCATAAGAGAAGAAGCCAAAGGGAATAAAAGGACTCCCTGGCTTCAGTAAAAGCTTAGCTGAAGTTGAGCGACATGGATTTGTAATGTAGTTGGCCAGAAGTTGTGTGATTTCTAGCTATATTCAGCAACATGTAAATAGGAAAGAAGGCAGTTGTTGGGAATAAGCATTGTTGGGAGTAAGCCTGCCTAGTCTATGTGACTCTTGTTCATTTCTTCCCATAAGTACACCACAGTGGGTTCACTCAACATGCTGATGGCTTTCTTTGATTTCTTATGATATTTGGAGGAAGATGGAGTAGGGTTACCATAAGGAAGCTGTTGTAATCTGTCTCTCTTTCCTTGCCAGTGGACAGGCTATCTGCCTCTCATCTATCACCTTCACCTTATGACCAGTTCATCTTATTTTTCTATCATCCATTTTCTTTTTTTTCTTTTTCCTTTTTAAAAAGTTTTTATTTTGAATATTTCCCCATAGTTACATGTTTCATGTTCTTTCCCTCTCCCCCAACCCCTCCCAGCCCCGCCTCTTAGCTGATGCACGATTCCCCTGGGTTTTACAAGACCTAATTCCATATTATTGATAGTTGGACTAGAGTTATCGTTAAGTGTCTACATCCCCAATAATATCCCCATCAGCCCATGTGTTCAAGTAGTTGTTTTTCTTCTGTATTTCTCTTCCCACAGTTCTTCCTCTGTATGTGGCTAGTTTTCTTTCTCATAAGTCCCTCAGCCTTGCTCTGGATCCTTGCGTTGTGCTAGTAGAGAAGTCTGTTATGTTCGATTGTACCACAGTTATCATCCATTTTCTTGATGGCATCTTTTACTCCTGTTCTTTGGAGCTCTTCTTTGGTTTTATTGATGTAGCCAGATCAAATCTACCAATTCTCTTTTTCTGATACAATATGAATTAGGTATGGGACATTATTTCTCCACATCAAAGAAATGGTTAACACAAAAGGCTCTCATAAGCTTGCATAGACAGAAAACACTTAAAAGAAGTAATAATAATAACCTTCAAATACTCCTAGGCCCTCCTAGGAGGTTGACATTTAAAATGATCAAAACATAAGTTATTATGTAGGGCTGATAAATTGGCATTTCCCATTTTCATTTCAGACCTAGACTGTCCAAACAATTCTCTTTAGGCCCATGTCTTCTGGCAAGTCTGGTCAAGGACTGAGTTCCTTCCTACATTGGTATTATCCTTGCCATTGCCGAAAATCTTCTTGCCACCCATCAGTTCTGTTGGGGGGCTCCAGAACTTCCAAACATCTCAAACTCACAAAGTGGCCTCTAAGGCTGGAAATGCACATCTTGGTATTGCTGTTCAGTCACAATCAGACATGGAAATTAAAAAGTGTACAAGGCAGCTGGGGCTCACCCAAGTAGGGCATGTGTTTTGGTTGCCATGTACTCACGATCAACATGTGGGTGGAGTTGGAGTGGGGTGGAGAAGGAAGGCCCCTCAGAGGAGAAGCTTGAAAGGCCCTGACATGATATATGGCTGAGAAGAGGAGAGAGAGGCTGAGGGCAATTCACTCCTTTTTAAAGATTCAAAGTCAGCAACTCTTCCTGCCAGTAAGGTTGCTTCATCATTCCAAAGTATCTGAGTTCTTTGGTATGGAGCTGTTTCCTTGGAAGTGACCAGGATGCAGCCTTAGCATTCCATTGGGCATATTCCAATTAAACCCCTGTTACACAGGTATGGAGGAATCCTAGTTTGAAGGCTTGTATACTGGAGATGAAATATATTGTGTGGAGAACAGAAATGAGGACATTTGGAAGACAAATGAGTGGGTTTCAGGAAAAAGGAATTGAGTTCTATTCTGGACATGTTGAGTTTGAGATGTCTATAAGACATCCAAAAAGGAAATGGACTATCTCTGGAGTTAGTGAGTTTCCTGCCCTTAGAGGTATTGCAGAGATTATTTTGCAGGTGTAGGTTGGACTGGCTGGCTCTTGAAGTCCTGTTTATTCATAGGATTATGGATTTAGAGCCAGAAAGGATCTGAGGGGTCATTCATTTCAATTCATAGAGATTTTATTAAGCACTTACTATGTATAAGGGAAGAGGTTTCTGTGGCTCAGTGATTAAAAGCATTGGGCATAGAGTCAGGAAGACCTGAGTTGAAATTCAGCCTCGGACACGTCTTAGCTGTGTGATCCTGGGCAAGTCACTTAATCTTCAATTGTTTGACAAAAGGATCCTCTAGATTCACTGGAGAAGGAAACGTCAAACTATTCCACTATCCCTGCCAAGAAAACTCTGGATACCTACGGTTTATGGAGTCAGGAAGAATTAGACAGTATTGAACTACTAACCAGCAACAAAAATATATGAGGTAAGAGATATAGTGAGTAGAGAGTACTAGCTTTGGAGTTAGGGAGCTATGAGTTCAAGTCCTGTCTCTGACATATACTGGTTATACGACTATGGACAAGTCACTAAATCTTTCAGTGCCCAGGAAAGATGGCAAGTTACAGAAGAGTAGCTAATGTGAATTGGTGAAAGGCTTTTCACACCAGAGGTTCCTCATACTAAGATGAAGTTTGCTCCAGAGCGTACACTGAACCCCTATTCCCCAAGTACAAAGCCATTAGACACTGGGAATAAAAGATAAAATTAAAAACTTCTCATCCTCAAGGAGTTTATTTACACTAAAGGAATACTACATGCAGGTCTCCTTCAACTCTGAAATTCAGTATGATTCTGTGGTTGGTGAAGTTGCCAACATCTGCACTAAGCATTCTTATTGTAGTAGATGCAAAAGCGGGCAGTAATAATGGTGAAGGCTGACATTTACGTAATGCTTTATGGTTTTCAAAATGCCTTGTCCTCAGGGACCTGGAAAAGTGAGATCAGCTCATATGAAACAATTAGGGAATAATATTAGATAGTATATAATGAGGGGCCGAATTAGACATCATTAACTACCAAAATGTATCATGTAGATAATAAGCTCAAGGGTTACATAGGGAAGGGACTCTAAGAGTTAGGAGGGGACCTTAGTTCTTGTCTAGTTAAATCTATTTTATCTGGGTTGAGTTAAGGTTAGTGCTGGTTGGAATTAACAAAGTAAGGCTTAATGTGGGAGTTAAGACTTGAAATGGAAACGTTTAGATTGAAAGATGTAGGAAAAGCCTTTGGGTGGTGACAAAGATTGGATGTGTTAAATATGTAGGGTGGAGTGTGTTAGGGTAGTGTGGAGGGGGGGAGGGAATATGGTAGGGGAGATGGGATCATGAGGAAATGGATCTAGTTGGAACACCTGGAAGATATTGAGGAGTAGTGAGAGAAAAGGTTGGATTTGTTTAGTGGGACCAAATGTTGGAATGCTTTGAATGTGAATGTAAAGGATTTGGATTATTCTGATGGGCTTCTTAGAGAGATTCTTGAGCAGGGGAGGGGTGTGGAAGGGCTGCTACTGGGAATATTAATTTTGGAGAGGGCCTGGCTTAGATGAATACATAACTGGAAGAAGGGAGACCAGATTAATAGATAAAATGTTGAAAAGAAGACTAGCTAACTACACCATTCTGTTCCCCTGTTTCACATTGGGGAAGGACAGTATTACTTTTTCAGGGATGAAAAGTATTAACTCAAATAGAACTTCTTTCTCTAGTTTTAATATGACCCTGGGGCCAGTTTCTGCCTTCCCACTGAGCAAGTCAGGGAGACTTAAAGTCCCAGAACTCCAAGCTTATATATGTCAGAACTTTCTCTCTGCTGTCCTGATGTTCTTGTATATTCCTTTCTGGATGATGCAATCCAATCCAATTCAATCCCATCTCATCCAATTTAATCCACTAATGACATAATTAATAGCAACTATATGGAAAGTATTGTGCTATTTGCTGAGGACACAAAGACAAAAACATAAAGAATGCTAATAACAAAGGGCATCTGGAAAAGCTTCCCCATAAAACATGAACATGAGCTGAACTTTTGAAAGAATAAAGGATTATTTTTTAATCTAATTTTTTCGATGAACAAAAATATATTTTTTCTCCTTCATCTCCCCAATGAAAAAGAAAAGAAAAACAACCCCTTTATAACACCTACAAATGGTCCAGCAAAACAAATTCCAGCATTTGTCATGTCCAAAAAAATTAAAAGACTCCTTCTTAACATCAAGTACCTCATCTCCCTGTTGGCAGGTGGGTAGCATATCTCCTTATCAGTTCTCTGGAATTGTGATTATTGTTCATCTTTATATCTTTCTTTTTTTTTTAAATTTTTTAAATCCTTAACTTCTGTGAATTGACTTATAGGTGGAAGATTGGTAAGGGTAGGCAATGGGGGTCAAGTGACTTGCCCAGGGCCACACAGCTGGGAAGTGTCTGAGGCTGGATTTGAACCTAGGACCTCCTGCCTCTAGGCCTGGCTCTCAATCCACTAAGCTACCCAGCTGCCCCATTTATATCTTTCTTATTATTTGAATTCTTTTTCTGTTTTTGTGTACTTCTTTCTGCATCAGTTCATCCAAGTCTTTCCAGGTTTCTCTGAAACTGACCCTCTCATCATTAAACAAAACAAAACAAAAACAACCCTTACATTCTGCCTTAAAATCAAAACAAATATCAATTTCAAGGCAGCAGAGCAGGAAGGAGGAAACAATGGGGGTTATACAGCTAGCAAGTGTCTGAGGTCATATTTGAACCCAGGACCTCCCATCTCTAGGCCTGGTTCTCTAGGTACTGATCCACTTAGCTGTCCCTCTTTCATCATTTCTTATAGCATAATAGTATTCCATCACATTTATATACCATAATTTGTTAAGTAATCTTACTTAGCAGTTCTAAAACTTTTTGGTTTTAGGACTTCTTTGTACTCTTAAAAATTGTTTCGACCCTTCTACCCCAAACCTTTTGTTTATGAGAGCTATATATCAGTATTTACTGTATTAAAATTTAAATGTTTGAGTATTATTATGAAAATAGTTTTGAGCTTATGAACCCTCTGAAAGAGTCTGAGGAAGTCCCAGACCATATCCTTAATAAAAATAATGTCTAGCATTTATATAGCACCTACTATGTGTTAAGGACTTTATAAATATTATCTTATTTGATGTAGGTGCTCTTATCCCCATGTTGTAGATGAGGAAACTGAGGCAAACTGAGGTTAAGTGACTTGCCCGTGATGACTCATGTATAATCTATATCATATTGCCTGCTATTTTAGGGAGGGAATGGGCAGGAAGGGAAACAAAATGTCAGAAAGTAATAAAAATGTTATTCACATATAATCTGGAAAAAATATAATTTTTTAAAAAGTGACTTTCCCAGGATCACACAACTAGTGAGTATCAGAGATTGAATTTGAACTTTAAGCACCCACCTTGTGCTAGGTAATTTGACTATACAGGGAAATAAAGATGAATCATGTCTCTGCTCTTGAGCAGCTCACAGACTCCAGTTGGAGAGAGAACATGTAAACAATTATTACTATGCAGAAAATAAATACATAAGCCAAATGACTATACTATAAGAGCTCCAGGAATTCAGAGGGAGAAGAGTAATCCTTTCCTCCAAGAGTAACCAGTGATAGTTTCTCTGATGGAAGTGGTAAGATCTGTGTTGTATATCGATAGGTATTGTGGGATGAGGGCATTTCAGATAACATAAAACAAAGGTGCCAGGATAGGAAATCATAAGGTACACTGGAAGAGATGTAAATTAGCCATGCTGGGTAGAGTGGAGACTTTTTGGTAAGATAAGGATGGAAAGGTATGGGGAAGTCAGATTTTGGAAGGCTTCCAGTGCCAGGCAATGGATTTTGAACTTTATCCTGTTGTTTTTGTCATTATTTGTCTTTGTTTTTTATAGAGGACCAATGATATCATGGGGGTGAGGTCTTGACTTGCATGTGAGTGGAAGAGAGGCAGAGTTGCACAAAATCATCAGTCTCATTCTTTCTTCCAGTCATCGAAGTCCAGTGGCATGACAAATGCACTTCTCAGATATATAGATAACTGAGTCAGATTTACATATAATATTCCCCAATTGACAAGTGGTCAAGGGATATGAACAGGCAATTCTTAGATAATGAAATTAAAACTATCTTTAGTCAAATGAAAAAATACTCCAAATCACTATTAATTAGAGAAATGCAAATTAAAACAACTTTGAGCTACCACTTCACACCTATCAGACTACCTAATATGACAACAAAGAAAAGTTATAAATGTTGGAGGATATATGGGAAAATTGGGACACTAATACACTGTTGGTGGAGTTGTGAACTGATACATCTAATCTGGAGAAGGCTCCAAAACTGTACATACCCTTTGACCCAACAATACCACTACTAGGTCTGTATACCAAAGAGAGCAAAGATAGAGGAAAATGACATATCTGTACAAAAGTATTTATAGCAACTCTTTTTGTGATAGCAAAGACCTAGAAGTTGAAGAGGTAGCCATCAATTGGAGAATGACTGAACAAGTTGTGGTTTATGATTGAAATAGAATGCCATTTTGCCATAAGAAATGACAAACAAGATGATCACCAAAAAATCTAGACTTACATAAGTGATACAAAGTGATGTGAGCAGAATCAAGAGAACATTGTATGTAGTTACAGCAATAAAGTACAATGATCAACTGTTAATAACAACTATTTATTATCAGTATTGCAAGGCTCTAAGACAGCTCTAAGGGACTCATGATGAAAAAGGCTATCCACTGCCATAGAAGGAACTGATGGAGTTTGAATGCAGATTGAAGCAAACCATTCTTTATTTCTTTCATGAACTTATTTCTAGTATGTGTGTCTTCTTTCACAATATAACAAATATAGAAATATATATTGCATGATAACATATATACAACCTTTATTGTATTATCTGCTGCCATCTTGGGAAAGGGGAAGGGGTGGGAGGAAGGGAGAAATTGTGGACTGGAAAATGTCAGAAAATGATTATTGAAAATTGTATTGACATGTAATCTAGGGAAAAAGAAAACCTTAAACAATCTAAAACCAAAGCCAGGACAATTGTTCATGACCTTGGGGTCTTTGATATCTGACCAAACTCTTATCGCTCCACAGCAACTTCTTCAGCCACCTTCATAGCCATTGGAACAAATTGTTCTCATCTACCCATTCAGTTGTGGGAAGTCTTCACCTGCTTGGGGTAGACAAGATAAGTTTGAGGTCTATTGGTTACCCTCAAAGAACTCATGATCTCATGAGTATTTCTTCCATCTGAACAAACTGCATACCAAGGCTAAGAATTGCACAAAGTCTGGTAGATCATATGTCCTGTAGTTATATTACTTTGGGTAGGTCACCTCCCCTCCCCTCAATGGTCTTGGTATCTACTTTATACTTATCTTTTTTTTTTTAATCTGTTGTCTCACCCCTTAGAATGTAAACTCTTTGAAGGCAGGAGTTCTTTTCACTTTTTCTTTGTAAATGGAGGTTTATTATCATAGCCCTGGGTCACTCATCTACCCTTGATAAAAGCTTATTGATTGATTAATGTAAGCTTTTTGGGCCTCAGTTTCCTCATCTTTGAAATGAAAGGTTTGGACTAGTTGGTCTCTGAAGTCTCTTCCAGCTCTATGCCTATGATTAGAGGCAATTTGATCCATATTTAATTCAGTGGAAAATCCAAGCTAATGGAACGAGGAAGTTGCCCCCTAGCCCTAGGAAGGATATTGTAATGAGATATGATTTGTGGAAGGCTAGGCTCACAGACTTAATCAGAGCCCAGGTTTCCTTTTCTTAAAAAAAAAAACAGGTGCAAACTCAGGAAACTACTTAAAAACACTGACCACACAACCTATCAATACCCAGAAATTATTCAGTTATTTTTCAGCCATTTCTGTCTCTTCTTGACCCCATTTGGGGTTTTCTTGGCAAAGATACTGCAGTGGTTTGCCATTTTTCTTTCTCTAGCTCATTTTACAGATGAGGAAACTGAGGCAAACAGTGTTAAATGACTTGGCCCGGGCCACACAGCTAGTAAGTGACTGTGCTACCTAGCTGCAGAAATAGAGAATTCAAAATGAGGACACCCAATAAAGATGAGGAAATTCAACGTAAAGGTGAGATCAGTATTGGATGGGGTCAGTTTGTGAAGGTTTCTTGGAGGAGGGAGAGTGTGGGACAGTTTGGGACAGAGAAGGAAATTTCTAGGAACTGGAATAGGAGAAGGAAGGAGGAAGGGAGTCAAGGGCTGCCAGGGATCACCTAGGGAGGGAATTTTTATTTGGTTCTAGGAAGGTTGAGATTCCTACCCCTAGGCTGTGACTCCTGGTGAGTGCTCCTCCAGGCATCAACAGGAAAGCAAAGAACAGATCACAGCTGCTGTGAGGGGGCTTGGGAAGAGATCTCTACGGAAACAGGGATAAGAATAACCATCCTAATACCCAGGACCATTCCACAGCCAAGCAGCTTCCTCCTCCCCCTGCTGCCTGGATGGTGGATTTCCTTTGCTACCACATGGTCTTCTGAGCCCCCTCACCTCTATTCTACCCATAATTGTCTCCTCTTCCCACCCCTCCCCAATCTGTGTCCCTGAGAGTCTTGCCATATTCTCCCTAACACGTTCCATTTTGTTATTCATCCCCTTTTCCCTTCCTCATACTGAAGCAGAGAGAAAAGCGGCTGTACACAAAACCTTTTAAGGGAAAGCAGGGATTACTGTCTCCCACCTTCTGTTTTTTCCCAGTTTCCAACCCCATTTGTGCCCCACAAAAAGCGTGCCATATTCCATCTTCCCTCCTCCCATCCTCTCCCATGGGCCAAGGAAAGAAAAGTGGTGTCCTGACTAAG
Organism: Gracilinanus agilis; assembly: GCF_016433145.1. Lineage (NCBI taxonomy): Eukaryota > Metazoa > Chordata > Mammalia > Didelphimorphia > Didelphidae > Gracilinanus > Gracilinanus agilis. Next base: position 165,394,459 of record NC_058133.1, on the reverse strand, counting down.
GTGGTGCTATTAATTTCAAGCTCTTTATTCTTGACTGCCCACCTTCCCAGCACTGCTCCTTCTCTCTAGTATTTCCTTAAGCCATCTAACCCTCTTCAATTCAATGGCACAAGTATTTATCAAGCAATTGGGTGCCAGGCATTATTTGAGGTGCAGTTTATACCAAAACAAAAAAAAGAAATGTCCCCTGTCCTCAAGGCACTTACATTTTGCTGGGGGGAATATCAGGTGTACAAATAAATATACTGTAATAGAAATTGATGAGGTAAGGCTCAGTAAACACTGAAGGGATTTGGGAAGATTTCATTTCATGTAGGAAGTAGTACCTAAGGTGAGATTTGGAGGATTTGTCCTTTGTGTCTTCCTAGTCCCTCCCTTTTCCTCTTTGAAAAGGGTGCTCCATGCCATCTCTCCAGATGTTTTTCTAGCCACCCTACCCCTTCTTCCCCATTCCACTCACATCTGTAGACTTTCAAGCCCAAACTCCCAGTTGAGCCTAGAAACCTGAGGCGTAGGGACAGTGGGAATCCCGAACCAGCCCAGAGAGACAGGATCCTCCCCCTGAACTTTGGTCTCACAGTGGAGCTGGACAGAGGCCAAGAACAAGGCTTCCCCTCCCCATGTCGGACTTCCTGCTGCCAGTCAGCCAGGGAAATCCCTGGAGCCTGGCTGCCCCTCCCCCAGCTCATCCTGCTTATCCTGGCATGGCATCGGGAGCTACTGCCCTAGATCAAAGCCAGTTTTGGGCAGAAGAGCAGGGGCTGGGGGAACATTGAGAAGACACGAGAGAAAGAGTCATTCTGTAAACTCGCTTGAACTCTGCCTTCCTGACACAGTTGTGGTTATTCTCTTCCCTTCTCTTTCCTCCCCCAAGCTCAATGGTAGGGCTGGCTGACCTCCTCTTTCCCCACGCCCTATGCCAGCCTTGTGTGGTGTGTGTGCCAATTGGGTGTGGCCTAGGTAGGCTAAGTGTCTTCATCCTCTGGGTTGATAAAGGGACTGGGACAACACCAACCTGACCAGCTTGGCATCGTAGCTAGGTCTCTCTTGAGAGAGGTCTGTTGCCATTTCCCACAGCCTGTGTGAACATGTGTAAGAGTATATAATAATAATAATAACAATGACAACACATTTATACAGTGCTTTAAGGTTTTCTGAGTGCTTTCTTCACAACAGCTTTGGGAGGTAGGCGGGATGAAAGGTGAGGAAGGGGGTCAGTAAATTAAACGGCCGGCATTTATGAGGAAGGAAACAAGTACTTGTAGATCTCCTACTATGTGCTAGGCTCTGGGCTAAGCGCTTTACAATCTTAGCTCATTTGATCTGAACCACAACTTTGGGAAGTAGGTGCTATTATTATCTTCACTTTTCAATTGAAGACTGAGGCAAACAGAAATTAATCGATACATTTATTAAATGCCTACCATAGCCAGCCAACTATGCTAAGCACTGGGGATATAAAAAGAGGCAAGAGACAATCCCTGCTCTCAAGGAGCTTCCAGTCTAGGGGGGGTGAAATGATTCTCTCAGTGTCAAATTGCTAGTAGGTGTCTGAGACTGGGCTCCCTGACTCCAGGTCTAGTATTCTATCCACTATGCCACCTAGGTGCCTCATCTATAAGTGCCTACTATGTGACAGGCATCGTGCTAGGTTTGTGAATTCAAAGACAAAGAATAAAGTGATTCCTGCTCTTGAGGAGTTTACATTCTAGTTGAGGGGGGGATAATGTATCCATAAACTATAAGTATATATGTACATATATAATACATACAAAGTAATTAGGGGTAAAGGCACTGGCATTTGTGAAGTGGGCATGGGGAGGATTACAAAAAGCTTCATATAGAAGGTAGTACTTGAACTAAGATGAAAAGGAAGCCAAGAATTCTGAGAGATGAAAGATGGAGGGTAAAAAATTAAGATCATGGCGACTGGTTCTATCACTTCTTGACAAATAGAGGAAGAAGAAATGGAAGCAGTGTCAGATTTTATATACTTAGGCTCAAAGATCACTGCAGACAGTTACTGCAGCCTTGAAATTTGAAGATGCTTTCTCCTTGGAAGGAAAGCTATGGCAAATCTGGATAGCATACTGATCACCTGGCTGACAAAGGTTCATATAGTCAATGTTATGGTTTTTCCAGTAGTAGTAATACATGGTTATAAGAGTTGGACTATAGGGAAAGCTGAATACCACAGAATCAATGTTTTCAGATTATGGTGCTGAAGAAGACTTTTGAGAATCCCTTGGATAGGAAGGAAATAAAACCAGTCATCAGACCATTCATTAGAAGAACAAATACTGAAGCTGAAGCTTAAATACTTTGGCCATCTAATGAGAAGATGAGACTCATTGGAAAAGACCCTAATGTTGGGAAAGATTGAAGGCGAGAGGGAAGGGTGTGACAGAGGGTAAGAGGAAGCATCCGACATGAGCTTGGACAGACTTTGGGATTTAGTGGCAGATAGTTGGGCCTGGAGTGGGGCCATGAAGAATCAAACATGACTTAAGGACAGATCAACAACATTAACAATGTGTAAGAAGTCAGGAAAAGTATGTTGGGGTCAGGTCTTCAAAGGCTTTAATGACAAGTAGAGAAGGTTGCATTTGATTCTAGAGATAATAGAGAACTAGTGGAGCTTGTTGAGTAGGGGAGTGACATGGTCAGACCTGCATGGTAGGAAAAATTACTTTGACAGCCTTGTGGAGTATGGATTAGAAAAGATCATTTAGGGGGCTACTGCAATAATCTAAGCCAGAGTCTTATGAGGGTATGACGTAGGATAGTGGCTATGTGAATAGAGAGAGAAAAGAATGATTTTTGAGAGATATTATGGGAGCCAGAAGGACAAGATTTGGCAATAGAATGGATATGTGGGATGAAGCAGAGCAAGGAATCAAGGATGGCCCCGAGGTTGTAAACTTGGGAGATTAGAGGGAAGGTAGTGACCTCCAAGAGAGACAGAAATTCAAGAGAGGAGGGGGTTTTGGGGGAAAGATAATGAATTCAACTTTGGGCATGTTAAGTTTTTAATGCCTTTGGGACATTCAGTTTGAAATGACAAATAGGCAATTAGTGATTCAGGAATGGAGCTCAGGAGAGAGATTAGCACTGGTTATAGAAATCTGGGAGTCATCTATACGGAAGTGATAATTAAAACTAGGTATTACCCTTATGGATAGAGGATGTGATATGGATGATTTAACAAAGGTGACTGAAGAGAGGTTAGACAGGTCGGAGGAGAACTAAAATAACAGTGTCACGAAAACACAGAGAGGAAAGTATTCAGGAGAGAATGATTAACAGTGCCAAATGCTACAGAAGGATGAAGGAGACAGAGAAGGAGAAATGAGAAGTGAGCATCAGATTTGGCAATTAAAGGAGCATTCAATTCATGACTTTGGAGAGAGTAATTTCAGTTGAGGGATAATAAGGTTGGAACCCAGCTTAAAAAGAATTGCTGGAATAGTAAGGAGAGAGAAAGTAGAGAAAATGAGTAGCTTTTTCTTTAAGTTTGGATGAAAATAGGAAGAAAGACATAGGACAATAGCTTAAGGGGATGAGAGGATAGTTTTTTGTTTTGTTTTTAGGAGTCTGAGGAGACTTGAGCTGTTTATATACACAAGAGATGGGATGAACAGAAAGGGAAAGATCAAAGATTTGATAGAAAGAGAGGATTTTTCCCTACTAGGTTGGGGTCTCCCCTAAATTGTTGGGGCTTCTTGTATTCCTAAGTTGGCATAATCATTGGGGAGAAATATTAAGATCTTTTTTTCAGCCTGTGCCTCACTTTTTCTTTCCTGCTTGATAGCCATAAGACCTGGACCATTGGGAGTCTTAGACTGTAGTATAGAAATGAAGGAGGCTCCATTAAAGATGATGGGAGTATCTAGCTGTGTGACCCTGGGCAAGTTACTTAACGCCAATTTTGTAGGCCTTGCCTCTCTCCTGCCTTGACACTGATGCTTGGTATCGATTTTAAGACATAGGGTAAGAGTTAAAAAAAAAAAAAAAAGATGATGGGAGTAGTCTGACATGGTGGGGCATGTCTGTAATCCTGGCTCCTACCAAAGAGGTTAAGATTGTTGGATCTCTTGAGCTTGGGAGTTCTGAGCTACATGCCAAGCAGGTTAATATGGTGAGTCCCTGGAAGCCTGGGGCCTCCATGTTCTTAAGGAGGGGCGAGCTAGCTGGGGTTTTAAATGGAGCAGGTCAAAGCTCTGAAGCCAATCAATAATGGGATTGGGCCAGGGAGTAGCACTGCACTTCCAGCCAGAGGAAGATGAAGAGACAGAGGATTGAAAAAAAGAGGTGGGGGTGAGGGGCCTGAGGTCAGAAAAGGTGTTAAGTCTCCTATACTCTTTTTTCTCTGCAATTGTCATGTATTAGTTTAGGCTTGCGCTCTCTCTCTCTCTCTCTCCTTACCTCCCAGCTATCAGTTGCCCAGTTCCCTGGCTCCAAATGAGCCTTTGGGGAGCCCCTATGCACAAACACAACAGGGAAAGAGCAAACCCTGAGCCCTGGGGAGATGGGGGTGGGGGAGAGGTAGGCAACATTAGTGACTGTGCACATTTTCCCAATCATGCTCTCTCTGGCTCTCTCCCAAACCCTATCCTCCCAGGGACCCCCTCCTCAACTCTTTCCTTCCCAGATTCAACCTCTCCTCTCCCAGTTACACTTCTCTCTCTCCCACCCCAGCTCCAAACCTCCCATTTCTTTCCACCCCCAATCCTCTTTCCCCAACCTTTAACTCTTCTCTCTCTCTACTTCTAACCCTTCCTTCTCCCAAATTTTAACTTACCCTCCCCTTCCCCAGCTTTAATCCTCATCTTTCCTGAACTGAATTCTCTCTTCATCTCTGTACCTAAATCTCCAACTAAATCTCCAGCTGATATCCCTATCCTTTCTAAGCAGGTCCCACTTCCATCCCACCTCTGGGAAAAGTAAAACAGGAAAGAAATAATGACAAGGCAGGATAGGGAAAAAGGAACTGACTTGGTTGGTATTACAGAACAGAATACAGGAAGCAGATAGCATCATTAAGAGGGAAAAGAAGGTTAAGGAGTACTTTCTGGGCCAGGGAGGAGAAAGGCTAAGTTGTAAGCAGGTGTTGCACACCCTCTGGTGGCAAAAGGCATGCCAGTAACACATGATCCTCCATGCCTTATACCTACTGTCCACAGTGGATGAAGGGAAAAGATACATTGGGAAGAGGAGCAGTTACTTGTGTCTCAAGACAGTTTTCAGTTCTAAAGAGATACAGGACTCATGGAAAGAGGCAGGAAAAACATCCTATGAGGGTCTAGGGAAAAGGTGCTTGCCAACTCTAAATGGGGGGGGGTTGCTTTGGAAGAGGGGCTGGCAGTTACTTTGAGTGAACCAACATTTTATTTATAGCAAGCCTATTTTGAACCAGCTAGTATTCGACAAAGGGAACAGCAGAGGAGAAACTGGGAATGTTGGTGAGAAAACAGAGGTAGAATAGTAGTTTTCTCTTCCTTTTCTTTAATCCAGCCTCTGCACAGCTGACAAAGTGATTTTCCTAAAGCACAATTGTCCAATCTCCTGCTTGATAAACTCTAAATCTCTAATTACTCTAGAACAAAATAGAAATTCTTCTGTTGGGCATTTAAAACCCTTTACAAACTATTTCAAATTACCATTTAGGCTTATTGGGCATCAATCTCTCCATCCCATGACTAGGGACCAGTCAGAATGGCAGTTTTGATTGTTGGACACATGACATACTATCTCCATCTCCATGACTTTGTAGTGACTGTTCTCTATGTGTAAAATGTGTTTCTTCTTCACTTCAATATCTTAGAATTCCTGGTTTTCTTCAAAATTCAACTCAAGGGCCATCTTCTACATGAGGTTTTTTAAAAAAATTGTTGTTGTTCCCCCCAGCTGCTAGTGCCTTCCCCCTCCATTACCTTGTATTTATTATGTAAAATGTGCCTGGGGCAGAGACTCACCTTACTTACTTTGGACTGGTTTGTGGTTTATTCCCTCCAATCTGCTTTCACACGGGTAAGTTAAGGTTTCTAGAAAAGGATTGCTAATCATGAAGTAACACTGAAAGTCTCCCAGCCTCTTAAGTGTAAGTAACTGTTAGGGACAGGTAGTAGGGTTGAGGAAGAAGAAGAAATCTATTTTCCCTTCTTCTCATTTTAGCTCTTGAATCCCTGCACATATATTTCCATTTACACAAATCCAGCCACTAACACTGATGGTACATTTAGATCTTTAACATAAGCACACTTAGCTGTATGCCAAAAGAAACAACAATAACATTCATGTTAAAAAATGCAGAAATAACAAATATATTATAATCCACACATAAATCTGGGTCTCCCTGTCTTACCAGTGCATTCAAGTATCCACTCAGGGAGAGTGGGGACACATAGAAACTTGTAAGAGAGATACTTGAAGGAAGGAAAATTCATGTGCTATGGACAAGTGAGCTGTAGATTTTGATGTCTTTTGCCTGCCTAGGAACATGTACTCTTCATTCACCAGTATTCTATATTTTCCATGAAGATCTCAGCATCTCTTCTTATACAGCAAAGCAGCAGCAAAACTTATCTTTCCCTTTCCTGCTTTTCTCTCTGAAACTAGAAAGGACAGCTAAGAGAGATTCCAATGGGGTTCAGAGAAAGATGAGGCCTATAAAATCAAAGTTTTTTTGAACTATCATAGCTTAAAATATGTTGACAAACTGAACTGAATGATATGATTGAACATAGCTTAAAATATGTTGACAAAATCAATAAGAAATGGTGATGGCAGGAGTATGATGGGGTATGGAATGTGGGAGCATGGGGAAAATTTAAGAACAACCTAGAGGAATTTGAACCAGTTGGCACATGTAATAATTATTTGTTACTGTTACATTTCTGTATACATATGTAGTAAATATTATGTATTTATACAAGAAAACCAGCTTTAACATCAGGAAGTCTAGGGCTGAGTTCTATCTGGGACACAAGGGTTCTGTGACCCTAGAAAAGTCACTTAATTCTCTTAATACTCCACACAACTTTATAAATTTCAGAACAATTATGACCTTCCTTGGTAGAGGAAGGGAGTTTCTTAATCAGGACTTCCTTACATAGATTAAATCATAGACCTACACGAAAAAAAATTTAGCACAATGCCCTACTTTGATCCCCTTATCCTGATATGAGGAACCTCATATCAGGTTCTGGAAGGCTATGCCAGCAGAACTTTGGCAAGGTCTACCCTTCTGGAAAGCCTTTGAGTATGGTTTTGGCAAGAGAATGACTCTGCTTCCTGAGGTCCTTGCTAAGTACAAGAGACTTAGTACACAGAGGAATACTTGGTGATGAATTTTTGGGTCACCAAAACCCATGAAACTTGGAAAAGCACAAAATGGACCTCAGTGTCGGGCACACCTGTTCAGTTGTACAGTCATGATTGCTAAAAATGGGTAGAGGGTCCTAAGTATCATATCATTTTTAGACCTCTTAGAAACATTTACAGGGAGCAGCTGGGTGACTCAGTGGATTGAGAGCCAGACCTAGAATTGGGACGTCCTAAGTTCAAATCTGGCCTCAGACACTTCCTAGCTGTGTGATTCTGGGCAAGTCGATTAACCCCGTTGCCTATCCCTTACCGCTCTGCCTTGGAACCAATACACCGTATTGATTCTAAGGCAGAAGGTAAGGGTTAAAAAAAAAAAAGAAACATTTACAGGTATTGGCAGAGTAAATGTGAGATCTGACCAACAATCGGACATACGACTGGAGAAGCTGAATAGATAGCATCCTATGTCTTCAATGCAAAGATGTGCATAGGTGAGGGTGATGAAAAAATATGTCGGAAAAAATAGCTCAGGAGTAATGAATGAGAGGGTAGCATTTGCTTTCATGCTACACAGAAGCTTTACATCTTTATATTCTGAATTTTTTTTGGAGAACTGAGTTGGGAAGGGTTGACATAGTAAGCACCAAATAACATCACAAAAAATGAAATTGATTTCGTTTTAATCTCCATGAAGCTGTTCATTACTAATGTCACCATCATTCTTGCTTCAGCTGTCTGTGTTTAGTCAGACCACTGATGTTAGATTAAAGGTCCAAATTGATAAAAAAAACAAACTAGGAAGAAGGATTACAATTAAAACACTTTCAATCTGAGCTACTTAAACAATTCGACATTGAAAAAATGGAGGTTGAGGAAAGGACAGTGATATGAGTTCTAACAATTTCATACAAAAGTTTAACTGTATGATGTAAATCGATTGCCATAAATAGGAGACTAAAAGCGCCAAGAATCCCCCTAAGCCAGCAAACATTGATCTCCTTGCCAAGTGGAGATATGGTAGCCAAGGGCAACACGAGCTTAAAATATAAATTAGTTTGTAAAATCTTAGGGATGGTAGGAGATTATGAGCAGTATTGCTTTATAAAACAGTAAGAAACAATGTAGGAAAAAATGAATTTAAAGGAACTTTGGTTAGAGAACCAACTAGGCAAAGTCATCTCAAGGGCATTTGAAGATAAAATTAGGAGGACAATAAGATGAGCTACCCTAAAGCAAATCCAAGATAGGTTTCCTTGTCACTTATCTACCTAGCAGCTCCCTTCTCCTATTACTTTGCCTGGATTCATCCCCTGTGGCTAGCAAACCCCTACCCTCTCTTATTCCTTCAGTTCCATGGATAGGGAAATCACTGGATTCAACCCTTAGGTTGCCTAAGAGTAAACCATTATCTCCACCAACTCTGATCTCTTATTTGTTCATTCCTATCTACTTTAGCCTACCCGTTCCATTTCCCCCTCTATTTCTGTCTTCTCCTTCCATCGTGGCCTCTGGAATTCTCATTCCATAATTAGCAAACTTAAAAAAACAAACAAACAACTAAAACTCTTACTTTCCATCTTAGAATCAAAACCATGTTTTGGTTCCAAGGCAGGAGTAGTAAGTAGTAAGGGCTAGGCAATGGGGGTTAAGTGACTTGTCCAGGGTCACAGAGCTGGGAAGTATCTGAGGTCACAGTTGAACCCAGGACCTCTTGTCTTTGGGCCTAACTCTCAATCCACTGAACCACTTAGCTGTCCCCTAACAAACTTCTTTTAATTTGACACATCTTCTATTCCATTGTCTGGCTCTCATGGAAACCTGGTCCAAGATGACACAGTATCCCTGTTCATTCTTTCTAGTACAGGTACTAACAACAACCATAGTAGTAATAGTAACAATAATAGTATTTATGTAGCTTTTCAAGATTTGCAAACTGGTTTCCAAATATCTTCATTTTATTCTTACATTCAGTCCTGGGAGGTAGAGGTATTATCCCTGTTTTACAGATAGGCAAACTAAGGCAGACAAAGGGATAAGTGACTTTTTTAGGGTCATTCAGTTGAGATCTGAATGAATATCTAGGGCCATATCTGAACTCAGGTCTTCCTGATTCCAGGACCAGCATCCACTCACACCTAACACCTACTATCTACTAGGTGTGCTAAAGACCGGAAATACAACTAAAAGAATACAAAAATCTCCTCTCTCAAGAAATCTACATTATATCTTCTTTCATGCCTATTAACACTTCTGTCCTAGAGAAGAAACTGAACAATTCTTGTTCCCCATAGTCATTGCCAGACTCTTCTTCTGCTACCACCATTCTGCAATTTTCCCTCCTTTGAGGTTCATTTTTATCAAAATATATAAGCCAAGTCAGATTCTTCAGCAGCTGGGCCAGTCATCTTTTCCCTTTTCTCAGTAAGTTCAATACCTGTCTTATAGTCTTCCTCCTAACCCTAGCCCTTGTTCTTATACAGGAGAACCTCAACATAGATGTTGATGTTCCCTCAAATACTCTGACTTCTGGGTTTCTGAGTTTACACAACATTTAAGTCTTGTTCCTCTATTCCTCCTATGCCACACACACGGATGATCATACTCTTGACATTGTTCTCGTTCACGAGTATTCTTTCTACTTCCATGATCAAAAGTGCTAAAATTCCTTTTTTCCCCAGGGATTCTTAACCTGAAGTCCATGAAATACACACACACACATACATATAAACATATACTTATATGCATGTATGTATATAGGGAAAGAATTATATTTCAATATAATTCATTTCTCTTGTAATCCAATGTATTTTATTTTATGCAATTAAAACATTATTCTCAGGGGCAGCTAGGTGGCTCATTGGATAGAGCACCAGATTTAGAGAGGAGAGATCCTGGGTTCAAATTTGGTCTTATATACTTCCTTGCTGTGAGACCCTGAGCATGTCACTTAACTACAATTGCCTAGCCCACCTGGTTCTTCTGCTTTGGAACTGATACTTAGTATAAATTCTAAGACAGAAGGTAAGAGTTAAAACAAAAAACATGATTCTGAGAAAGGGTTCATAAATTTCACCAGATTGCTGAAAAAAATTATGAACCCCTGTTTTAGCCAGTCATAACCTGCTTTCACTCAATTTCTCCATATACCTCATTCTTCCTAAACCTATCCTCATCCTCATTGTGACCTCCATGCTATGCGTCTGACTTTCCTGATTTCAACACCATTGCTTCAGCTACAGACCAAATTTGGAACTTCCCTCAGGTCCTGAGGCTTCTTTACCCTGGAACACCTGTCCACTCCTGTAACCTTCTGACCCTGCAACATTCTTCCACCATGTTCGTTCCCTCCTCCTACTTGTGGGTTCTCCCTAGAAACTTCATTTTGGTGAGAGACCCAAACCAGTTAACTTTCATTCTCCTGTGGCTCTGCTTCTCACTGTCAAGAATTCAACACCTAAAAATTTGGAGCTGGACAGATTTGAATTCAAATCTAGGCTCATACATTTATGAGTTGTGTGACTCTGGGCAAGTCACTTAATTTCTTTCTGCTTCAGTTTCCTGATCTATAAAATGGGGATAATGATAGCACTTATCTCCCAGGGTTGTTGAGAAGATAAAATGAGATGGTATCTGTGAAGTACTTTGCAGATCTTAACATGCTGTAAATGCTATCTATACACCCTCATGCCTCAGCTGAGGTCTCACCCTAGAATCTCCTGCAGATCCTCAGGCATCCTTATCCTGGAGCATCCATCCACACCTGTAGCCTTCTTACCCTAGAACAGTGATGGTGAACCTTTTTATTTTTTTAATTTGCAAAATTTTATTTAATTAGTTAATTTAGAATATTTTTCCATGGTTACATGCTTTATGTTCTTTCCCTCCCCTCTTCCCACCCCACTCCTGTAGCCCACAAGCAATTCCACTGGGTTTTACATGTATCATTGATCCAGACCTATTTCTATATTATTAATATTTACACTAGGGTGATCATTTAGAGTCTATATCCCCATCTACCCATGTGATCAAGCAGTTGTTTTTCTTCTGTGTTTCTACTCCCACAGTTCTTTCTCTGGATGTGGATAGCATTCTTTCTCATAAGTCTCTCAGCCTTGCTCTCGATCCTTGCATTGCTGCTAGTAGAGAAGTCCGTTATGTTCGATTTTACCACAGTGTATCAGCCTCTGTGTACAATGTTCTCCTGGATCTGCTCCTTTCACTCTGCATCAATTCCTGGAGGTCATTTCAGTTCACATGGAATCCTCCAGTTCATTATTCCTTTGAGCACAATAGTATTCCATCGCCAACATATACCACAATTTGTTCCCCAATCGAAGGGCATCCCCTCATTTTCCAATTTTTTGCCACTACAAAGAGCACGGCTATAAATATTTTTATACAAGTCTTTTTTCTTATGATCTCTTTGGGGGTATAAACCCAGCAGTGGTATGACTAGATCAAAAGACAAACAGTCTTTTAAAGTCCTTTGGGCATAGTTCCAAATTGCCATCCAGAATGGTTGGATCAATTCACAACCCCACTAGCAATGCATTAATGTCCCAATTTGGCCACATCGCCTCCAACATTTATTACTTTCCTTTGCTGTCATTTTAGCCAATCTGCTATGTGTGAGGTGGTACATCAGAGTAGTTTTGATTTGCATTTCTCTAATTATAAGAGATTTAGAACACTTTTCATATGTTTATTGATAGTTTGATTTCTTTATCTGAAAATTGCCTATTCATGTCCCTTGCCCATTTAGATGGTGAACCTTTTAGAGGGGTAGGTGATGTAAGAAATGTCCTTAAGTGTGTGTGGAGAGGGGGAGGGGAGCAGCCTGACCCCACATCCCTCTGGCTTTCTAGTAAAGAACTCTAGTGAACTCTGTGCTGGGGTGATGGTGTACAAGCTCACAGAAAGGGCTCTGAGTGCCCTGTCTAGCATGTGTGCTGTTGGTTCACCACCACAGCCCTAGATCATCCCTCTGCCATGCCAGGTCCCTTCTCCCATTGGTGAATTTTTCTTAGGGCCTTTATTTTGGGGGCTTATCTTCCACCTCCCTTGCCCTTACATCCCCCTTGCTATTCAGCTTCCTTTTCCATGTAATCTTCTTCCATTAGGATTTAAATTCCTCAGGAATGGAGAATGTTTTTCTTTTTCCTTGCATTTGTATCCCCCAGTGCAGGGGTTGGTAACATTTTTGGCTGTGAAAGCCATAAACGCCACATTTTTTAAAATGTAATTTCGTGAGAGCCATACAGTGCTCACCGTGCGTGCTCCTGTAACAGTGCGCACTCTTGTAACAGCACCTGAAAAAAAATTGACTTTATGGCTCCTGCAGAAAGAGCCATATCTGGCCCTCAAAAGAGCCAGATATGGCTCGAGAGCCATACATTGCTGACCCCTGCCCCAGTGCCTAGCACATTATAAGTAATTATAAGGGGGCTCAGTGAGTTGAGAGTCATATCTAGAGACAGGAGGTCCTGGGTTCAAATCTAGCCTAAGATACTTCCTAGTTGTATGACCTCAGGCAAGTCACTTAGCTCTCATTGCCTAGTCCAGGGGTCAGCAATGTATGGCTCTCGAGCCATATCTGGCTCTTTTGAGGGCCAGATATGGCTCTTTCTGCAGGAGCCATAAAGTCAATTTTTTTTTTCAGGCACTGTTACAGGAGCGCACACTGTTACAGGAGCACACACGGTGAGCACTGTATGGCTCTCACGAAATTACATTTTAAAAAATGTGGCGTTTATGGCTTTCACAGCCAAAAAGGTTGCCGACCCCTGGCCTAGTCCTTACTTCTTTTGCCTTGGAACCAATAAATAGTGTTGATTCTAAGATGGAAGGTTAAAAAAAAAAGTACATCATAAGCTTGTAGCCTTGTTGTCTTCTGACCTCTAATCTTTCCCACCCTCAGCATTTTCTAAACAAGCACCTTTACTCTGATACTTTTCTACCTTTTCTATCTGAGCTTTATAATTCATCTATTTAACTCTGTTTCATCCTCTATTTATGACTCTAATGCCTTGTCACTCTATCACACTATTCATACCTTTCTAAATCCTAGCTTTTGATTACTCCCCATATGCTGCTGAATAAATCTGGAAGTTATGTAACCAGTTGGTCTAGATTCTTAGCAGATTTATGTTATTTAATTTTGTTCAGTCTCTCATTGCAGTAAGGCTATCCTTTTATTCCCCTGTGACCAGTTCTCTGGTGTAGCTAGGCGGTGCAGTAGATAGAGAGCCTGGACTGGAGTCAGGAAGACTCATCTTCAGACACTTACTAGCTATGTGTCCCTAGCCAACTCACTTAACCCTGCTTGCCTCAGTTTTGTCATCTGTAAAATAAGCTGGAGCAGGAAATGGCAAACCATGTCAGCATCTTTGCCAAGAGAACTCTAAATGTCACAAAGTCTGTACACAACTGAAATAAATGAGCAACAATTGATTCTCTATCCCATGCCCCACAGCATCTATTCCAGACTTTTTCTTCTTTATTTTAGCAAGAGATCCTTGCCTATACTTTACTGAGAAAATAGAGGTCATTTGTCCCAAGTTCCTTCTTCATCTCAGAACCTTTTGAAACTATCCCTCAGTCTCTCCTCCTTTGTTTCAGTCTCTGATAAAGAGGTGGTTCTCTTCCTGGCTAAGGCCAACCCCTCTATATGTGCTCATGATCCCATTTCTAACTACCTTCTCTAACACTGTCCTAGTTAAATTCTTTCTGTCTCTTTGCCTCTTTTCTCTCTGTCTCTCCCTCTGTCTCTGTCTCTCTCCTCCTCTCTCCCAAACTACCATCCTTTATCTCTTCCCTTCCATGGTCAAACCTGTGGGGAAAACAATTAACTACCTATTCTCATTGCCATTGCTTTTTTTTCTCTTATTTACTTCTCAACCCTTTGCAGTCTGACTTCCAACTTCATTATTACTCTACTGCTCTCTAAAGTCACTAATGAACTCTTAAGGACTAAATATGATGACTTTTCCACAGTCTTTATCTTTCTTGATCTCTCTGCAACATTAGCCTTGTTGACCACCCTCCTTCTGGGTATTCTCTCCTTTCTGGGTTTTCATGGCCTTGATATCTCTTGGTTCTCCTCAGCCTCCTTTGCTAGATCTTTGTCCAAATCACCCCCTCACCCCAAACTGGGGGCATTCCCTAAGGTTCTATCCTATGCCTTTTTTTCTCTCTATACCATCTCCCTTGGTGAACTCATCAAGTCCTGTGGGTTCAATTATCAGCTCTATGCAGACTACTCCTAGATCTATAAATTGTGCTTTAGTGTCTCTTCTGAGATCTAGTCTCATATCACCAAATGTCTTTTGAATATTTCAAACTGGATCTCCCCTAGGAACCTCAACCTCAAAAATGTACAAAACAAGAGCTCATTATCTTCTGTACTGCCTTCTTTCTTTCCTTCTCTCTCTCTCTCTCTCTTTTTTTTTTTTTAAACCCTTACCTTCTGTCTTGTAGTTAATACTGTGTATTGGTTCCAAGGCAGAAGAGTAGTAAGGGCTAGGCAATGGTGGTCAAGTGACTTCCCCAGGGTCACACAACTGGGAAGTACTTGTCTGAGGCCAGATTTGAACCTAGGACCTCCTGTCTCTAGGCCTGGCTCTCAATCCACTGAGCTACCCAGCTGCCCCCCTCCCCCTTATTTCTTTTGAAGACCCAGTTACCCTTCTGATTACTCAGGTTTATAATGTTGGGGTCATTAAAACATTGCAGAATAATGATTCATTATTCTCCATCACCTACATTTTCAGCTAGGCACCAATTCCTGTCATTTCTACTTCTCTAGTATCACCTGGTGTCCCTTCCCTTCTCTTTGCTCACAGCTCCTACTCTAGGGTATGCCCTCATGATTCCTCCGTGAATTACTACAATAGCCTCCTTGACAAAAATCTTATGCCTTATTAATGCTTCCTCCACAGGACCATCAAAGTGATATTTCTAAAGCATATGACTGACCATGCCCTTTTTCTATTCAATAAATTCCACTGGTTTCCTAAAATTATATATTAACTCTTCTGTTTGGCATTTAAAGTCCTTTATAACCTAACTCCAACCTACTTTTTCAGATTTATTATATATTATTTTCTTTAAGAAAAAACCTTTACCTTCCATCTTGGAATCAATATTGTACATTAGTTCAAGGCAGAAGAGTGGTAAAGGCTAGGCAATAATGGCAGTTAAGTGACTTGCCCAGGATCAGACAGCTAGGGAGAATCTGAGGCCAGATTTGAAGGCAGGACATCCTGTCTCTGGGCTTGTCTTTCAATCCATTGAGCCATCCAGTTGCCCCTACTTTATGAACTCTATGGCCTAGCCAAAATGGCCTTGCTGTTTTTCACTCATGTTACTTTTTTTTTTTAAACCCTTACCTTCTGTCTTGGAGTCAATACTGTGTATTGGCTCCTAGGTGGAAGAGTGGTAAGGGCTAGGCAATGGGGGTTAAGTGACTTGCCCAGGGTCACACAGCTGGGAAGTGTCTGAGGCCAGATTTGAACCTAGGACCTCTCTAGTCTCTAGGCCTGGCTCTCCATCCACTGAGTTACCCAGCTGCCCCAACTCATGTCACTTCTACCATTTCCATGTTTTAGAATTAATTGTCTCCTATGCCTGGAATGCCATTTCTCCTCATTTCTGCCTCCTAGAAGCTTCCATTTCTTCAAAATTTAGCTCAAGCACCATCTTCTAAACTTTCTTAATCCTCCGAACCACTAGAACCTTCCTTTCAAAATCTGCTTTGTTTTATTTCATATATGCAATAGGGCCCCTGTATCCGTGGTGCCTACATTTCAAGATCTACCATGGATGACTGAAACTGCAGATAGAAGCAAATACTGGCTGCTAACCATGGGGAACTAAATCAGCAGATTACCAAATCAGTAAATATGAGGGCACACCTGCACTACCAGCACCAATATTTTTGTGCTCTGGGGCCATTGTTACAGTAAAGCAATAAAAATAAAGTTACCTTCTGTCTTAGAATCAGTACTGTATATCGGTTCCAAGCCCAGTAAGGGCTAGCCAATGGGGTTAAGTGACTTGCCTATGATCACAGAGCTTGGAAGTGTCTGATGCTAGCTTTGAACCCAGGACCTCCTTTCTCCAGGCTTGGCTTTCTATTCACTGAGCCTCCACAACTATACTTTATGCATCTTATAAATGGATATGTTACCTGTTCCAGTGGAATGTAAGGCCCCATGGAGGCAGAGATTCTTTCAGTTTTGTCTTTGGGTCCTCAAAGCTTAGCTCAGTGCTTGGTAGGTGGTAGTTGCTTAATAGATGCTTGTTAATGGATGCAAAACAGAAAATACCTGTAACATTTTATTTGTAACAAAATCCTTTCCCTCTCAAGGACAATGGGACCATTAATTTTGGACTCTACCTTTAGAGTCCAAGTTATGCTGCTGAAGGAAGCAGAAATGTCATTATGGAGAACAAAAATGTAAAAAAAAAGTTGGACTAGAGTCTAGTCACCAGACAAAGTACCCACCAAAGAGGTCCATGCTGAAGGCAATCCCGTCATGAAGACATTGAAGAATTGAATCTCAGAGCACAAGAAAGAGTGAAAGACACCAAAGGTATGGAGAGTTTCTTGGCCCTTATTAGAAAAAAAAGTGACCAAGAAATCTTGTAATTCTCTACTCATATGCCCACATCTCCATTTATACAAATTTTTAGGAGACTATTCTACTTATGCATTGGATGTATTTTTGATCAGAGTATTAGAAGGGAGAAGGAAATTTTTACAAGCAATATTTAACAGTAACATGTTAAATTTTCTTATTTAAATTTTGTTTTAAACCCTTACCTTCTGTTTTAGATTGGATATTGTTAGATTGTCTTAGACTGGATATTGTTTCCAAGGCAGAGGAGCAGCAAGGGCTAGGCAAAAGGGGTTAAGTGATTTGCCAACGGTCACATAGCTAGGAAGTGTCCAAGGCCAGATTTGAACTCAGGACATCTCACCTCCAGGCCTGGATCACTATCCACTGAGCCACCAAGTTGCCTCTTGTTTTTTTTTTTTTTTAAATTTAACAAACAGCTTTTATGATCTCATTTTATAATTGACAAAAAGCTATAGACACCTTAAGATTCCACTGTGCTTATTGGAAGCCAATGAACCTAGTCTCAGAATCATGTTTTTAAATGTATAAAATAAAATACATAGGATTGCAAAGGACACCCATTATATTGATATATAGTTATCAAAATTTTAAGGTAAATTTTTGATATAGTAAAATATATAGCTGTGAGTCTAATAACTACAATATTTTTCTTTCTTTTTCTCTTTTTCTTTCTTTCTCTTTCTTTTCTTTCTTTCTCTCTATTTCTTCTTCCTTCCTTCCTTCCTTCCTTCCTTCCTTCCTTCCTTCCTTCCTTCCTTCCTTCCTTCCTTCCTTCCTT